>NW_004567127.1:18366524-18370608 GCF_000260355.1 Condylura cristata | reverse complement strand
TTTTTTTTTTAATTCCAACTTTGTCCTTCTACTCACTGACTGCGAGACTTAGGCCAGGCTCCCTAACCTCACTGCTGTTCCCTTATCTATCAGATGACACCATAGCTCCTAACTGGGGTTGCTCTAAGGCCAAATAAATCTTGTAAACTACGTAGAACAGTGTGAGTGCCAAGGGTTAAGTAATTGAAACTCAAAACGTCTGTAAAACGTAAGGACACTAATCAGTTGACTTTGGGGCCCTTGAACAGTGAACAGGGGGGAAGAGAGCATTTCTTTGTCCCTGCCCAGTCCAGGCACCGTGTAACTGGGGGGCCCCAGGTCTCCCACTGATGGCGGGGAGCTCCGGGGGATGCAGGGACACCTGGGGAGGACACCCCGCGGGGCGGGGGTGGGGAGGGGTAGGGGATGCAGGGACACCTGGGGAGGACACCCCGCGGGGCGGGGGTGGGGAGGGGTGATACAGGAGTCCATGTAACAGTTAATGAGGTCTTATCTGCATCTGATAGCCACACCAGTAGGGCTGCTGAGTCACAGACAGCTCTGCGTGGCTCCAGCCAGAGTCCAGTCAGTTTCTTAACAACTGGAAACTCAGAGAAAAGGAAGGGCTATTTCTTTAGAATTGCCTGACCTTCCAGGTTTGCCTTCTCTCCATTCCTGCTGTTTCGTAGTTAATCAGTAAACTGCCTCTGGCCTTCCCTATTTATATTTTGATGAGCAGGATGTTTCATTCCTTTCTTTTACACCTGGAACTGAATTCTTACACACCTTGCTCACAGAGAACTTTATTTCAGTCTTCTCTTACTAGTTAGGGTGGTGGTTAAAACTGACCAAGAAAACTTGAAAACAAGAGTCTTAGGAACCCTCAATCTAAAAGAGGGACAGAAACTCACTTCCAAGCCTAATCAGAGGTTCAGAGGGGGCCCAGCCGGTGCCCCCAGCTTTCAGCTAGCTCCCTTCTGGGATACAAGCACAGACAGGTGGGGGGGGGGGCGACGAAAGGGGCATGTCTTTGCCAGAGCAGTGCTCACAGGAGCGTTACCTCCTCCCCAAGCAAGATGGAGGATTGAACATGTTCTCAGTCTGGGGGGCTGCGTGAGTGCAGCAGAAGGCGGTGAGACCCGGAAAGTTCTTGGGTGGGGATCCTACTTGTGTATCTAGAATTTGGAGGAGCTGAACTTTAAGGCTGTAACCTGGACATTTGTGAAGGCAAAGGCCTGTGGGAGCAGCCGCGGAGGAGGGTGAGGGTGTTGTCTAGTAGTTGCTTGGCAATATGCCTTTGTGAAGTGAGGCCTACCCTCCCAGAGAGGAGGCTAAAGGCAGACTCCTGCTTGCCCAAGGCGAGATGGCCGCCCTAGGCGTGGCGGGACAGGGCTCAGGGAAGGCGTTGCCTGCCACTCACGCTGAGCCGGAACAGCAGCTGGAGTCTAGTATCAAGTGACCGAGGAGACTTCCCAGTCCTCATAGGTGCTAGGTCATGTCAGGGGCCCCTTCCCTATTTCTTCTCTTCTCTGCTCCCTCCACCACACCGGGCAGCCCACAAAAGGAAAGGCGGAGGACAGAGCACATACCCGCCCTACTTAGGCGGAAGGCTGACTCCCAGAGAGAAAGGAGACATGAGATAACAAATTTGATGAGTCTGGGATTTTGGCTCAGGCTGGACATTGAATGTGCTAAATTCTGGCAGATGGACAAAGAAAAATACTTATCTTGTTTGCTCCTCACTAAGGAGACTCTTCTCGCTGCCTTTGCAGTCTTGAGTTTTAGGAGCTTTAAGAACATATATTTTCCTCATGAAACAAACTCTGGAGAAACCTAAAGAATGCAGCAAGACCGGTGGCCTGTTTGAAAGTGGAATCTGAAACCCTGATGTATTCCACAGAACCTGGAGAGAGTTGTTTCTTGAAGATTTGTATTTGTTTCCTAAGGTTGGAGGGACAAGTGATCACAGGCTGAAGGGCTTCATGCAATTTTATGATCTTACAGCTCTCTAGGTTAGAAGTCTGACAGGGCCTCACAGGCTGAGGCTAAGGGGATGGTGGGCTGCAGGGGACATCTCACATCACATCACTGCAACCTTCTCTTTTGTCTCCCCCCTCCAATTTTTTAAAGAAATATTTATTTATGCATATAGAACTGGGGTACAGGCCAGAGGTACAGGGGTGGCAAGAGGCTTCACCAGAGACAGAGTGGGGAGCAGAACAGGCAGATCGATGAAGCACACTGCTGAGGGGAGCAGTAGGTGGGTCAGGGGAGGTCTGCCGTGCCATGTGGGTCACCTCCGGGGTGGGGATTGAACTCATGAGGTGGATATGGCTAGCATTGGAGTGCTGTGCTTTGCCCCTTTGTGCCACCAGGGAGGGCCCCCTCCAATTTTTAGGGCCTTTATTATATCAGGCTCACCTGGACAATCCAGGCTAACCTCCTGATGTTAAGTCAATTGGTTGGCAATTGGTTATATCATCTATAATTTAAATTTCATTTTGACATGCCACTTAAGGTAGGCACAGGCCCCAAGGATTAGGACATGGACAATTTGTGTTGTCATTATTCTCCTATCACATGTGTTTTCTGTATTATTGGATTATTATTGGGTTCCATTTAATTTAACCAAAAAAGTGCTGTGACCCCTATAATACACAAAGTCAGAGTCAGTCACATTCCGTAGACTTGCCTCCGAGGAGTGCAGGAAAGAGTCCGACTGGGAACCATGCTGGGAACCATGACAGGCGTTAGCCAAGATGCTGGGGATTTTGTTCACATCCAAGGGCTTCACAAAAAGGTGTTCTGTTCCACTTAGCCCCAAGCAAGGGTGACTGGAAGGACAGGTGTCCTATAAGCACCCCCAGACGCTGCTCCTTCCCTCTTCAAAGCTCTGCTTACCCAGCACTGCCTTTCAGCCCTGGAATTCATGATCCCAGATTCAGGGGCTGCAGACATAGGGAACAAGAAAAGTGCTGAAGAGCCCTGTCTCCAGTATTTGTGGGTGCTAAGGCTCACCTTTCTCTGAGGGTAGAAGCTCCAGGCTAAAAGCTGGCTTTGTGTGGGTGAGGTGTCCTGTGTTAGTGAGGGAGCTGGAGTCACCTCCTGACCTGCAGGGAGGTTGCAGTGATAAGCGCCAGGGAGGCTGGGACTCCGGCCCTCAGCCGCCCTTGCCCGGAAGGAGCAGCACGTGGAATTCCGAAAAATGCTCTGTATCTGCCCACGCTGGTGTCTGCTCCCCCACTTCCCCCACTGCTGGCTCAGGGTGCACTAGGTTCTTGTCCCATCCGAGGACTGGCTTCCCCAGCCGAAAAATGCTCTGTATCTGCCCACGCTGGTGTCTGCTCCCCCACTTCCCCCACTGCTGGCTCAGGGTGCACTAGGTTCTTGTCCCATCCGAGGACTGGCTTCCCCAGGCCTGAGGCATGTGCCGGTCATTGAGGGAGATGTGAAGACCCAGGCGCCTGTGACACTTCGCTTCCTCACACCTCCTTCAACCAGATGCTCTGGGTTTGAGGGGACTCCCCACCCTCACGAGGGGGCCTGGCAGGTTAGTTGCACCCTGGAGCAACCCGTTCCTGGTTTTTCACAGCGGCAGCACCTCAGAGTGTTTCCCTCAGTTGCCTCTGTCCAGTGACTCCACCAGCCCACCCTGAGACCACCTCAGCACGGAGTCCCC
Source organism: Condylura cristata (assembly GCF_000260355.1). Classification (NCBI taxonomy): domain Eukaryota; kingdom Metazoa; phylum Chordata; class Mammalia; order Eulipotyphla; family Talpidae; genus Condylura; species Condylura cristata. The sequence continues at coordinate 18,366,950 of NW_004567127.1, read as the reverse complement.
GGCAGCTGGGCCACCTTTTGAGGTCTCTTTCCTGGAGCACTTTCCCTTCTCCTCTCCTGTCTCCCAGTTCTGTTGCACAAACCCTCTTTCTTTTCTCAAACAAAAAGGCTTTAATAACTTGTGGAAAGGACAGAATGACCTGTTAAACCAGAACCTCAGACCCTTCGGAATGAAAGGGTTTATTTACTCTCCTGGAGAGCCGGAAGGACACGCTCTCCTCCCTCAGACACACAAAACCCTGGGACGGACACCCAGCCCTCCCCAGGCCCTTTGTCCCTTTAGGAGAGATCCTCTCTTGCCAGTATTACCAGAGACTTTCTTCTGAAGCCCAGAATCCACAAACCCACTCATGATGCTTAGTGCCGGAGATGAGCATTACTGTCATCCCAGGGGAAACAATAGCAATCGCCTCTCTCTTTTTTTTTT
>NW_004567127.1:18359320-18366324 GCF_000260355.1 Condylura cristata | reverse complement strand
GTATATGGTTGTTCATTATTTTTGTTATTTTCTCGCCTGGTCCATTATACTCCTGCTATGAGTGAAACCATCCGGTATTTTTCTTTCTCTTTCTGGCAATCGCCTCTCTTTTTAAGTGTCTGAACAGCAAAGCCCCATGGTCCCAACCAACTGTCACAGTGCTCCCACGGGCAAGCAGCCCTTTCATGCAGCCACAGCCTCGCAGGGGACTCTGTCATAATTCTGTCAGGGAGGATTCCCACTCCAAGAGCCGCCCTGGATTATCAGAAGATCTGGTTGCCCACCCCTGCTTCTTCCCCTGGCAGACCTGATCTTGAGCTTCAGTTTCTTTGATCAGACAAGGCCGTGATCCTGCCTGCCAGGGACACACGATAAGCTAATGAGGTGACGTGAGCACAGCACCTATGCATCACCTTTACATAGCCCTGGAGAGGAAGAGAGGTTGGAGCACCTGGTGAGGTTGATTTAATCAGAGAGGGGAAGCAGAGGGCATCCCACTCAAGATCCACTGCCCCCAAGCACAGTCTCCAGGGCACCCTTGGCAGGGAACACTAGGTAGCCAGGGCAGGAGGCTACATTTGCAGTGACATCCTGTCTGACTTCAGGGAGAGACGCTGCCCAACACAGTGAAGCAGGGCAGGACTCACCTCTGCTGCCCAGGCCACTCCGGCCAAGGGCAATGGCCTTAGCTACTTCCTGCTTCAGCTCTCCATCCTGCAGGCCATGCTGGGCTCAGGGCCACACCACCTGTGGCCCGTGAAGGTGTCATCCCCCCGTCACTCACCCTCTTATCACACTTCTCCCACAAGACAGAAGTGTCTTTTCTCTACCTGGCAAGAATTCAGTATCTTGATGGCACATTTTCAACTTCCTAGACAACTGCCTTCATTCAATTGTATTGTTGTGTGATGTCATAGGCTTATGTCGAAGGTGTGAACAGAAACTGAGTCCACCCATGCAACCTACTATAACATTAGCACCACTTTACTTTTCCAGAAAGCTCAGGAAGATGAAAGTTACAAGCAACTCTTCACTGACCTCAGGAGCTTCCCCCTCAAAGCCATTTAAACAAACACAGGGCTGTTCAACTCTTGACATTAGTGTTGCATTAAAGAGAACAATGCAAAGTGTATTCTCAACCCTTAGCAAAAAGTCGATTGCATAGCAGGTCAACAAATCCTTGCAGAGGATGGGAAAATGGCCGAGCGGAGCCATATGGATGGGACTGGATGAAGCATCAGTGACTGAGTGGGTAGGACAGCATGTGTACATTACAGTTCTCTGGTTGTGACTAGTGTGTTGATGCCTTGCTGTTTTGAAACAGAAATAAATTAAATTACGTCAACATCACTCTCTGAGAGGAATAAAAGCAATTCTGTGCATACCACCACAAGTTCCAGCCACTCAAACTGGAATGATAAGAATGATGAAGATAATTTAATTATGGGGATTAAATTAAGGGGTTAAATTTAGGTTCTGCATGGAGGCCAAGCCCCCAGGTATCACTATATGCTTGGAGAGGACCCCTCCTCTTCCTGCTTGGTCTGCAGTAGCCTGAGGAGGTAGTTCTGCTGGAGGGGTCAGAAGGAGCAGGAATGAGGCTGGGGCCACAGAGCAGGCTCGCCATACACCACATGCCAGGCATTGAACAGCCAGATCCCTAACTCTTCTTGCCTCATAAAATTAAGACCTTATGAATGAAAGCAAAACAGATGTGATGTTGGAAACAATACTCAAAGGGAAGTCTAGAAGTTTGAATACAACGTCTGGCTGTTCTTTGATGTATGTTCTGAACAGAGTCACCCAACCCTCTGGATATGGTTGCTCACTTGGTAAAATGAAAAACCAGAGCTAGATTAGGCATCAATACCCAAGAGGAGTTCCCTCTCCTAGCTCTCACCCATGGCAGACATAGCTAATCAACTGCCTATCGCTTCACTTCCCACCTCGCTGCCCGAGACTCCCACAGACCAGTGCTATGAGGAGCCAACAGTTGGAACTGGAGTACAAGATGCAGCCTACTTTGACCAGACAGTTTGACATTGTAACAGGGGGTCCCAGGAAAAGGGGAGGTTCCTGACTCCCTGCCCCACCCACGAAAGTGTGAAGCTCAGCAGGGAGGAGAAAAAGCTGGAGAGGAGACTGTGGAAGGAAGAAGGATGGAGAGCCAGAAGGAGACCTGGAGGAGGCACATGGAGCAGAGACATGTGAAGAAGCTACATTTGCTTCTGGTCCTGGACTAGGTGAAACAGATGTGGGTGAGAGACCTGTGGGGAGGTGACAATGTCAGCGTTTATCCTGATTTTGATTTTGCTCATACTATCCTAGACAAGCTGGGCCCCTTCTGCCCCTTCTATAGGTCCCCTCCTGAAGGTGCCATAGACTTGTGGCGGCTTTCAGGCCTCAGTGTCCTTGCTTTGAGTCACCCCTGTTTGGCTGGGCCTTGATCCAGGAGGGGATGGGCAACTTCAGGTGCTTGATTTGAACACGATATTCTTTCCCTTCTCTTTGTTACTCACTAATTGTATTATAGTTCCTTTCCATTAAAGGTCTTATGCACTAGAGAATGTTTGTCTTGATGAAGTAGATGACAGCACTTCTTTAGAATGGGCAATTTTGGGGAGTTTGCAGTGCCCCTTACCCTGCCTGGTAACAACATTATGTGATTGAAAATCATTTTCTATCCGCTTGTCCAAGCTTCCAACTAGTGTTATCGTGAGGCCAAAAGCTGATGATTCCAGAAAGTTAAGAACCAGCCTTGGCAACTGTCAGGCAAGTGGTGGTGATGATGTCATTTCTGCCAGGCACTCTACACTGTACCACACTGTGAATGCACAGAACTACCGACCGACTCAGTGGAAGGTGGGGTAGAGATTGAGCAGCTGGGCAGACAGGGAGTGAGCGTTTTGTAAAGTTTTATTTCCCTGTCACATTTCTGTGCCAGGATTGACTTGATTCTATGTAACACTCATTAAGGCAGTGTTACTAGGAAATCAGCAGTCATTAGTCAGGATGAGTTTGGGCAGGAATGTGTCCTTTTTTCAAGTGTATGAAGACAGTCTCTGTCTTGTGCTGTTCAAAGAAACACAGTGCAGGACTTATTGCCTGAGCCAAGGTACAGTCTTTCCCAGATGATCTTGGAAAGATTGGGGTCCTTCATGTCCTCCTGGGGTCTCCTGCCATCTCTGTCTTGTTGTTGCATGCACTCAGGACTACAGTCTGGCTTCTGACCCTAACTTGGACGCTAGGTGCGTGGGGCCAGAATGCTGACTGAATGAAGAAGGAAGCTGATTCCTTGTTAGCAATGAGCCTGCAAAGCGATCTCATTCCCAAAGAATTCAGACATTGGGATGGCCAATTGGGGCTCTTATGGAACCCAGAGACATCAGTGGTCTCCCTCCCTGCAGCTCTACCCCCACCCACCGTGTGTCCTCCATAGCGCTTCCCACCAGTTAACACTGTATGTTGATACCTGTGTGAGTCTCCTCTCTGGCATGAGCATGGGTTTTTGACCATTTTGTTCACTGGTATTTCTTCAAGACCTACAACAATCTCTGGAACATAATAGGCACCCATAAATACTTGTTTAATAACTAGATTCAGCATCTTTTCAATATTTTATTCATCCAGAAAACTGGCTTTTTGTCTTCTAAGGACACTTTCATATAATGCCTAGAGTATTCCCAGAGTTTGAGAACGCAGACTGACAGGGAGTTTGAAAAATCAAGGAAAGAAAGCTTCCCATTAAGGTTAGAGGAAACACATTTCTTATGTCAATTCAGAGACTACCAAGTGCCTCGTGTTTACTGTTGTCTCTAATTGGCTTGTGGAGGTTACTACTCTTATCTCACTTTTTCCAGAGGAAGAAAAGAAGGTTCATAGAAAGTAAGAAATTAACCCAAACCCACATGGCGACTTAAGCGGAAAACCCTGAGCCTTAATCAAATATACAGAAGCTGTCTTCAGCAGCTGGCAGTTGTCCCCACCTTTAAATGTCCTCTGATAACTGCTTTCTAGAGGAACAAAACTGTTCTAACACCCAGTCTCCATGAAACACCCTCAGAGAACAGTGTAAATGACTGCCAACTTCTTTTTCTGTTCTGCCTTGGTCTGAGATTTCTGCTGCCATAAATTCTAAAAGCCAAGTAATTCAACATGATATATATTTTTAAAGATTTATTTATTTATGCATATAGAACTGGGGTACAGGCTGGAGGTGCAGGGGTGGTGGGAGGATTCACCAGAGACAGAGTGGTGGGGGTGGGGGGGGTGGGGGCAGAGCAGGCCAACTGACGAAGTACACCGCTGAGGGGAGCAGCGGATTGGTCAGGGGAGACCTGCCGTGCTATATAGGTCAGCTCTGGGGTGGGAAATCTAACTCATGCTGAAGTGGCTTTGGCTTCTCAGTGCTGTGCTTTAACCCACTGCGCCACCAGGGAGGGCACTCATCATGATATTTACAGGATGAGAGAACAGGTATGGAATAGAGATATCCAAGCTTGGAATGCCACTGTTAATAATAATAGCGCTTACCTGTAGAGTACCATATGGAGGCACTGCTTCAGGTGTTTTGTGTTAATTAATGTATTTAACCTGGAGTATACTCTATGTTTAGGCATTATTATCCCTGTTTTAAGGTGAATACACCAAAAGATTGAGAAACTTTCCCCAAGGCACACTAGCATGCCAAGGCGCCAGGTGTCAGTGACACACAGTCTTGCTTCAGTTTCCACGCTCTTACCACCACCACACAATGCTAGCTACTATGGTTTGAATCTTAGGATCCATTTCCCCCTTCTGCAAGTTCCTAGGATGAAATTATAATGGATGCTATTAGGGTCTTTGGAAGGTAATTAGATCAAGAGGGGGACTCCTGGGGAATGGGATCACTGTCCACAGAATAGAAGCTTTGGGGCCTCCGTGATGGTGCAGGGGTTCAAGCCTCACTGCTATCAAGCTATCACCAGGCATGCTGCATGAGTTCTATCCCAGCCAGGGAGCTGACCCTCATGACACAGCAGACCTCTCCTGCTCCCCTCAGTGTGCATTTCAGTAGATCTGCCTATTCTGCTCCTCTCTCTGTCTCTGGTGAACCCTCTCACCCCCTGCACCTCTGGCCTGTACCCCAGTTCTTATATGCATAAATAAATAAAAATAAGTCTTTTTTTTTTTAAAAAAAAAAGAAAGAAAGAAAGAAACAAGTTTCCAGAGGGATCCTCTCCCCTTCCCCATGAGGATACAGGATGGAGGTGGAATATTGAGTCCTCCCGCCAGAATGTGACCACATCGATGCCTTAATCTTGGCCCTTCCATCCTTTAGAATTGCTGGTTTTCCAAGCGACCCTTTTTGTAGTGTTTGCTATATGAGATACATCTGTTCATACCATTTTTCCACAGAAGTGTGAGATTCACTATTTTGGTTTTATTTAATACATCACTTGGACTATAAAATTAATGTTGATATATATTTTTTAAAGATTTATTTATTTATGCATACAAGAACTGGGGTACAGGTTAGAGGTACAGGTGCTGAGAGGATTCACCAGAGACAGAGCAGGGAGCAGAACAGGTGGATCTACTGAAATACACTGCTGAGGGGAGCAATGGGTGGGACAGGTGGGGTTTGGTGTCTTCTCCATGGCTGGGGCTCGAACTCGTGTTGTCGTGGCTATGGATAGCTTTAACCTGTTATGTCACCTGATATGGTCATTTGCTAAAGTTAATTTTCTCAAGGGGGAATGTGCCAAGCTGGGTTGAAAGATTGTAAATTTGGAAACACAGCTGTGACAGGCTTACATGTTTGGGAAAAGGCCATACCCAGCCCACCTGCCCCCTCAGTAATTTAATTAACACCCACAGAGCCAACAGCCCAGGGAAGAGGCATGTTTTCTGCAGGAGAAACCTTTCCAAAGTCTCTGCCAATCTTCCCTCATGGAGCTTCTGACTCACAAAAGCAAGGAGGGGAGCCTGGTGTGTGGGTACCATTGTTCTGACCCCACAGCTGGGGTATCCCTGTTTGTAGGTCCAGCCAGATTCGGGTTACCTACCGATGGCCTGGGCTTAGGGCCCAAGCTTCCACTTAGGGTGGAAATGGGACCCCTGGTCTCTGGCTGGCCAGAGCCTCTGTGGCTCCAAGGGCCACCTTTGGTTCACACCACGTGGCATTCTGAAGTGGCCTCTCTGAGGCCTGCAGCACCCCAACAAGAGCCTGGTGTGGGCTGGTGGAAAGAGCAAGCACAGGCCTGGATCTGTGCCTGGGGGTGAATGCACCCTGGGGTGGGCACAGGAGTCTTGCAGTCCCTCCCACTACTGCACTTCACCTGTAAGATAGAGACACCTGCCCCGGGCCAGCGCCCCCGCAGGTGGCTAAGATGACTGGCCATGACAGGGTGAAACTGCGTCCTTCTGTGTTAACGTCATTCTGAATCTTTGATCTTTAATTCTACCCTGGATTCCCTCATCCATAAAAGGCTGGCACCCACTCAAATACAATATATCCAACACAATAGTTGAATGAATGTGTCACATTCTTTGTAGATAATGTGACTTTGTAGATAATGCAGAATGACAATGTGACTAATAGACATTCAAATTCAACATAGAGTGAAACACTGCAATTCTCCCCTTGTCACTTTGCCAGTTCCCCTCCCCCCCTCTCCTAAATAGCTCTATTGGACCCAGTTGGCCAGGCCACACCAGGGATTCATCCTTGGCACCTCTCTCCATTCACTGCATCAGCCAAAAACACTCCTGAGCCCTCCTCCCCACGAAACCTCTCCTGTCTTGTCTAGTCCTTACTCTGTGGCCTCATGCACTAGAGACCCGCTGTCCAGGCTCCCTGCTATAGGCAGCAGTCAGGATAAACCACTGTCACTGCCCTGCTGGGAAAGCAACTTCCTAGCCACTTTAAATCAAGCCCAAATGTGGCTCACTCTGCAGGACCTCAAGTGCACCTGTCCACCCTGGCTGATGTTGTGCATGGGTGAGCACACTGCCCAGTGAGG
>NW_004567127.1:18341196-18357845 GCF_000260355.1 Condylura cristata | reverse complement strand
CTGAAATGAGCTAAGGGAGTAGCAGTGGGCAGGAAAAGATTTTTCCACAACAAAGAATTGAAAGTTGGTTCTAATAAAGGGAATGTTGATATGAAAATATTCAAAGCAGGCAAAACAAAATATACCCTCCTCCTATGCCAGCTATGAATGACCTCAGCAGAGCTGGCCCCGGCCAGCTCATTGGCAACTGGTCCTCCCTTCAGTCCAAAAGCAGAAAAAAGCATCGAGGTACATGACTGTGTTACATTGCTATTTGCCTGCTAAGCTGAGGTACTTACCAAAACCTAGGCCTGAGGTCAGTATTTCCACTAAGAAATTTGACTCTATAAAATTTAGTAATAAAAACCTTCATTCCACCAGGCACCCCTGCCAGCTCCTGTGCCCAAGAGCTCTTCATGTGCACAAGTCAGGAAATATCAGCATTCTCCGTATTCCTGTGTAAGGAGTGCGTTTCTTGAATTTTTGCAATGAGTCAAGGACCTTCATGAGAATTCATTTTCATCCCTCCCCTCAAAGAGACACATATTTTTCCTTTCATTTATTGGAAGGTAATTAAGTTGAAAAATATGTAAGTCGTGATGATTAAGCAAAGAGCTCAGCTTTCATGAGTGGGCTAGTTGGACTCCCCAGGAATGCAGTCACTCAGGGTCACACCCCCCAAGGCCTACTGCCCTCCCCTAACCCCCCTACCTACTGTGTGCCAAGTTACACTGTTCTGGGCACTTTTCTGAGGTTGAGACAGAAGGGGGATGGAGATACAGATTAAGAAGACATGACTCGACCCTTTAAGGAGGTTTCAAATAAGAATTCCACATAAGGAGTTTCCTTTCTCACTGGACATCTGCCTTGCACTGTGAGGTGGTGCATGCTGAGTGTCTACAGAGTGGGGCTGACCAGGCACCGTGCTTGTGGACAAGAGGGACCCAGAGCCTCCAAAGATGGGCTCTGAGCTGGTCTTGAGGAAGCATGGGAGCTGGGAAACTGGGCTCTCATAATGAACAGCTGCTCAACCTTATGATCTCTGGAGTAAGAAAGGAATTAAACTTGAACCTGCTTGGGCCACTAAAGTTTTGGTTCTCTTTGTTATAGCAGTCTATCCTAGAGCCTGAGATGTCTACAGATCAAGCAATTCATGAAATCACCTCCTCATAAAACACCCAGTCCAATATGACTCAGTCATTGAGAAGGAAGGGTACCAGATGACAAGGGAATCATGGTAATGAGCCAGGCATATTTCAAAAAGTAAATACACCCATTCCAACCTCCCACTGACTGCCAGGCAGGAGTACCACTCACTTCAGTGACAGAAGGGCAGAGAAAGATTTTCCAAGGTAGGCAGCAAGGAGCAGCGCCCAGCTAGGTCTGAGGTTTCCTCTGATTCAGATACTTTAGGCTGCCGACCAACAGCCTCAGAGGGCTGTGTGAGGACTCTTTCTGCACCAGGCAGCCAAGAGAAGGACTCCACCGTTCTCCTGAATCCAAACAGTGACAGGCAAGGTGGGGAATTTAGGAACTGCAGCTCTTTAGAACCACAAAGGAACTTGGAAAATTTCTAGTATTGCCATGTTATTAACAGATAAAGAAACAGATCTGAGAAGTAGTTTGTCTGGTTAAATGATATCCACACAGTTCATGGTTCTATTCAGTACATCATACTACAGACGTCAGGCCCATGATTGTCAGGGACAAAAGGCAAACGAGGGTGTATGTTTCCATGCAGATCTCTTTGTGATTCCAAGAAGTAGATGAAGGAAGATGTTCTACATTGATGTGGAAGGCTAAGGTCAGAAATATGCTTAGTTACTGTGGTCTGCATCAACATCATGCTGTAGATAAAACTGTTTCTGATTATTTCCTACTTTTTTATTTATTTTCAGTTTTGCAGATGGATTGATGGATCAAAACAGATGACCTTTAAAAAAATAAATATTTTGTGGATTTATCCAAATAAAGGAAGCTTAAATAATACAGAACTAAAAATATTAGACATTTGTCTACAGCGATAAATTAATGTAAATCAGCAAACTTCACAGTCATTTTCAGTTAAGAATAATGCAAATATATCTTTTTCTTTTACATGGGGTAATACCTATATACATACATGACATGAGTCTGGTAAAAAATTCAGATATTTCAGATATTCTCAAGTCTTAAAATGTTCTTTGTTTAATTTACAACAATAAACTCTACAGGAATGTGATCTCCTGCTTTAATTCCATAATTTTATCATACCAGAAGCATGGTAGATTTTCATTTTTTTAAAAGGACATTGACATCATAACATTGCCTAAATTATAATTTAAGCATATTTCATACACGGCATCTCAGTGAAGACAAAGAGAATTTTAACACTGATTATTTGCTAGAATGAAAACTATCAAGGTCTATTCAACCCATGAAAGCAGCTGCATACATTCAAGTGTTTCCTTACAAAATTCAACCTTAAAAAGTTAATCATGGGCCCTCCCTGGTGGCATAGCCGATTAAGCGCAGCGGATTAAGCCAGCATTGCAAACTAGCTGCAGCTGCTTCAGTGTGAGTTCGATCCCCCGCCCAGAGGTGACCCATATGGTGCAGCAGACCTCTCCTGACCTCCCTGCTGCTCCCCTCAGCAGTGTACTTCGTTGATCTGCTTGTTCTGCTCCCCACTCTGTCTCTGGTGAATCCTCTCACCGCCCCTGCATGTCTGGCCTGTACCCCAGTACTGTATGCATAAATAAATAAATCTTTTAAAAAAAAAAAGATGCCAACCATTTTGGATATGTCTTGACTTCCTTCATGCTCGTATTAGTGAGATTAGAGATTGTTTTTCTAGGACATCAGTGGGGTATATTATTACGAAAGCTTCATTTTTTACATTGTGGGTTCAGATGCCATGATCTTTTGGAAACCCACACCTCAGCCCATTTTGGGTTCTAATGAATGGTTGGTTCTGAGCAGTCTAGGGCACCCCTCCTTTCCAGGCCAGGCACTACCCAGGGGCATAACTCTCCTGGGATAACCTGCGGAGTGGTATGGGGCCCCGCCCCTCGCTGGCCCTACCCCTCATTGTCCTCCCTCGCCCCTGCCCCCTCCCCAGCCCAAAAGGGCTTTCTAAGAGGATCTTCTGGAAGTCCCTAGATTATACAAAACCTAGCATGGTTACAAGTTTCTGTCAATATTCTCATAGTTGGCTATCGAAGTGCTAGTGTACTTACACTATTTAATCACCACCCCACCCCTCTGAAGGAAAAAAAAACTGCTTTTGGTCACTTGAGAAAAACAGCAGTGACTTTCTCTGCAGGATTGATGATAACTCTGTCCTTCTAAGGAGGAAACAAATAATTTATCACCCACACTCATTACTCAGGAATGTGGGTCTTGCTAATGTTACCTGAGCCCACACCTGTGCCCAGCATTTGGGTGCGGTCTGGGGAGAGGCTCTGGGTGGTGGGGGGTTGGGAAGGGGTTGCAGAACAGAAGTGGCCTCTTTTCCCACACAGCCAAGAGAGTATTAGTTGCTGGAGATAATCCTAACCATCAGGTTTCTGAATCAGTACCATTATTGAGTTGAATGGAACCAAAGAACTATTTTTTTTAAAGTGCTATTATTTAAGAAGCCATAAACACCTGCTTCACCATGGTTATTATTTAGCCCCCTGTAACAGAGGGCCCCAAACCACAGTGATCCTGGTCAATTGTCCCTCCTGGACCTACGGCTGTAATAAAACTCTCAGGAATTTGAGCTTGAGCTGTTCTTAATCCCAGTGTCTCCTCAGGGTCAGACACACTTATAAGCTGTGAACCCCAACAATTACCCAGCGCTATGCCCAAGGGTAAAGCAGAACCTGGGACCCAAGTCTTTCCCCTCCAAAGCCAGCAGAGCTCTTTCTGCAGACGCCCACATCCCTGCCTGCCTTTCCTAGTGCCCAGAGGGGACCCTGGGCTGTGCAGTGTCAGGACACTGCCACGTGTCCTGTTCTTCATGAGGATGTCCCAGACCTCCCAGAAATCAATGAGTGTCGTGTTTTTTCCTTCCTGTCTTCGTTGTCTCAGTAAAATACTGAATGCAGCCAACCTCCAGGTCTCCGCCTTGTCCCTCTTTCCCTGATTTTTCCCTCCTCTTCCCCTCTTCACTTAGGTGCCAACCCTCTTTGTGGTGCTCTTTCCTTGCAAACCCACCGAGGGGTGCGCTGACCGCTACATTCTCCCTTCTCCAGAACGTAGGAGACTCGGAGACGTGAGAAAATGAGGCACGAGCCTGGGGTCTGAAGTCTGTTTATTAGGACTGCCCATGGGGATCTATAGGGTCTGTAGGTGCAGGGGAAAACAGGAAATGTGCCCAGGAAATGTGCCCGATGCATAGGGTGGGGTGCATGTTTGTGCTGGGCCTGGGGCTTCTTGTAGCTTCTACTTGAGACATGGTGGTGGGCTGCAGCTGTTTGCAGGGCAGAGTGCACTGTGCTCTGCTGGCTTGTTTGTTGTCCTCACTGGGCAGTGTGCTCACCCATGCACAACATCAGCCAGGGTGGACAGGTGCACTGAGGTCCTGCAGAGTGAGCCACACACTTTGTGGGACTGAGCCAGGTTAGGGTTTTCCCAAAGGAGTGTTACTGAGACTCAAAGGAAAATCTAAGCTTTACAAAAGCAGACACCCTGCAGCTCAGGGTCCCTTATTCCTTTGTGCGTGCTTCAGAGCTGTGGGCATACCCCTGGCCTCTTCTCGGCTTTATTCCCACCTCCATGCAGCCACTGTGGTATTGGGAGTAGCTTGGGAACAAGAATAGAAAACCACTGAGATTTAGGGGCCTCCCTGGTGGCACAAGGAGTTGAGACACAGCACTATGGGGCTGTCTGCAGCCACTGAAGCTCGAGTTCCATCCCCAGACCCACATGGCACAGCAGCCCTCTCCAGTCTCGCCCGCTGCTCCCCTCAGCAGTGTATTTCAGTCACTGCTTCCCATTCTGTTCTGCTCCCCCACTGTCTCTGGTGAATTCTCTCACCACCACCCCACCCGTCACATCTCTGGCCTACAACCCAGCTCTTGTGTGCGTAAATAAAATAAAATATCTTTAACGACAAAAAGGATAGATAACCACTGTGATTCAGAAGAGGGCAAACAGTTCAAATTAACCTCTACTTCTCACTGACTTTAAGACTTTGGGCACACCCCTTCTCCTTTCCAAGTCTCGGTTTCTTCATGCATAGAGTGGAGATAAATATCTTGAGGAATCTTAGAAATCTTCCCCTGAAGATCAAGTAGGGTCATGTTTCCTAAGCACTCAGCACAGAGTTGGTCTGTGTTAAGCGTGGATGGGGCCAGTCAACAACCAGTATGTTTCTAGCCTCTTGCATAGTTCCTGGGTGGACAGTTAGCACACAGGGTACAGTCGTTGCATTCCCTTTTTCTGTCTTAGCAATGACTCACCCCCTTCTTGCCCTTTTGCCACTGAGGGTGAAACCTTGTTTTATTTATTTATTTTTTTAAGATTTACTTACTTATGCACACAGAAATGGGGTGCAGGCCAGAGGTGCAGGGGCAGTGAGGGGATTCACCAGGGTCAAAGTGGGAAGCAGAACAGGCAGATCGACAAGCACACTACTGAGGGGAGCAGCGGGGGGACAGGAGAGGCCTGCTGCACCATGTGGGTCATCTCTGGGGCAGGCGGGAATCGAGCTTGCACTGAAGCAGCTGCCACTAGCTTGCAGTGCTGTGCCCTCCTCCGTTGCACCACTAGGGAGGGCCAAAATCTTGTTTTATTTTTACTGAAAGACATGCCCTTATCAAGAGTGATCTCCAGGTGTAGGGTTGGCCGCTTTGCTCAGTATCTGACTCAGAAAGAGCACCCAGCACCATCATCAAGAGTCACTCCTCCATCTTCGTGAAGATGCACCAAGCACTTGATTCCTCTCATGTGGCCAGGGAGGAGGGCCCTGTTCTTTCAGCTTTGCTTCCTGAGTTTGTTTCATACACTTCGCATGCCCTTAAGAAGTCCTAGCTTTTCCTAGGTTGGCATAAAAGAGCCGAGTCTTTCTCCTCAAAGGGGATTACCTTTGTCAAAGAGCAGACATTGGGAAACACATAGGGCTGGAAGGTGAGGTGCTGAGTCATGTCTTAGCTAAAAACAAGGACATTCAGATTAATTTGATTAATAATTAAGCTTTTCTGAATTAAAATTTAACAGAAACTCGAGGGTGGAGACATCAGGAAAGATGCCAAGTGTTTGGGAGAGCAGCAAGAATCAGGAAGTCTGAAGTGATTTGTCTGCTCTGATGTAACCTCCCGCTCCCCAACCCTGCAGCTCCTCTACCCTCTGCCTCTCCCACCCCTGCCCCAGGAAAGTCTGCCCTTGGCATTCACACAGGTTAGTGGCACTGTTAGTGGCACCGAAGGCAGAGGGCGAGTGCCACATATGGGTCACGGCGCTGTGACGTGTCTGGGAATGAGGAGCCAGAGGGGACGATGGCACGGTAGACTCAGGGACTCAGAGCCAGGGCAAGCCAGGAACCGGCCTCTTCAGAATTTTCAGGTATCTCAGAAGTGATTTATTTTGTCTCTGGGTCTTGGTGTTTGAGTCGATCTCAACTTATAGGGCGAGGCAGGATTCACGGGGTGTCATGCACCTGTGGCACTTCCTGGGCAAAGTTGGTCAGTCTGTCCCAGCATCTTTGGGGTGGCCTTACCAGATTTTAGGCTCACTGTGTGAGCCTGGAGAGAGATCCAGCTTCTCCTCCAGAGCCGGTTCAGGGCCAGGAGGTGGACACCTCAGTCTGCCTCCCCCTTCCTGTTCCAGGTCTCCAGTCTTCACAGGCTTTACGTGGCTCACGCCCTCTGTCTGAGACGGGGAGCAGCCAGTGGTGGGCCTCCCTGCTACCTGCAGGGGTGACACTCCTATCTGCAGGATGTCTCGGAGAAGTTTCATTGTGGGCCTCAGGATGTGTGGAGCCTCTTCCAACCACAGTATCCTCTGTGGTCCTGACTCCTGACCCCTTGTTCTAGAGGCCTGCTGGTCAAAGCAGCCTGTGGGACCACTTTAGGGCGTTCACCGCTCTCCACTGCCAGGGACAGTGCTGTCTGACCTTTCTGTGTGTCCCGACGTCTGACTCCTGGCCTGGGCCTTGCCTTTTCCCAGCCATTCTAGTGGGTCTGAAGTCAACGCACTGACTGAGGAACCCCTGGACCTTATACATGGCCTTTGTCTTTCTTCCAACTTCTCCTTGTGTCCTTGGGGAATATTTAATGGAGAAATGCCAAGTCCCCACAGGCTGAGGAGCTCGGAAAGGCTTTAAAGATTTCTTTCCCCCAGGTTGCTGGCCTGCTCCCTGCCTTTCTTCCTGAAGACCTTCCCCATCTCCTGACTTTCCTCACCAGGCCCCTCTTTGCCGTAATGTTTGACTTGAGCTGTTGCTGAACCTTCAGGTACTTGAGTATAAACAGATTGCAAAAACCCTAGGTTAGAGTTTCCCTGCTGCTGTCCTGACTTAGTCCTTCCACACCAATGACCAGAGCATTTCTGAGACACCCCAGAGGCTGGTCATGGCCTCTGGCACATAACCTTAGAGAACCCCTCTTTGCCACTGGCACCCCAGCTAACGCCGGAGCCTGTGTTCTGTAGCTCCAAGCTCTGCTGCATCTGCCTGGGCTTGTGTCTGTCAGCTATTTCCTTTACTGAATAGAACCAGCTACTTCCTGCTCACCCAGCCAGCAGATTCGTGTCTGTGGCTGTCTTTAGCCTGCTTGTGTAGTGAGTGTCAGATAATGTTGTGGGACGTGGGGTGGGGTTGGACAGGATGAGTGGATGAGTGGATGAGTTGGAGTGGATGGTTGGGTGGGTGCATCGCTGTGTGACCTAGGTCTTTTGGGGCCACAAAATACTTTGGATGACAAGTGTTAAGTAATCTAGAGCAACACACTTGCTGGCTGTTCTGTTACTTTTCTCCAGATCCTATATGCTGTTCTGTTTGTAGGAGGAAGACTTTCTCTAGATACCCAACCCCACAGAGCAAATACTGCAGCTGTGTGCTAATAGTTATTTCCGCCTGCACTTATTTTCTCAGATGCTTCATGCTAGCTTTGGAATTCAAAACAGATTTGCTCTGGGTAGCTTGGTTTTAGGAAGACTGGCTGTTGACTGATCCCAGTGGGGTCCTGCAATCCAACCCCGACTCAGGAACATCAGACTGCGGGAGTCAGTCATTGTTTATGTCTGCAAGTCCGATGTGTCCCTGTTGCACAGAAACAAGGAAATCCACATACCTAACACATGGCTGCAAAACAGAGGCAAAGAGTGGACATGACCCTCCCTGTTGACTGGGAACAAGCTCACGAGAAAGGATAAGGATAAACATAGCCACTTTCCTTTCATTTCCAGGTCACACCCATCATCATTCCAAACCCAAAACTCCCTCCAGACCTCTTCTTTTGCTCTCTTGGGTCCAGATAGCACTTCTTCTTGCTAAGGTGTTAGCAACTTACTGCTTTCCTTTGCCATTAGAAAGATAATCTCCATTTCCTCAAACTGCTTAATATGGAGCTTCCCTACGACCTAGCAATCCCACTCCTAGGTATCTACCCAAAAGACACAAAAACACTGATTGAAAAAGATACCTGCACCCCCACGTTTATTGCTGCTTTATTTACAATTGGAAAAACATGGAAGCAGCCCAAATGCCCAAAAGTAGATGATTGGATTAAAAAGTTGTGGTACATATATACAATGAAATATTACTCAGCAATAAATAAATAAATAAACACATGTCTTGTGCAGCAACTTGGATGGAGCTGGAAAATATCATGCTTAGTGAGATAAGCCAGAAAGAGAAAGAAAAATACCAGATGGTTTTGCTCATAGCAGGAGTATAATGGACTAGGCGAGAAAATAATAACGAACAGCCATATACCAGAGACATTTTGTGGGGGTGCAGTGGGGAATGGGATCAAAAAAGGGGGGGGAGGGAAGTGAATGGGACTATGGCACACGGGTGACTCGATCGGTGATGGGAAACCCACAGGGATTACAATTG
Organism: Condylura cristata; assembly: GCF_000260355.1. Lineage (NCBI taxonomy): Eukaryota > Metazoa > Chordata > Mammalia > Eulipotyphla > Talpidae > Condylura > Condylura cristata. Next base: position 18,348,841 of record NW_004567127.1, on the reverse strand, counting down.
AGATGAAAAAAAAATGTACAAACTGATGTAAAAATAAACTATTATATTATTAAAATAATAATAATGAAAAAAAAAGAAAAAGAAAGAAAGATACTCTCCATCAAAAGTAAACACAGAGGCACTATTGCACAAATTGCACCAAGCAAGTGATACCTACTAAAGTTCAGGTTAGCTCGTCCCCTTGTGACATTAGACTTTCGTGTTTTGTCATTAATATTATTAAATCAAATGGATCTCCAAAGCAATTCTGGGCCAAGTCCTTTCCTCATCAAACCTGGCGTTTCTAGAGATGCTCCTCCTGTCCTACTCTGAGGGCTAACTGCTCTCACTACCCCATGTGTCTATGGCATAGATGTCACCATGAGTGGCCTGCTCTGCCCCTCCGTAGGTCTTCTGCCCTTTTGTAGAGGTACTGGCCATGAGCCCTAGGGGACTGTGTGCCTCTGGGAGGACCCCACCTTCATCTTCCTTGTAGTGCAGGAAAGGAGTGATCCCACTGCGATGTTGGGTAATATGTACCTTTTGGCCTGGCCCCAAATAGGAGGAAAGCAAAATCGTGTTTTTCCTTCTTGGTTTCATTCTAAGCCTTTCCATACACTCAACATGCTCAGAGTCACACTTTTTGTCTGTGATCTAAGATTACAGGTAAACTCTGTGAACTCTCTGTGTGACAAATTGTATTTACACAAAAAGCCAGCTTTCCCCCTGTGTTCCAAACTCTTTGGTGGCATTGACATGGCAATGAGAAATGTATTTGTCCTATCCAATCAGCCTGTTTACTGTGAAACAAATGAAGCCTTCACGCCCCATGAACAAACCTGCCCGGTACGGGTGTGTCCCCAACTCCTGGCAGTTGTTCTTGCTGGGGCCCCAAGCTCCCTTTTACTTTATTTAGGAAAACGATTAAGAGGAGGGAAGGTTAGCTCCTGGCAGGAGGAAACTAGCTGCTGCTGTGCCCTGGTGGAGGCTGGAGAAAGGTCTCCTGCCTTCCAGCGTGAATCCAGCGACTCCTGGCACCCAGCACTGCAAGCAGCGAGGAGACTGACTTCAGCCTCTGCCCTTGATGGTGGTGTGTGAGGCACCTGACCCCTTTGCCAGGCGGGTCTCTGCTCTGCTCTGCAGAGGGTGGGGGTGTCTCAGCTCCAGGAAAGACTATTTCAGATTTACCCACCATGGATCTGAGAATAGCGATCAAGATGGCGACAAAGCAACAAGGCTGATGAGGTAATGGGCAGGTCAGCGGCTGCACAGGCCCTGCTTATTTTGACCCATTCATGGCCCCTGTCCACTCAAAAGGGACACTAAATCTCAACCCGTGAGAAGGGTACTTCTCTGCAACCCTCCATATGCAAAGTGTAATTAACCGAAACTCAAAGCTGGAAATGTCCTTGAGAGGTTATTTGGGTACCCTCTCCCAGCCTTTAGACAAATGTCACCCCTGGATTATCTTAGCACCCCCAGGACTAATGGGAAGGATGCTGGGTTCTACCTCTTTCAGAAGGGGAAAAAAAATGGAAGGACTCTAAGGGCTTCCTGGATGCTTCTACGCTATGCAATGGAAGCCAAGTGTCCCTAAAAAGTCAGACGTCAGCAGGTCATGCCCCTCCCCTTCCTCCCTGGACACGGCGATGGTGAGACCAGCAGCAGGGTATTTGAGGTGAGCTCACAGGCTCTACACCAGCGAGGTCAGGGCCACAGAGGCTGGATTGAACTGCCTCTGTCCCAGCAGGCACCTTGCCCCAGCAGAGCTATGCACCCAGGTGTCTACCCAGGAAAGCCCTGGATGGGTGTGAGCAGTTACACCCATCAGTATCAGGCTAATGGAAACTGTCTCCAGATAGACAAAAACCATAGCTACCGCCCACCTCCAAAGTGACCTACTTCTCAACATTGGTGAACATATACATGGTGCCTACAGAGTGCTTAATGGGAGATACTCAGAAAATGGCCATTAGCTTTTCTTCCACCAACATTGTCAAAACTGATACAAACAACCTTTCCTCTAAAGGCTTGGGGCAAATAGGTGCTGATAAAATCAACACTGACTCAAACCTCAGCCCCAAATTGAACTGAGCCTGAACTTCTGCGAAGAATTGAGAAGGTTTAGCCAACATTTTCATCAGCATGTCTAATTTTTATGCATCCTTATGCTTCCTAAGCCAGAATGGTTCTTGGAGACCAGAACCATTATGAGGATGCTTATCTGCCTGACAGCTTCAATCGCCTGAAATCATTTCCCAAGAAAGCCCCCACTGTTTTTCTGACCTCTTCACAGAGCCAGGGCATTTGGATGAAGTGGGGGAAAATCTTGTTTTTTAACTGATGTCAGCTTCCTGTAGGATCTCCTTAAACATCAATCCTGTATCTCTCCGCCCCTCCATCCCTCCACCCTCTCCAGAATCTCCTGAAGAGTCAAAGAGAGAGTTCTGGGCCCTCAATGGCAAGTGCATCACCTCCCCCCACCCCGCCCCCACCCCGGTGATATGCCAACTCATGTCCGGATGCTCCCTCTGCATCCTTAACACATCGAGCCCACTTCCCACCTGCACATAACCCAGCCTTCAATGTGCCATGCAGTTTTCAAGGCCAACCTCAAAGCCATCACCTCCAGAAAGCCTTCCTGCCCTTTCAACCAGCTGTAGCCATCGGTACCTGACAATCTCCTTGGGGACTGACATACTATGCTTCATGCTGTGTTCATGTGAACGACAGGCTGCATACTTTAGTTAACAGGCATCTGCAAAGAACCTACTATGTGTGTGCCAGGCAGTGGAGGTAGAGATGCATGAGATAAAAGGAACCCAGCCAACCTGGGGCTCTCAGCAGCCTGAGTATTGAATAATTCAACGGATGAAGTTCCAGGATTTAAAAATGTATTTGCTTCTCCTAATTCATGCTTCAGATAATTTGCTCACTACTTGCTCTGAGCTTTGGTGTCTTCAGCTACAAAATAAAAGCAAGGGCTACATGGTCATGAGAAATCCTCACTCAGCAATGGGTGTCTCGTCCATTCTGTAGTTGACTTGTTAGTACTTCGATGGCCACTTTGCCCCTCTCATTATTATCCAGCCAGACAGGATACCTCTAGATTGCAGAGAATTTGGGGGCAGAAGTTTGGGATTAATGCATAATTAGCATTCTGTGCTTGCTGAACATGCTCTGCATGGTGTTCAAGTCAGTCACAAGCCAGATGCCCTGTCTAGACCTCAGTCTCCTCGCCTGTAAAATGGGATGATGGGACGTACTGAGGTCCCCACCGACTGCTGCTCCGTGATTCAGAGCCACTGTCCCTCTTGCTCCCACGACTAGCACATCATGTTCTACAAGGACATGGCTGCCAAGCCACCTGGCAGTGGGAAACAAACACTGCGACTCCCAGACTCACCCCGGGAGACAAACAGTTCAGACCAACAGTCCAGAAGACTTGCAGCTAGCATCTGACCCCACTCCCAGCATAAGTCTGCTGTGGGAACCAGCCGAACAAACTTAATCCCCAGGGAAAAAAGGCAGCAGCCAACACTACTTGGTCCCCAAGCCCACTGTCCTTGCGCGTGTCCCCGCGCTCCCGTCTCTGCCCTGTCTGCTGTCTCCAGCCTTGGCCACCTTCCTGCGTGTGACTGAACCACAGTCTGTGGGGTCCACACTCAGCACGCTTATTCACTGGGTACCCGTCCCACAAAGAACCTGATATAAGAACAGTTCAGTGAGTTATATAAGATTTTTCCAAGTAGAGAAGAAGCTATTTTTTTTTTGATTGCGTAAGATTTGTTCCTAACTTTGTATCGATTTCAGGTGTGTAGCTTTATAAATCAACATTCGTGTACATATGTTATTATGATCACCACCAAAAGACTAGTTTCTACCCATCACCACATAACTCATCCCTTTTACTCGATTTATCCATTCCCCTTCCCCTCTAAAATTGACTTCTCCATTCCCCTTCCCCTCCTAAATTGTTCTTTTGAAACTGGCCCCATCTGAGCGCATTACATCAAGCACGCTTCCTACCTGCTGGAGCTGGCGATGCCCCCCAAGAGGCACCCCATGCTCGCCACTCCCACCAGGTAGGCCAGGCACCTCCGAGAACCAGCTGTCCTTGCCCCAAACCCCTTTATATGAGCCCCACATTTATGGTGATATAATTACTCCAATATTATATAAAGCAAGTAAACACGACAGCAAAGAAGAGGATGCTTAGTGTGGAAACTAAATTAAGCGCTTAGCAAGATGTAAATAAAGATTAAATTCCTAAAAATATTTGCAGTCAATTTTGGTATATGGAATACATGTTGGTGAGTGAAAAAATAAAAATATAGAGTGACTCTTCACTTGGGTTGTTTTGTCGTATCTATAGCTTTTTGCTGTATTTTGAAGAAGCTAGGGTTAAAAATGGCACATGAGGCATTATGACTGTAGTCTATGTCAAAACAACCACACAAATACTGACTTAAAAAAACCCAGACTTTAAAAAAGTCTTAGTTCAGAATCAAAACATGGGCTAATATTATGTTTTAGGTAAATGCAATGGACTCATCTGGCAGACCTATAGAGACAGAAAGCAGCTTAGTGGCTGCCCAGGGCTGGGGGTTGGGGAGACTGGAGGTGGCGAAGGCTAAGAGGCGTGGTTGGTGGTGAAAGCGTTCAGAATTAGATAGCAGTGGTAGCTGATCGACGCTGGGATTTATCAAAAGCCACTGAATTGCACAGTTTGAAGGGCGAATTATATGACATGAGTTATTCCTCAATGCTGTTATGCACACAGAGAGTTTAGGGGGCTGTTACTTGCCCTCTCTAAGCAGGAAGAAGGACCCTGTAGATGTAACAGGGTGGTCTCTAGGAAAAGGGGAAGTTCCAGGTTCCCTGCCCCACTCAGAAGGAGGGTGGAGCTGAGCAGAGAAAAAGGAGAGAAGAGAAGGAATCAGAAGAGAAGAGAAGGAAGCTAGATGGAGAAGGAAGAGGAGACCTGAGGAAGCCACATGGAGCAGCAAGCCTGTGAGGAAGAAACCGGGCTTGTTTCCTGATCCTGGACTGGTTAAGGCAGATGTGGGTGAGAGACCTGTGGGGAGGTGACTATGGCAGTGTTTATATTGATTTTGATTTTGCTCTTTTCCTCCCAGACCTGTCTGGCCATTTCTGACCCTTTTCCATGGGTCCCGGCCAGAAGGTGCTTAAGTCTCGTGTCGGCTTTCAGGCCTTGCTTTGGGCCAATCCCTTTTGGGTTGACTTTTGCCCAAGAGGTGATGGAGAACTTCAGGTGTTTGATTTAGAAGTTATATTCTTTGTGTTCCGTATTGCATATTTACTGTATTAAAGTCCCTTTTCATTAAAGTTAATATATGTTTTGTCTTGATGCAGCAGAAGGCAGAACCCACTTAGAACAGGCAGGTTTGGGGCTTCAGGGGTGCCCCGCTCCCCCTGTCCTGCAACACAGGGAGGGATCCACCATCCCAGGGGCTGTGACTGGAAAGCGTGACTGAGAGCCAGTGTGGGCAACCAAGGGAGAGCACAGGCCACCTTGCCCTGGAGCCCAGAGCCTTCTGGAGTCCTCTGGGTCACAAACTAGATGAGCTTTGACCCTGGTTTCAGTATTGCCATGAAAGCAAACCCCAGAGGCAGAGAGGTGAGGCCCAGAAGCTGGACGCACAAAGGGAGAGAGAAGAGTCTCGGCCATGACAGCCTCCTCCACCCCAGAAAGCAGGAAATACCCAGGCTCTTCTAGGCTGTCTGGTGAAGAAAAGATTCTGTTTTTCACATGACTTCAGGATGGGGCTCTGCGTAACTGTGGAGAGGTTGAGCAATATCCAGCATGAGGTTACAGCCGAGGACAGCGGGATGTGGGTGCAGAAGTTAACTTTCTTAATTTTGAAATCTTCAAGCAGTTCATATTGTCAGAAAGGCCATCTGCCAGGCCCATGCATCTCCCACTACCCCTCAGGCCCATTTGGCAAAGGGCAGGACTCAGAGGAAGCATGTGGGCCAGCTGAAATTGTGAGCACTGGGGCTGCAGAAAGGCCTCAGGTCCTGCTGTTCCTAGAGGAAGCTCCGCTCATGGAAGGGCAGCATGGGTGGGCCATTCCCATGAGGCTTTGAGGATTCTCCTGGGGCAAAAGGCCTTCCTGTAAACCCCTCCTTCCTTACTCAGTTCCATTGCTTATTGCTTCCAGTTCCTCATTCCACTCAGAGAAAATGTGGCCACAGGCCATGGACCTTTGGGCAGCTCCAAGAGAACAGGTAAATAAATAGAGAGGAGATAAGCATCAGTATGAAAGAATACAACTTACAAAGCTCAGGCTTCCAGAGAGAAGATCCAGAGAAAACATTAAGTGTTGTCTGAAGTGCCCACACTGGATACTAGAGATGGGCCCTCTTCAACCCTGGGGCAACCAGTGCTTCAACTCCTGATCTTCTGGTTTCCAGTCCTGTGACCCCAGAACTGATCCTCTGGGCTGGTCTGAGCTGGTCTGTATATCTGGCCGCAGCTACATCTCTGCTTCTGTTCCATCTTTCCTTCTCTCTGCCCTGCTGAGGCTCCCACTCTTGCGCCATTGACAGTGCTCACTGGAGGTTAGTTAGCACTGTCAGGAGTCTGCTAAGACACTGAACCCCTAGGGTAGGTGGATAGGTTGGGAATTGTGAGGTGGGGGGGGAGGGAGAGAGAGAGAGAAAGTAATTTTCCTTCTACCCTTATAAATTCTTGCCTATAACAAAAGACAGATGAACAAGAAAAGCAAACAGATGTTTACTAACACGTGTATCTCATGTTATGTAAACATCGGATAGACCCAGAAGAAATATAAGCACTCTCCAAAAGAAGGCTTAGAATTCAGGCTTAAATACCAACTTGAACTTAAATACCAAAAAAAGAAGGGACGTTATTTTGGGGGGTGATCAGGAAAATTACCAGAAACAAAAGTACAGCTTGTTAGTAGTTATCAGTCAGAGCCTCCTACATTGATGAGTCTCCAGTGACTTTTTATTCTTCTCCTGGAATGCAGAGACACCGTTATAAATGGAAATTTCCTTTATGGAATGTAAATTCCCCTTATGAAAAATTGATTTCTACTCTGCTTTCAGAGCATCTCCTGAAAATAATCCTTATGCCAAAGAGATATATTCTGGTGTGGCAATTTTTGGCCTCCTACAATAAATAGAAGAGATTTTTTGTAAGGAAGTGGTTCATAAAATGATGGCGGCTGACAATGGCAAGATCTGCAGAGGAGTTAGCAAGTTGGAGACCCCGGCGAGACAGTGGTGTAGTTCCAACCCCCGCTGGGACTCTGGTTTAATGCCCACCTGTCTTTATTTGGACAGCTCTTCTCTAAAGCACAGCCCAGCTATTCTCTTCAAGAAATTTCCCCAAATACCAGCTTGGGGCCAGACCCCTCTTGTGCTCCCAAGTGTCGGTACAACCTCCCATTTAGAATTTACTGAATATAGGCGAACATGATGTGTATATGAGCTCACACTTTCTGAGCCTCACCACTGCCACTTTCAAACTGAGTGTGTATATCTGTGTGAATGTGTGTAAAATGAGAGGTCTTATTATATGAATATTCTGACTAAAAATACTGATTGCTGTCATTTTTTATTTTAAACTGCACACTTATCCTTAGTTCCTAAATTGTGCTTGCTAAGCTCCCACAAA
>NW_004567127.1:18330646-18341046 GCF_000260355.1 Condylura cristata | reverse complement strand
TAAAAATACTGATTGCTGTCATTTTTTATTTTAAACTGCACACTTATCCTTAGTTCCTAAATTGTGCTTGCTAAGCTCCCACAAATTCATGATTCCAGAGTGACTTCCTGTTCTCTCTTCTTCTCATGAAGTCTAGAACACACTACGAGGCCATCAGTTCTTCAAGGTCAGAGAGTACGTTTTCTATATCTTTGAATATGACAGGCTTTGAATAAACATTGGTGGTAGTTAACTGAACTGTTGATAACCTCTTGGTTATTATGTGATTTACTCACTTTATACTTTCATAGCCAGAAACCTAAGCCAATATTTTTGTCTGTCAGATTGCCATGTTGAGGAATCAGAGATGTCTAATGGTTCAGAAAGGGACAGGACCAGTTATCTGGAAATTATGCAATTGTAGAGTTCAGCCAGTATCACACAGGAATTAGGGACACTCAGGCCATTGGGGTTAGGAAATGAAACCATTTTTAGATAAGTGAAAATGAAACATCAGATGTTGTCCAGATAAGTAAATGAATTTTTTTAGTTTAAATAAAAAGCTTTCTCTTACTAATTAAATCTATTTTTTTAACTTATTTATATCCCAGAACCTGTATGTCTGAGATATGACTCAGAGGGTCTAACAGGAGACCCGTAGTGTGTAGTGTGTGTTAGAAGAGTAATTAACATGAGGAGAAGAAAGGGGCAGTTTGCAAAGGTGAAGAGGCCAACCCCACCTCACCTTTGATTGGGAGGGCTGGGAGGCACCACGGCACTCACAACACTGAGATATCACCACCCCTAGACCTGCGGGGGGGGGGGGATGGGAACCTGGGAAAAATAGAATGTAGGACATGGTTGCCAAGAGAGATTGTTCTTAGGGAAAAGAATGCAGCCATAAACAACCAACCCACAGTCCAGAAGGGAGCTGGGGGTATGAAGACTGATCGCAGTCTCCACTCCTCCCACACGTCTCCCCACCCCCTACTACCCTGTCTCAGCAGACAGAAACAGAGGTCAGCGGGCAAAGAAGCCTGTTGATGCAAATCCGTAGCCTCCCGGTGGAAGCTAAGAGCATGGTGGAAAAGAAGGAAAAGCCACCTGAAGGGGCAGGTGGGTACTATCCAGGGCACCAGCCTTGATTAGAAAATAAGAACATTCCTTTACTCACTGCACAGCAACTCTGAGCCCCGTCCCGCCCCCAATTAGCCCTTTCTCCTCAACCCCAAAGGAAGGTACAGGCACGACTCCTACCGGAGTACACTTGTCAAGCCCGTGTGCTGGCTTTTGGCAGAATCGGTGATGCCGAGTTACATTTGTTCATGTTAAATCCAAGGTTGAATTAGCTAACAGATGATGATTACAAATTCAGGGAACTTCCTGGCTCCCTGATCTATATGCAAAAATCACAATGCTGGCTGTCTTCTACCTCCCATCACACTCTCAGATTGTGAGTATAATAATATTTCTAGAGCCCTTTAGGGGAAAAAGTTGCTTCTGGGTCATTTTACTAAACATTGAATTAGGAAATGTCTTTTTACCTTATAGTTCAAAGACGATGATATATCAGATGTCTAGGTTCTGTATGAATTAAATATAGAATACAGGAAGGTATATAAAAATGATGCTATATCAGGGGAAACTTTTTTACTTTCCAAATTTCATAACCACTTGGACAAAGTTTTCCATTTCTTAATCCAAATGGCATTGCCTATCCTTGAATGGTTGTTTTTGTGATTTTGTGAGATTTAGAGTCAGATCATTCACTTACTTGTCTATTATTATGAATCTGGTCTTGGATAAAAATACTACATGCTATTTCAATAAAGGTGTGAAATTTATTGGCAATATCCAACTAACCCCATCTGGGGTGCTAAAAGTCTATTTCTTAAATGAAAGGCTTATCACCAACATGTCAAGAAGAGAGCCCAGAATCCCAATTTTAAGAATTCTGGTTAATTCCCCACTGGTGACAATCCTTGGAACTATTTTGGCTATCATGGGAGTGTGTTTCAATTCCACTTGACCCTCTTACTTCCAACAGTGCTTAGTTTAAATTCATAGGATGCCTTTTAGAGTGTTCTTTCCAGAAGAAGTAGAGATGGAGAAAAGATGCTGGGTGTTTCTATCATCACCTAGTGCTGGTCAGAAACTCTCTGAGTGTGAAACAGCTGGCTCTGTGTTAGTTAGACATTGTTTGGGTTTGGCTGCAAGAAAACTGCAAGTCTCAAGTCAGAAGGGCTACCACATCAAGGAAGATTTCTTATTGTATATAACATATACAGTATAGCATGACTCTGGGGTAGTTACATCACCCCAGATGTCAGTGTTGTGGCTTACCAGCCCTAGTATAAATCTGCGGGTTTGTCCTCTGGTTACCAATTCATACTTATAAAACAGCAGCCACTGCCAGAAATATCATATGAAAATGCAAAAGTGCAAAATAAAAGTCTCTGTGTCTCTTTAAAGAAGGAACCAATCTTTCTTAGAGCCGTCCAGAAGCAAGCTCTCAGTTCCCGTTCCTTTAAATAAATATCTATTGAGGAAACAATGGTTTATACCATAATATGTTTGAGGTGTACAGCAGTATCATTTCACATGTATGGGTTGCATCCTGATCACCACCAAGGTCTTGTTTCCACACATCACACAGATGGGCCCTCTGTACTGGGTTCAGTCCCACCTGCTCATTTCCAACTGGCCGGAATTGCTTCATTCAGGTTTAATTTGTGACTGGCTGTAGAAACAGGGTAAGTCAGATTGACTTAATTTCATCACGACCTCCCCTCTGGAAGTTAGGGACAGACCCAGGCTGCCATGAAGTGCAGGGACCTTTCAAAGGAGGGGATGCTGAATGGAATTGAGGTTCAGTTGGAGAAAGCAGGAGCAAGGCAACCTAACAGCACCCCCTGCCAGAATCCAGCTGCATGTCTGAGAAAGTGCGCAGACCGGGTAGCGTGGAAGGGGGTGGGTGGCAGCGGGCAGGGCTCCCCTTGTCCTCATTCTCCACACTGGACAGGGCAGCTCTGTGCTAGGAAACTGAGCAGAAAACAAACAAACCTGGTGACTGATCTGTCAGTATATGTTTGCAATTTGTTTTCTCTGCATAAAAATCTAACTGTATAGATGGAAAAGCGAGGGTCACTTCTCAGTGGTGGGTGCTCCAGCTCCAGCGGTGATGCAGAGCTTCCTGGGGTTCCCAGGAACAGTCTTCTAGACACTCTGACTCATTCGCCAACTAGATGTCAGACCACTTCAACCAACTCCTCCTGGGGACATGTGGGACTATGAGGAGGCCCAGCGCTTTCCCGTGAAGTTTCCACACTGCCATACATTGTCTGCCGGCAAAAGGACCTGTCTGCTTTTCTGGGCCTGGTGGCGACCCATGGCTGGAGGACAGTGATTTAATGAAGTCTAGACTTATTATCCTTTCAAACATACACCTGACCACCCTGTGACTTACCACTGGGAGCTGACCTCCCCTCTCCAGCCAGCTCTACTTGGCCACTCACAGAAACTAGCCAGTTCTTTCTTGTTTTTTGTTTATTTTTTCTCAAGATTTATCTATGCATACAAGAACTGGGGTACAGGCCACAGGTGAGGGGTTTGGAGGGTGAGAGGATTCACCAGAGACAGAGTGGGGAGCAGGACAGGCAGATGTACTGAATGCACTGCTGAAGGGAGCAGCGGGTGGGTCAGGAGAGGTCTGCTGTGCTATGTGGGTCACCTCCCTGGCTGGGGATTGAATTCCTGCTACTGTGGCTGCTGATAGCTTTATAGTGCTGAGTTTTAACCTGTTGCACCAGCAGGGAGGGCCCCTTGTATCTTCTATCATTTAAACCTTGTGCTGAAATTGGTTACTAGGACAAATCCATGAGTGCTCCCCCCAAAACCAAAACCGAAACCAAAACTAAAATCAAAGCAAAGCATGGCTTGTCCTCTGGCAGCAGGAGACCCGTGAAAAGGAATCCTGTGGCAGGCTGTCCTCCGAGGGCCGCACAAGCCTTTTATGAAAAGATTTCCTACTCTCTCAGGAAGGCAGCAGCATACAGAAACAAAGGGCTCTAGGGCCCTCCCTGGTGCGCAGCCGGTCAGGATGCAGCACTGCAAGCTGGCCACAGAGGCTTCAGTGCGAGTTTGATTCCCAGTCCTGGAGGCCCCAGACGGGAGCTGACCCACATGGCTGGGCAGACCTCTCCTGACCCGCCGCTGCTCCCCTCATCAGTGTACTTCATCCATCTGCCTGTTCTGCTCCCCACTCTGTCTCTGGTGAATCCTCTCAGTGCCCCTGCACCTCTTGCTTGTACTCCAGTTTGTATGCATTAAAAAAAAAAAAAAAAGGCTCTGAGCAAGAACTCTTGCACTCACACTCTGGTCCTCTCATTAACCTGCTGGGTGATGCTGATGTTATCTGTGCATGTCTCCATGTACTATCTCAATCTGAAAAATGGTGTAACAACCATGTCTACATCATGTAGTCCTGAATATTACATTAAAGCAATTGGCTTCAGGTGAAGTGCTGAACAAATGTTAGCTATTATTTTTTCAAAAAGTTTATGCCCTTTAACCTATAAATTCTGCTTCTCAGAATTATGTCATCATGAATTTTTTATAAAAATGATTCCTGAGTCTCCCTGATGGCACAGGGGTCAAGCCTCAGACCCACATGGCTGACCCACATGGTACAGGAGACCTCTATTGTCCTGCCCGCTGCTCCCCTCAGCAGCGGATTTCACTAGATCTGCCTGTTCTGCTCCCCACTCTGTGGTGAATCTTCTGACTAGCACAACTTGGCCTAGACCCCAGTTCTTATCTGCATAAATAAATAAATAAATAAATAAATAAATAAATAAATAAATAAATAAAATAAGTCTTTAAAAAGAAAATGATTCCTTCAGCCCTTCTAGAGTATCAAAAACTGGGTACAGTCCAAGTATCTTAGAAGAGGGAATTGGTTGAATAAATTATGATATATATAATTTAATATGATACATCCATGAAATAAAACAACACTTCAATAATTAAATACCAACAGCTCTAGATACAACATGGAGTGATGTTCATGTAAATGATAAATACAAAAATGTAAGATAATATGCATAATGATACTATGTTTATAAAAGGGGGTACTTATATGCAAGGAAAAGAGTCTATACCACGATATTGATAGAGGTTATGATTTTTGGCTATTTTTTCTTACCTATGCATTTACTTTTTCTACAGTTACAAGTAATCCATGGAAAATTTTTTAAAATCCTAAACTTTTATATTATTCCTATAGTTGGCTGATTGGAGTCTGTGTCTCCCCTCAGAGAACTAGGGGGAGGCTGTTCTGTCAGGGCAGCTCACCCTAGGGAGGACACAGGGACCCAAGAGGTATGAGTCTAACAGGGAGACATCAAGCATTGGGCAGAGCAGCTCCCGGGAACTAGACAAGAGAGGGATAGAAATGGGCTTCCCGCAGGGCACAGAGCCAACAGGACCTTGAGATAAGCCATCAGGGAGGAGATCCCTGGGAGAGAGGCCCCAGGAAATCAACCCTTTGCCTCAAGTATGACAAGACTGGAGGACCGGAGGGTGCAGGCAAAATGAGAGGTTGTTCTGGAAGGGACATGTATGTCAGAGTGAAGCTTTGACTTCCAACCTAAGCCTGGAAGTAAAGCCTGAGCATTTGCTTTGCACCTGATCTTGGGCAGAGAATTCAGGGAGGGAAGTGGGCGCATATTTTGTGATCAGATCATGAGGGTGTGAAGAGACCATAGTTTTCACTCTGAGGTTTGTGGGGAATCACAGGTAACTAGACCAGAGATACAAGGTGGATGGGGGCTTTTAACAGCTCCGGGTCAGCTGTGTGGAAAATAGACTATGGGGATAAGCAGGAAACAGACATTTGTAGCAACCCCACAGACAGATGGTTGTGGCTCAGACGAGAGTGGTGACAATGCTGTTGGGGAGGTCAGGCCACCTTCCAGATGCGATTTGAAAGTGGAACATCATGGCAGACATGATGTGCTGGTGAGTGATGACCCAGAACAAAGGTTCTGGCTTCCATTGCCAGCTTGAGATTGGAGGTCAAGGTCGCCCTTTACTTTGTCCCTCCTGTCAACACTGACCTTCTCGTTCAGCATGAATCATACCCGTTTTAAACAACTGGCTATTTCCAGCTGCCCCACAGAATCAGCTGGATGAATCTTCATAAACTATGGTCATCTTTCCCACTGTTCAATTATTGTCTGAAATAATTGAAGGAATCACATTGTCCTTTTTGAGATTTCCTTACCAAGTCTTTGACAAGTTCAGAGGCAATAACAAAATTCCTCCATTCAAATTCACACATTTCCTTTGAAGATGAAAAATCATTTCTCCATGGCCTTAGAGAAGATCAGGGCAAGAGGGAGCAGGAACAGCAAGAATGCTCAGGCCCAAGGTGCCTTAGACTGAAAGCTGGGAAGAACCTCGGAAGGTAATTAAGATACCTTTTTAATGTCATGAGTCACTACTAAGAAACTTTAAACAGTTCCTTGTGACCTACAAGACTTAACATGCTTCCAAATATAGCTAATGAATTACTAGAAAAAAACTCTCTGCCCCTTAGGAAACACCTAACTGAGGTTAAACAACACAATTTCTGTAAAATCAATAGCTGGCACTCCTTCCGCCAATAGGCCCCCCACCAGCGGAACACTGTTAGCCAAGACCTGATAACTTTGAAACATTCACTGCCCTAGCTAGTACCAAAGCACTTTAAATGAGTTAATAAAAGGGAGAAAGTTATGCTGAAAGCACACCAGGAATGGGGCTGAATTTCTGAGTCAACAAGAACGATAGCTAACATCTGCCAATATGTGTGGTTTAATTGCTCAAGGTCACTCTCGGAGCTGCACTGGATACTGACCAGCTTTGTTGGAATTATCGGAATTTTTTCAGGCTCAGTCATGGTGGCGGAGGAGTCAGATAAAATGTTAAAGGACTGACCACCCAAACTCCACATAGCCTCTTCCTTACTGGTTCTCACTAGTTTTTCCTGAAGTCCATTATCTTTAAGGTCAGATGACCGGGTTTTGAAATTTTACTTAACCACGTATGAGTTTGGCCTTGAGTGAGAGGCTGAAGATCATTCAGCAAAGACTCTTGAACACCTAGCAAATTCCAGGTTACTGGAACAGGGCTGAGCACTGATTTTCCCCTCTCCCTTCCTTGACTCAGCAGAGCAAGGATTAGTGAGCAGCTAAGCAAGATGTTTGCTGATCAGCCAAGCACGGAGAAGATAAGATCCATTACAGCAAGTGAGATCCATGACAGAGATTTTAAGAAAACATTCAGATGTTAAAGGGGGCTAAGTAACTTCATCTCTGCCCATGATCCCTTGCGCTGATCCCTTGACAAGAAAACCCAGTCTTCTGAGGCCATGAAAAGCTGGCTTGAGAACCTCAGGCTCTGTAGAAATGATTTCTCCATGGCTCTTTCCCATGTTGTTATGGTGATTTACTTACGTGTCAACTTGACTGGATTGGCAAAGTGTCTGATCAATTATTATTCTGGTATTTTGTGAGGGTGTTTTGGATGAAAATAATATTATAGTTGATAGACCGGAGTGAAGCCAGTGCCTTCCCCAGTGAGGCTGGGCCTTGCTTAGTCAATGGATGACCTAAATAGAACCAAACATGAACCTCTCCTAAGTACGAGAGGTTCTTTCCTGCCTCACTACCTTCAGAAGGCATCAACTTTTTTCCTGCCTTTAGACTTAAACTGGACTTGTCTTCAGCTTGTGGCCTTCAGATGTGAATGAAGCCCTCAGCTCTCCTGGGTAAGCTTGCCAATTTACCCAGTGGATCTTGGAATTTACCAGCTTTCATCATCTCATGAGCCAATTTCTTATAATAAATTTCAGTTTCTTTCTTTCTTTTTTAAATTTTTAAAACATTTTATAACAGTTTATTTTACATTTTTACTTTTTTTTTTCCATCTCAATTGTAGTCCCCGTGGGTTTCCCATCACCAAGTCACCCGTGTGCCATCACCATAGTCCCATTCTCTTCCCTCCCCACCCCCCTGTTTTTGATCCCACTCCACCCCCATAAAATGTCTCTGGTATATGGCTGTTCATCATTCTTGTTATTTTCTCACCTGGTCTTTCTTTTCTTTTCTTTTCTTTTTTTTTAAAGATTTATTTATTTATGCATACAGAACTGGGGTATAAGCCAGAGATACAGGGGCAGTGAGAAGATTCACCAGAGACAGACTAGGGAGCAGAACAGACAGATTGACGAAGTACACTACTGAGGGGAACAGCAGGCAGGACAGGAGAGGTCTGCTGCGCCCTCTGGCCTGGCCAGGGATCAAACTCATGCTGAAGCGGCTGCAGGTAGCTTTATAGTGCTGGGCTTTAACCCACTGCACCACCAGGGAGGGCCCTAAATCTCAGTTTCTTATAATAAGTTCCCAGCATGTCTGGAGAATCTCTGATGTATAGCCAATCTGTAGAAGCCCAGATAATAATCTGGGCTTGTGAAGGGCAGCTGAAATTTGAGAAGGGAGTCTTGGGGACCTCTAATCTATAGTTGATTGACCAGAAGCTTGCGTGACTGCTGGGGGCTTGCAACTGATGTCCAAAGTGGGAGGTGATCTTGAAAAATTAGCCCTTGACCTGTGGAATCTGATGTCTCCCAGGAAGTGATGTCACAATTGAGCTGAATTCTCGGGTACCTTGCTGATATCTAAGAATCGCTTGTTGGTGTGGGGATGCATCCTGGAAACTGAGGTCCAAGAACCTCAAACACCGTAAGAATTCACTACCCTAACTCATTAAACTTTGCCTTTATATTTTCTTCCAATTTACCATTTTCAAGATTGCTTTAGCTTTTAAAAAATGAATTTTTACCTCGTGCATTATAGAATTATAGATTAAATGAAATCATCTTCTCTGTAGCAATGCATGTATCGGGGAGAATGACCTTCCCTTTGTTTTTAGTCTCTTTAAACATTTATACCTTGAGCAGATTTGTTTATTATACTTTGCACACAGCAGATTTCAGGATACTGCAGCCTCGAGTTGTGCAACACTTCATCAGAAAAGTAAGCAGCAGTGTGATTAAAAAACTGCAGAGCTTTACTTGTTCATGATCCCTGCATCCACACGGCATTGTTCCCCAAATGACCCTGTGGTCCACACTTACAGCCCTGGCTTGGGTCTCCTGGAGGGGTCCAGGGCACAGTCCTCTTACTGCCTTCACACTGGTGACAGGGGCTTTCCTTCTCTCTGACCACCACTGACTCAGTATCCTCTTGGACCTTGTGCAAGCTGTGTCTCAGCTCAAAGGTGAAGGAAGCAGTAATGTCCCACCCGTGCCTGCCCAAACCCCATCTGGATCTGGGGTGAAAGGAGATCCTCCCAACTTCTGAAGGCCTCCCACCACCTTTTCCTCAGACTCCACTCCCAGCCTGCCCTCAGGGACCCCCGCTCCCCAACCCTGGCCAGTCCTGGGAAGGAGTGACTTATTTCCCTGGGTGGGCTCTGAGAAGGTCAACCCTCAGGCTGGGTGGCCCTCACCGAAGGGAATAAGCAGTACCCAGTCACCTCTCAGTAACCCTGGCTCATGGAGGAGGTGTGGCCTGAAAACTCCCCCACCCTCCTCCTCTGGCTTTGAAATGTGTTATCTTACTATTTCCAGATGTTTTTTTACCTAATAATAGTTACTTGATCTAATGTCAGAGCGAGTCTCTGAGCACACCGTGGATAGGAGGAAATAAGCTAGACGTGAGCGGGAAACAGTACTTGGGGATTAATTCTATCTATTGTCCTGAATGGTCTTTACAGCTGATGATACATGGACTAGAAAGGATCAAATAAACTCTCCTCATTTTCAGATGACATAATGACTGAGGTGGAAAATCCCAAGGAGTATTTAAAAAAAAAAAAAAACACCCTCAAATAAACAAAAGCCCCTAGTAAACAAACAGGAAAATTCCTAGAACTAGTAATTTAACTAGGGTACAGGTTACAAGCTCAAAATTCAAAAATCAGTTATATTTCTCTATACTGCCAGTGACCACATGAAAACCAAAAATAAAAACGCATTTACACAACTGAGATGGAAAAAGCACAAAATGATGTAAAAATAAACTATTATATTAAAAAAATGTATTTACATTGCTCTTCCCACACTCCTCTCCCAACATATAGGCATAATTCTAACTCTTACAGGGCTTGCCTGCTAAAAACTGTAAAATACTGATGAAAAAATTAAAAGTAAATAAAGGGGAAAACTGTTCAAGGACTGGAAAACTCAGTCTAGTGAAGATGTCAATTTTTTCCAAGGTGATCTACAAGCTTAACACAATTCTTGTGAAAACACCAACAAAGTTTTGGTTTATTTAGATGAGATTACTCTAAAATGTATGGGAAAGGCAAAAAAAAAA
>NW_004567127.1:18292208-18330546 GCF_000260355.1 Condylura cristata | reverse complement strand
AGTGCTGAAATAACTGGACATGTGGAAACAAAAAAGAACTTGGATCTAAACCTCATTTTTTAAAAAGATTTATTTATTTATTCATACAGAACTGGGGTACAGGCCAGAGATGCAGAGGGTGGGAGGATTCACCAGAGACAGAGTGGGGAGCAGGACAGGAAGCTCAACGAAGCACACTGCTGAGGGGAGCAGCGGGCGGGTCAGGAGAGGTCTGCTGTGCCATATGGTCACCTCCGGGGCAGGCGGGAATAGAACTCATGTGGAAGTGGCTTAAGCTTCTTTGTGCTGTGCTTTAACCCACTGCGCCATCAGGGAGGGTCTAAACCTCATAATTTATATGAAATAAACTCAAAAAGGGTTATAGATTAAAATGTCAGATTTGTAAAACTTTTAGAAAAAACAAAAATAATCTTTAGAAACAAGGGTCAGGTGAAAAAAAATCTTAGATATGATAAAATACAATCCATTTTAAAAATCACTGAATTGTACTGCTGCAAAATTTAAATCTTTTATTCTGCAAAAGACCCCATGAGAAGGATGAACGAATATGCTGTAGAAGATATCTGCAAACCATGTAAGTGGCAAGGAACAAGAATATATAACAATCTCTCAAAACCTAGGAGTGGTCAGCCAGGGGCTAGGGATCCTATAGACATAACACAAAGAATCTCTTTGTGGTAACAGAAAGCCTCTACTTTGTCTGAGATGGCTGTTACTGAAATTTATAAATGTGATCAAGTTGCATAGACTCATACGCAAAAGAAAGCAAACTTGTACAAGATGTGTGCTTTGTACAAATGTCATTTTCCCGGCCGTGACTCCGTAGTCTTGCGGGGTTACTGTAGGGAGAATTGGGTGAAGGAGCCACAGGACCTCTCTGTGCTCATTTTCTTTCTTGGAGTCTATAATTATTTCCCAATAAGCCTTTTTAATAGGATGCCTGGGTGGTCCTCACCAGTTGATAATCCACTTATGATAACAGACTTGATTCTCACTCTAGCCAGCAGATTCCTATTGGTGAGGGCCTGAGGCTACTCTCTCTTGGACATATGCTGACCACAGACAAATGTTCAAAATGTTTCCATTATAAATGACAACTCTCCTTGATCTCCTTTGGCTCCTGGAAACTCTGCCCCGTGCCTTCACCTCCAACTGCCCAGAGGGTCCCTCAGCCAGGCCCCAGTGAGACCCACTGGCCCAGAGTCTTCAGCTCCTGCCAGCAACAGCAGGTCAGCCCAAGCGAACGACTCCTTCTGTCCCGCCTTCCCAGGGGCTGTGAGCTCTCTGAGACAGGTTGTCCTGTGCCCTGTGCCACCTTGCACCCATCCTCACCCATGTGGAAGGCTGGGGCACACTGTGGTCCCCTGACTCCTCCCTCTGTCCCCATTGCTATCTGTACAAGCTCTGGCTGTCACAGGACATCTGGGATGGTGAAGGAAGACACAGAAGGGGAGGGGTGGCCTTGGAGTAAGTGGGGTCCCACTACTGGTCCCAAACACAAGTCAGGCCCACCGCTCCACCAGCTGGAAGATGAGGAGCCCAACTTGCAGGGCTTCTGTCCTGCATTTCCAACACCCTGTGACCAGTTTTCATATTTATAACTTCCAATTTTTGTAGGGTTTTCCAAAACTATAGGGAACAGTCCCCTTCTCCCCACCCCTCCGCAATGATAACCAGCCCTTGCTCCACCTGATCTGGATCCTCTTTTCTTCTGCTGCCTCCTGCCAGGATGCCCCCTCACCTGGCCTGCTGCCTTCCCCAGTGACCTGGGCTCTGCCACCTGTCTCCTTGTTCCTGAGACCCTTGCCATGGGCTGCTCCCCCTGCCTGGGAGGCTCTCACCCAGGGGCTCACTTTGTCTACCCAGCGGGCCTTTTCCCTGAGTCTGTGCTGAGCTCCCTATTTAAGGGGAACCCGCTGCTCCCTTCTCTCACACATACACACCTACCTCCTTGCCCAGCTAATTATCCATATTACTTATCACCTACTGAGACAGTTCCTAATGTAGGTAGATGTTGTTGTTTCCCTTTAGTCTCCTCTGCCCACCTCCACACATTCTAGAATGGAAGTTCCATGAAGGGAAGAAAATTTTAGACCTGTTATGTTTACGGATACATTCCTAGTACCTTGTATATATGTGCTCACTTGGTTAATATTTGCTTCCCAAATGTTTGAAAGTGCAAAGCATGAGACAAGGATTCTCTCTGCTGCAGCTGGAAGACCGCTGGCCAGGGAAGCATCCAAAAGAGAAAAAGGAAAGTTGCTTCTCAGAGATACTTGGGGAAGCAGGCTGGGCCAGGCCCCCCACGGCTAACACCATGGCTCGGGTTCCTCCTGCCCTTGCCTGTCTGTGCCGTTTGGCCTGGGACATGGGACAGCGCCGTCACCTAAGAATGCCCTACAAGCAGTGGGGCCAGAGAGGGGCTGGAGCCTGCTCTGGCTGGGTCGGCCTCACTGGTGCTGGGGTCCATAGGACACTTCATGTGAGGTGTCCAGTCCTAGAAAAATGCAGCCAATTACTAATATAGCAAAAAGCAGAGATGTTTACTCAGAGTTTGTGCTGATTTCCTGTCTGCACAGCTGGCAGACACTGCCGGTCTGAGCAGGCGATACAGTGGTGGAGCTCCGGGGATCGAGGGCCTTGTGTCATTTTTAACCCTACAGGGACGCATCACTGGGTGATATTTTTATCCTGGCGCCAGGAAGAGGGCGTATTTCTATGAGGTTCAGGGTGTGGGTGACCCCAAGATGTCCACAGGCACCCCATCCTGGAGCCAGTGACCCAGGCAGCCAGTCGGGACCCCCTTCCGCTACAGACAATGCAGATGACATGGTGGTGACCCCAAGCTTTATATGGTTGGGAGCTGCCAGGCTCCTCCTCATCTCCCTCCTACTTGCTGGCCATGCAAACCTATAAGAAAGAAAGACAGACCAGGAAACAGCATCCCATTTTCCACAGGAAGAGTGTGAGGCCAAGCGGTTAAGGGATGCACAGGGTCAGGGAGCCCAGGAGTCAAAACCACAGCTGTACCCCTTCTGTGAGCTCAGTGACTTGGGCCCCTGACACCCCACCCTGGTTTAACACTTGCAGCTTCAACTATTTCCCAGCAACTCCCATACTCCCTGAGTGTGCGATTCACCCACATGGAGGGGATGGAAGTGACTTGAGCAGCGGGGGCTGGAGAGGATGGGGTCACTCCCATGGCCAGAGGGCGGCCCCCAGTGCCTATAACACAGGTCCTTATTCTTCTGTGATCACTATCATGGACACCAGAACTCTCTGCAGTAATTATTAAAAAAGAACAACAACAAACCTTGTTTCCTTTGAAAAGATGGCCATGAGATGAGAGCCAGCAAAAAATTGGAGGTCATCAAAGAGTGAATTATGTGGCCAGGAGAAGTGTGGCCAAAGGGGAAGCAGTGTCCACAGGCCTCACTTCTCATGTAGCTGCTGGGTGTCAGGATATGCGTTAGCTACTTGCAGCGGTTTAAGCCTATTTTGTGCCAGACCCCACCCCAGGCAATGGGGAATGGCGGTGAGCAAACAGTCATGCACCCTGACTTGGACAGAATCGTTGTAGTGGAGAAGTGCACAAAACATCAATATGCGAGGTGAAGTCAGGCAGGATAGAGGAGATGGAATCGGGAAGAAGGGGTGCTGTTTGTTCAGAGACCACAGTCCGGCAGGAAGGGAATCAGGGCCTGATGGGAGAAAAACCCAGTGGGGGGAAGGAGTTTGGTGTAGAGTCTTCAGCGCTAACAAAAAGTAAAGATAAAAATTGGGCACCATGTTAAGTTTAAATACCAGATAAAAACAAATTACTTATTTATGGGGGAATATACTTTTTTTTTTTAAAGATTTATTTATTTATTCATACAGAACTGGGGTACAGGCCAGAGGCTCAGGGGCGGTGAGAGGCTTCACCAGAGACAGAGTGGGGAGCAGAACAGGCAGATCGACGAAGTACACTGCTGAGGGAAGCAGCGGGCGGGCCAGGAGAGGTCTGGCTCGCCATGTGGTCTCCTCCGGGGCAGGCAGCAGGCGGGAATCGAACTCATGCGGAAGTGGCTTCAGATTCTCAGTGCTGCGCTTTAACCCGCTGCGCCACCAGGGAGGGCCAGGAATATACTTTTAATCATTATTTGAGGTATACGCTTACTGAAAAAAAATTGCTATTTATCTGAAATGTAACTTTAGCTGGATTCTGTGTTGTAGCCGGCATCCTAGGCTTTGTGTGTTTAAGAAGCAGCTATGAAACCAGTGTGGCCAGAATACCGAGGGCAGGAGAAGATGGATTGAGGGCAGGGAGACTTAGAGAGGAGAAGGTGGGAGGCATTTCAAACCAGGGGAGCCATCTAGCTGTGCCTCTAGTTTTCCCAGCTGTGTAAGCGATAAAGGCATTTTGAGAGGCATGAGAGAGAGGGGAGCGAGGGGGGAAAACACCGCACATCTAGCTGGGACTTCAAGACATCTGTGTCTGCAGCTCCTCTTCTCTGAGAAGCAAAGTTCTAGCAGCCCCTGGCATCAACTCCACCAGCTGAGAAGTAAATTTTGAGCAGCCTAGAGATGCAGGCAGTGTGGGGTAAACCAGCAGCCCAGAAAGTGAGCTGTGGAAGGTGCTGGTGCCTCCCCACCCCTTCTCATTATAGGGGTACGCTGGGAGGTGGAGTCAGAGATTGACCAGGTCTCCCATGTGGCTGTGGGCAGCCAGCCCAGAGAGTTGGGCATTTGCCATAGGCCAGAGCAGTTTGCTTGGGCATCTGGGCTGGGAGGAACCCTAATGACTGAGCTGAAGCTAAGAATTAAGTTTGAAGCAGAAGACAACTTTACAGTTAAAATGCAAAACCCAACTGGTCTCCCTGCCGACTGTAGATCTAAGAGGAGCACAGTTAACCAGGGCACACGCGAGGACGGGCTACTCCAAGCCCAGACACTGACCTCACAGGGCACCATGAGGACTGAGTAATGCACTGGAAGCACCAAGCTTGGGCCATGATCAGTATCCCTCTCATTAAACTCCCCTTTCCCAAGTTTTCAGACCTGAACTTTGAGCACTTCACAAAAGTAAAAAATAAAACCAGCTGTCACAGATTCTGGGAATCCATGCCGTTTGTCCCACTGGATCTCTTTGCTGTCTTGTAAGCAGTGACCTGGTGAGGTGAACATGCCTGGTCCATGTGGCTCGACCCGTCGGTGCTAAGTGAGTAACGGAGAAGTAAGTGGCCTCTTGCACAATGTTCTCCTGCAGTTAGATTCCTCCCGTCAGATAGCAGCAGAGGAAGCAGGGCTGCCTGTGTGCAGCTACAGGGAGTCAGGGCAAACTGTTCCATGCCCCCCCAGATCAGGGATGTTGCTTCATTGCCTCATGAGTGCAGGCAGGGAGGCAGACTGGGCTGCCAGCAGCTGCCTTATAAGGGCATTCCCAGGCCTGCCAGGTGTGTCATCCCAAGGTCCTGGAGAAGCCAGTCATGGCCCAGTGAGTCAAGGGTATTGCAGCACTTCAGAAGCCACATGAGTGGCAGTGAGAATTTTCTCACTTCCTTCCCTCCTTACATGTTCCCATATGTTTTAAATTATCTCCTTTACCTTTGCAAATGGCAAAACTGAGAACAGGATTTTTTTTTAATTGAAAAAAGGTATTCATAAATTATTTAGAAGCAAAAAATAATCTCTGCTTTTCTTTTTTTTGGGGGGGGGGGATGATGAAGAAAATGTAGGTCTCTGGGGAGATCCCAGGAGAATGAACATAGACCAGCCCCTTCATGATGAGGCAATCAGGACCTGGAGCCTTAAGTGCTAAGCTTTGCAAAGACTTTATATTTGCACCCACTTCACCTGACCAGGTTCTAGAGGGTTAAGTGGACCCGGGCTTGAAAAAGCTCCACCCGTCCACTGAAAGGAGTCATCGTGTATAAGTGACAAAGGCTGGACAGTCCCCTGGAAGAAACTGGCAGAGGAGTGGGGAGGTCAGCAAGGGATGGGAAGGAACCAAGTTTGTGTAATTTCAGGTTAATTCTTATGTAGCAGGGTGGGCCCCAGGAAAAGGGGAAGTTCCAAGTTCTCTGCCCCACCCAGAAGGAGGATGGAGCTGAGGAGAGAAGAGAAGGATCTGCAGGAAGAAGGAAATAGGATGGAGAGCCAGGAGACATGAGGGAGCCACATGGAACAGAGACGTGTGAAGAAACTGTGCTTGCTTCTGGTCCTGGACTGGGTGAAACAGATGTGGGTGAGAGACCCATGGGGAGGTTGACTATGGCAAGTGTTTATATTGGTTTTGATTTTGCTTTTTTCTTCCCAGACTTGTCTGGCCATTTCTGACTCTTTTCTTTGAGTCCCGGCCAGAAGGTGCTTTAGGCTTGTGACAAGCTTTCCAGTCTTGCTTTGGGCCAATCCCTTTTGGGTAGACTTTCACCTATGAGGGGGATGGGTAACATTAGGCGCTTGATTTAGAAATTATATTCTTTGTCTTTCCTGTATACTCACTGTATTAAAGTTCCTTTCCATTAAAGCTCCTGTGTTTTGTCTTGATGCAGCAGATGGCAGAACCTATTTAGAGCAGGCAGGTTTGGGGGTTCAGTGGTGCCCCTCTCTCCCTGTCCTGCAACACTTATAAGGGAAGAGACCTTGCCTGTTGTGATTAGATAGAAAAGATACCAGTGATCAATAAGAACCAGCGAGATTCACTAAGAACAAGTGAGATCAAGAGTACTTTGGGCAAGAACAAAGAAGAAAGTGTAAATGAATTATTTTGTCTTGGTAACAGGGCAAAAGAATGGTTGGGAGGAGTGTAGGTAGAAGAAATAAATGAATAAGCCTATTATGTTTTTATTTAAACATTATTTAACGTATTTATTACTTTTTAGATTTCACTTATGTACACAAATCTATGCATCCATAAGAAGAAGAGGAGTATAGTTACTTCCCTTTGTTGGTGCAGGAGTGGACTGTGCAAATGCTGCCCTGTGGTTTTTAGGAACTAAGAGAAAACTGGGGCCAAGAAGTCATGACAGTTTCCAAGCGATGTGAGGCTGTGCCCCCAGGACTCATCCATGAAGCTCAGATGCTGGTAAAGAGAATTTACCCCATGTGCCAGTGTTCCCCAAAGGCAAGCAGAGAGTCTCTTACGTTGCTCTTTCAGACAAGAAGGAGAAACACTTGTTCCCGGATTGGCAATTACTGTGGTTGTTTTGCTGCTGATCAAGAAACATGCTGCTCCATGTAAAATCTTCAAAATATGACATAGAGTATGGAAATCACTAAAAGTCTAGCTTGACCCAGTGATAATGATTGTTCATCATTTGATAATTGTAAGCAGATTACATTCATGCACTATGGTTAGAAATAGCTTCTTAGACTCTTGGGATGTTCTGAATTCAGAAATATGTTAGAGCACAGTGGTGGGAGTGAGGGAAATTTTCATTGCACAACTTCACCTCTTCCAGCCCTGTTCTTTTCAGAGAAACCCAGCTCTAGAGGGAGATTCCCAGGAGAGCCAGGCCTGAGACCACTGGCGTGATAAATCATGTCCTGCCCAGGAATGGTGGCTTACATGGAAGGTAGAATTCAGGGTAAATCCCAATGCATGTGATAGCTTTAGAGGAGCTTTCATTAGGAAAATGACACTTCCTCTTTGTGCTGTGGAAGTCCTGTAGCTGCTATGTGGGTGGGGTCAAGAGTGGGAGACGGGGTTCACACAAAGACTGCTATGGGAAGGAGAGGCTGGGCCCCAATCCAAGACTTGCACTGGGCAGACATTACAGAGGTGGGAACTGGTGACTATCTGGTGATGGTACAACCATGAGTTAGGAAGCAAGCTTGGGGTGAGAGTTAAGAAGAGTGGGGGGAGGAGCAGGTTGCGGCAGGTGTAGATGAGAAGAGATACCTGTGGGACATGGAATTAGATGCCCAGAAAGCAGACACATTAAGGCTCCAGAGCTTATGAGCCAGCCCTCAACTTGACCTCTAACGCTGAAATCCATCAGCCTGTTGTGAACACTGAAATCTTGGAAATGGATGGTATTACCACGGAATGTTAGAATGAGCAACAGAGCTGGCATAGAGCCCTGGGGGAGACCAACAGAGGGAAAGAGAAAGTGAGAAATGAGAATCCCGGGACAGATGCCTTCTCTCCACGGGCTCTGAGCTGCCTGAACAGCAAGTCAAAATCAACCTAATATTCACTCCTCTGCTTACTCAGTGAAGCCAAGTTCAGCACTCTAAAATACTGTCTCCAGTGATTCTGTTCCTCAGTGCCATGGTCCCAAACCCAGTTAACCTGCTTCTGCTCACAACTAGTTTTGTGTCTGCAGACACCAGCCTCAGGGTGTCTCCGCCCTGGGGCCCACTCAGTGACTTCTGCACAATCCCATCTAGCCCTCTACTTCCTGGGCTCTGCTTCCTCGATATACATCCTCTTCATCCTATGCAACAGCCCCCATGGAGAAATGATTCAACATAAGGAAGCATATTATACAGCAGAGGAAAAGTACACCCTCTTAGTGTCTGTGCTTTCATGGAAATGAAGTCTGTCCAGCAGAGGCCTAGGGCTCCCAGCTGGGGTTGGGCTGGCTCAGCCAGCTGGGAGCCAGATGGCGATGATGGCCATCAGATGAACGTATCTGAGTCTTGCCTAACAGACTTTCAGCTAATGTTTATGAGGGTTTGCTCCTCCTTTACGATGACCCGTTTTTCCACTGGGTAAGACCCCTCCGCTGCCTGACCAGGGCCCTTGCACTCTTGAATCACACATTGGGAAATTCATTATTGTCTGGCACCATGAGTTGTGCCCCAACTATGTTAGAAATTTCCAAAGGAAGCCAGAGGCATGGTGTTAATCCTCTTGGCGTCCCCAAGTGTCTGGCACTGGGCTGCAATGGTGAAAAACCTTAAGGGAAGTAAAGATATCAGGGAACACAGACCCTCCTCCTTGCAAACAGGGAAACTGAACCCAGCAATAGCAGCAATGAGTCCAGTCACCCGGCACTTACATGGCGGCGCTGGACTGTAGCACAGGAGAGTGGGGTGCAGCAGTGACAGGCCAAGAGCACACCTTGCTAGCCAAGCGCGCTCAGGTGTTTCCACACCGCTACCTCCTCTTCCATAAAACAAGAAGAGACGCAAGAAATGAGAGCCACAACTCCAGGCGATGGTATTGAAAAACTCTGGAATACCTTAGCCCTTGTATATGCGGGCTCTGGGGCCATGGATTCAGGGACTAACCACAGCGGTTCACAAATGCAGAGCGGGGATAGAACAAAATCCACACATAAGCAGCTCTCACAGTCTAAGACCGTGTTGCTCAAAAGTCACCTGTACTTGGTACTTCTACTGGGTTGTCGGGAAAATATAGAAAAAATATAGAAATATTTTAAAAATATAGAAAATATAGAAAAAATATAAAATATAGGAAAAAAAAGGGGGGGGCCTCCTTGGTGGTGCAAGGGGTTAAGTCTCAGGATAAAGCAGTTCACAGCCACTGCAGCACAAGTTTTACCCCGGGCCAGGGAGCTGACCCACATGGCGCAGCAGACCTGTCCTGTCTTGCCCACTGCTCCCCTCGGCAGTTTATTTCAGTCAATCTGCCTGTTCTGTTTCCCACTCTGTCTCTGGTGAACCCTTTCATGGCCCCTCCTGCCTCCCATCTGTGGCCTATACCCCAGCTCCTATACGCATAAATAAATAAATCTGAGAACAAAAAACAGAAAAAATACCTCATGACCTTTCCGACAATCCCAGCTGGGAGCTCTTAGTCTTTACCAGATGCTGACCCCAGCCGTGCTCTGCTGCTGCCAGATGAGCTCCAGCTCTTCATAAGGGATTTTCAAGTTAGGAAGCGCAGGGCTGATGGACCCTGCTGTGGTATTGTGTTCTCACGCTCTTGCTCCTCTCAGGGGCCCCACGGTGTCATTCCTCCTGAGAAGGATGACTCGTGGCTTTGGAAGAGTTGTGTCTGCAATCCTTCAGGATCCTGGCACGGGTATGTTGATGATGACACCAAAATTCCCCTCTGTCTTTGAAGTTCAGCTTCCTTCCCAGCTCCCCACCATGATCTTCATCCCAGTTTGCTCAGCAGGGTCTGAGAGCCCCTCCTCCACCCACCTGCTGGCTCACCCTTCCAGGGCTCGCCCCAGGTCAGCCCTCACTCAGCTCTGCTCCTGACAGCCTAATGCTTCCCCTCTACTAATACTCAGCAAACACTAATGTGCAGTGAGGGATTCCTATAGCAGATAGTGTCAAGGTCTAACACATATCACCTCATTCGTTTCCCACCAAACCCACATCCTGGTGCATGGGAGGGTACCCACAAGTATTTCTTGACTAGATGCATCCTCACAACAGTCTTTCGTGGAAGGTAGCACTAATGTCTCCACTGCATAGATGATAAAATGAAGCCCCAATGATGGTAAATAACCAGCCCAAGTTTACAGTAATGAGTGGCAGAGCTGGAGTTCAAAGGTATATCTATCCCTTGACTGATGAGCTCATGCCATTGATATGTTTCAGTTTATTCATTCATTCCACAAATTTCTGTTCAGTTTCTACTCTGTACCAGGAATTCCTTCAGATATAGGAAATACAACAGAGAATAGGACAATATTTCTTTCTAATATGATCTTACTTTCTAATGAGTGAGGCATACGTTAAAGATAATAATTCAGTAACATTTATAGTATGATTCATAGTGGAAAGCACTAATGAAAAAGCAAAGATGGGAAGAAAAGAGTGGGGATGTCATTTTAGATGGAGTAAGCAGAAAGACCTCACAGAGAAGGAATAGTTGGGTAAAGACCTGGAGGTGTTAAGAAAAGCCAACTCCTCTTAAATCCAAGGGAAGAAACTTCAAGTCAGAGGGAGTATCAGATGCAAAGGTCCTGAGATGGGCAGGTTCCTGGTGAGTTTGGGAACAGGGAGGAGGCCAATGCATCAGGCAGGGTCATTGAGGGGAGAGAGGGGGGAGACCTCAGAGTGCCATGGATCTCAATGGAAGAGTGTAAGGGAGGCATGTCACGTTCTCCTGTGAGTTTTAACAACATTAATCTGACAGTTGGTTGAGACTTGAGAAAATACATCAACAAAGAGACCAGGAAGGTGGTCATGGCCACAATCCAGGTGAGAGGTTATGGTGGCTTTGATCAGGTTGTTAGCAGCAGAGGTAGCTGTTGAGGGATACTTTGAGATAGCTTTTTAAGATGGTTCCGCAGGATTCGAGACCCTTGTTCTGAGATGCCTATTGGATACCTTTGAATTCTCTCAGCATCATATCTGAAACTGAATTTACTAACTTTCCCCAAGAAATCTTTGTCCTTCCTGAATTTTTACTTCTGTTAATACACTATCAGCCAGAAACCTAGGTATCACATTATCCTCTATTCCTCACTCTGCCTCTCTTCAACATCCAACCAACTACCTGCCCGTCCAACTGCACTCTCTTCATTCCCACTTCCCACACCACCTCTGGTTCTGTATCCCTCTGGCCCACATGCTCTTCCCCTCCACTTCTGGCCTGGCAGCAGTGAGCTCCACATGGCACCAGATGGATTTTTATGGAAAGCAGACCACATCTGTAAAACTTCTAATACTCTGTTTGCTGGAGAAAACCCAAGTCGACCAAAGCTGTCTAAAAAACACAGGGCAAGCCTCGTGAGTGTTGTTTGGAATTTTCTAGTAACCATATTTTAAAAAGTAAAAAAGAAACAGAAAAGTAATTGCAAACATGAGCTGAACCCCAAATATCATTTTAATATATAATCAACATAAAACACATTTACCTGATATTCTAGTCTTCCTTTAGTAATTTTTTGCAATCTATTATATATCATTTAGAATTATAGCATCTCAGTTTGGATCACCCACATTTCAAGCACTAAGTCACGATGTGTGGGTGTCATGTCGGACAATGCAGAGCCAGCCTTTCGGCAGAGCCCACTCCCAAGGTCTTTTCTACCTCCTCCGTCTACCCTCAACCCTGTCTCCATTCCCCCTCCACCACCCATGTTTCCATGTGTCCTGCCACGTCATGTGTTTGAGTACCCTCCATGAACTGGTACCTAAACTCAGTGGTGCAGCAGGTTACACCGCCAACTCTCTAGAGCCAGGCGTCCATCTCTTCCCAACTCCTTCCCATTCAGTGGCACCATGCTGCTGGCTTGACATCAGCCATGCTGGGAGAATTTACACCACAGAAATTGGCAGATACTGTAAATCAGGCTTTTGTAGGGGCAGGAGAACCATTTGTTAAGCACTTACCGGCATATTACTGCACAGAACGCTCCCTTATCTATACTTTTTCCCCACCTTGAGTTCATCTCCTAAGCTTAGTTATCCAGTTTGCTGTCCATATGTTTGCACCCCAACTAGTCTTTAGTTTCTGGAAACAGAGCTAGTTGTATGCACCCAATTCTTGGGACATGATAGAATTCCTCCCTTCTCTGTTTTTATTTATTTCCCAGAAGATCCTATCATAATGATCATTGTATTTAAGAATCCATAATGAGAAACTGAAAATATACATTTAAAAATGATGCTTATCTGAGTATGAATCTTACCTCCCTTACTTACAGTGATGTGTTCTCATCAAGATACTTAACTTAGGGCCCCCCCTGGTGGCACAGTGGGTTAGGACGCAGCACTGCAAGCTAACAGCAGCACTTCAGTGCGAGTTCAATCCCCAGCCCTGGAGGTGACCCACATGGCGCGGCAGACCTCTCCTGACTTACCCACTGCTCCCCTCAGCAGTGCACTTCATTGACCTTCATGTTCTGCTCCCTGCTCTGTCTCTGGTGAAGCCTCTTGCCACACCTGCACCTCTGGCCTGTAGCCCAGTGCTGTATGAATTAAAAAAAAAAAAAAAAAGTAAATGTTGTTAATTAAAAAAAAAAAAGATACTTAACTAAAAATGACTGCTGATTCCCATTGGTAAAAAGACTTTCACTACAGATTGCTGTGACAATTAAATCATATAAATTTCTTTGTCCAATAACTGGCACTCATCAGACACTCAACAGTGCTTAAATACTATGATGAAGTCCTTAGGCATTTATCACTTGTTTGAAGTAGTTGCTTAAAACTTTTCTCTTAACATAAATATTGAATGAAATTTCAGAAATTCCTCAGTGCCAGCTGGAGACAGATGGTCTAAACACTCAAAGGGCTGACTCAGGGGAGTTGACTAATGGGTTAATTACAAAGGTCTGGGAACCCTGGTAAATCTGTCACCACTTCCAGGATGAAGGTGCACACGAAAGAAGTGGAGCTATATTTCCCCAAGCCCATTGCGAACTGGAGCTCTAGGAAAGCTCACACAATGGGAACTGTGGCTTTCCTGAAAGAATACAATAGCTGTCAAACCACTGAGGAGAAGTTTGGATAATACCCAACCTTATTTTGACCCAGCTCTTGTGGAAGACTTTCTGCCAGGGCTTGTCATGACCAAATAATGGTCAGCCTCTTGGGCAAAGAGCTAAAGAAGAAGGTGGAAGGTGGACTCGAGGCCCAGAAGGAGACTAGAAGGCAGAATCTTCAAGTGAAATTGAACTCTGCAGACTGTCCAGTCTTTCTTAATATCCAAATGTCCGAAGTGTTTCTTTGGTTTTAAAGGTCAAAATCAGGTAACAAGCATTCATATGAACTAGAAGTGGTTAATTTATGGATAAGTTTGTTCCCTCAAATACAAGGTGATTTCATTTTATGGTCCTCCCACTTTGCTGGAATCTAAAGTTTCTTAGACTCAGGAAGTCCTTTACTATGTCAAGCTAAAAGTTTCTCACCACAACAAAAACATACTGTATCTTAAATAGTTCTCTACAGAGCTGGAAAGAACGGGTGCATGGTGTGTGTGTGTGTGTGGGGGGGGGTGTCTCACTTTGGCAAAGAATCAAGGAAGGTAGAAGAAAGCCTGGTGGTGTAAAAGATTGTGAGCAATATATAATCTTACTTAAATCAACACTACGGTTATTTTTGTCTTTACAATTGATCATTACAGTTCTTTTAATTTTTTACCTTTGGTCTTTTCCAGTTTTCTAATAAGTCTCTAGTAGTTGCCTTGTGACATTCTACTGATGTCAGAATTATTTATGGATCATTTTATGATCTTTGTTGTTTGGAATAGGCCTGGAAAAAAGATTTATGCTTTTCATGGAAAGACCTGGGTTTATTTGGAACTTCAACTTTTCCACAAATCCCTTATGTTGGAAAGGATGGTTATGGCTAAGAGAGAAATCTCATTTTCCTGTTTTCTCTAAAATGTGGTGTTTGAATCTTCTCTTATTCCTGCCAACAGTTTCTAAATGTCCTGGTACTGGCTGAAGCTCATTCCTCAGGAATGAGGTCGAGGGGAGGGGGCAGGCAGTAAGGAATCCAGATTCAACCATCAACCTACTCACCTGTGTCCCCTGTGCCTAGACTGGTGCCCAGTTTATAGCAGATGCCCAGTAAATTTTGATGAATAAATGAATGATGCACACTATGTACCAAATACTTCCACACACTCAGGGTTGGAGATCTTGGTTGTCACATATTATTTGAGATGTCAGCTGTGGGTCTTAGAAGTTTTGTGTCCAATGCACCCCACTATACCCATCCAAGATAATGTCTCCCTTCACCCAGCCACCTTGCTTTACCTTCTCTTCCAACACCCACGTTTTACTTGTCAGTCGTAAGTCTGGGCTCCCAGGACGGCCACAATCAACAACCCTCTCCCCACATTAGTTAACTCACCCCATGTGTGTTGCTGTCTCTCTAATCTTGAACTTACTTATGGTCTTTCTCTTCTTATCTCAAGATCGTGGCTACTTTGGGGGGGGAATTCTGAATGTGTCCAGAGGGTTCCCTTTGAGTAGACTATTGTTGAGATATTAGAAGCTCTGCTTGGCCCAGGGCTGCCATCCCCAGGGAGTAATTTCCACAGCCCAGTGGTTTGGCAGCTCTGAACCCATCCCTAGTCTGGGTGGAAGCCTGTCTCACCTCAGACTGCTCCCAGGACCCACAGAAGTCTGTAACGTGGTTCCAAGCAGAGTTTCACCTTCTTCCCTGCATGGGCTCCTGGATGCCCCTGGCCGAAATGCCC
Organism: Condylura cristata; assembly: GCF_000260355.1. NCBI lineage: Eukaryota > Metazoa > Chordata > Mammalia > Eulipotyphla > Talpidae > Condylura > Condylura cristata. Next base: position 18,315,482 of record NW_004567127.1, on the reverse strand, counting down.
ATGGGGATGGTGAAAGACAGTGTTGAATTTGGGTTGCGCTCCAAGTCCACCCTAAGAGGCAAGGCTTCATATCCTGGCTATCTCCCCACCTTATCCAGCCCTGACCTGCTCTACAACCTCTACTGCCTCTACTTATCCTGGTGCCCATAGGTGCAGCTGTGGAGCTAGTGATGTCCTGAGGAAGAGTAAAACTTTAGTCTTTCTGAATGCCCTTCTCATTCTTTCATAGGTATAATATGCACAGACCCTGGGCTCTTCTGTGTTGGCCCTGGCACAGTGTGCATGTGAAAAATACAGGACACTAACCAATATTTAAAAAAAAATTGCCAAGGTACAATTTAAAAGAATTTCCACTCTGTTTTTCTTTCATACATGTCATTACAAAAGGTAGACATAGAAGCACTTTAAAATTTACTAAATACTAAATTTCCATTTTCACTTGTCTCCCTCGGTTATAAGTGTTCTGATGAGCTTGTCTTCATACGCCTAAAGAAGTCTCCTGTGCCCTCTGTTTCCATAAATGTCCTTTCTCTTCCTCCCTCGGGACTTTGTTATAGAGCTTAACTTAGCTTCTCTCCCAGAAATCAGTATAGGCATAGCCTCATTACTCTATTATTACTCACTAGTCACTATAAATACATTTCAATTTTATCTTTGTCATGCTTGAAGTGACATCTCAAAAATTACTTCTCCAGATGAAATGTAGCTGCTGAGACTGCTAGCTGGTAAAACGCAACAATTCCATGCAGGCGACCGGTTTAGGAATAAGCTATGACAAGTTCGAGTCGGTGAACTTTATCACACAGAGTTAGGGAAAGATGCAACTAAATCATGGCTCTACCATGATTTAGAGTATGTTCATTCATTCATTCATTCATTCATTCATTCGGCCAACCAAGAATTCCTGTGCACCCATTATTGGTCCAGCTCTCTACAAGATACAGAAAAATCAGAGTTGAATAAGCCTCAGCCCTCACTGTGAAGGAGCTCACCTTAAGTTGAGGAGTCAAGTCTGTGATTCCACTTGGTGGTGGCAAAACAAAGAAGTAAGAGACCATGGAGTCACTGGGACAGAACTAACTCTGACATAGGGTAAGGATGGAGCAGAGCAGAGATGATATTTGAGCTGGGTTAAAAAAAAAAAGTAGAAGTTTTCAGATGAAAAAGGAAAGCATTTCAGGAAAAAGGCAGAGCAGAGAGTGAGCATTGTCACAATTGCATGAAAAGGGATGCTATGTTTGGAGAAGGATGAAAAGCTCAGAATAGCTGGAGAGCATATGAGACACAGTCATAGGAAAGGATACCAGGAAGCTGATGGGGACAACTTGAAAGGTATTGGAAATTAAAAACAATGATAATTTGGAAGAAAATATAAAATGTTTAAGGTGACTATACACACAATCATTTATTAACTATTATAAAAGATATAAAGGGGACATATCCTCTCAGCCCATCCAAACCCTTTCTTTATTATTTTGGTATTTATCCTTTATATACTAAAAATGTTCAGAAAGTTTTATGTACATATATTTAAATCACATTTTAAAAAAGCAGCTAAAGTATCCCATACCTATTGATCTGTAGTTTTTCCCAGTTAGTAACATACTAGAGTTATTTATTTAGGAGTCAATTTATACAAAACTATTTTATTATTTGTAACATACATGGAGGGACTATGAGAATGGTTTAGCGAAGTTTCATTTTGCTATGTAAGATAAGCCACTTCAAATAGCTTGAGAAGAAATGTTCAACGGGAGGATTCAAGGGTAGGAGCTACAAGCAGGCCTGAAGATGCTCAGAACCCAGGATTTAAAAGCTAACAAGAGTCAAAACCACTGTCTACTTTTCCAAGCTTTTCAGACTCTCTCTCCAACTTCTTTCTGAAGGTCTGCTTTGTTGCCTGTTTCTTTATGTCCTTGGCCATACCTAGCTGCAGTAGGAGGCTCTACAGAATTTGTAAACACTTGGGTGTGTGTATGAGTGTGTTTGTGTTCAAAATTCCTTGGGTAATTTCAACAAAGAGCAAAATAAAGAACCACTAGTTTGAAGCTTCCAGTGTGAGCAGCCATTTCCAATGCCGAGGTGAGTCTGTGATTGGCCTAGCACAGGTCACGTGTTCACCCTGGTCCCATCAGCTGTGGCCATGATGGAACACTTGGCAGAATAAACTTGACCGCAACTTCTGGAAACACAGAGAAGTGAAGAGGGGAGAGAGGAGTGGCCTGTGATGGCTTAAGGATTTTTGTGGTTTCATGTCGTAAGCAAATCAGGTTTCGTGTTTACCTTTGGCTCCATCCCCTGGGAACAAAACCCTGGCCTGTGTGTGTACTTTGTGTCACTGGCATGGGTCCATTACTCTGGCCTCAGCCTGAAAGGATAAAGGGAGTGACCTAGTCCCCACTCCTGTTGAGCCACCTCCCTCCCCACTTCCCAGGGCCTGCTCTGCTGGCTTCATCTAAAATGGGCCTCAAAACCATTCAGGCAGGTTCGAATGGCAAAAGGCACGTCTCCCAGGAAGTGGAAGTAGAAGTGCACCCTGGAAAATGGTATTTCATTAGACTCAGCCTCTGGCTTGTCATCAGAATGAGTAACTACTAGTATTTTGTGTTTTCATATTTCCACCCAGGGTTGGGGGAGGAAGGGAGCCATGGAGCTGACCAGAGGAATGTGAATACTGCAGGAGCCAATGTTCCCTCATATTTACCTGCTGCTACTAGGCCACCACTCCTACGCATCCAAGATGGCTTGCATAAATGGAGAGCATCTCATGCCTGGCTGCAGGGAGAGGAAAGGGAGGCCTGGCAATATTTAAAGGGATTTATCACAACCACAACAGATTTCTGTTTCCTTCTTCTCTAACTAAATCTGATTACACAGAGGCATGGGTCTTAATATAACTACAAACCTCATGAACAGCTCAGTGGTGGTTTTGAAGTCTTGTCTTCCATTCACTATCTTAGTCACCCTTTTTTATTTTTATTTTTAAATATTAGTTTATTTATGCACACAGAACTGGGGTACAAGTCAGAAGTGCAGGGGCAGTGAGAGGATTCACCAGAGACAGAGCAGGGATCAGAATAGGCTGGTCAACGAAGTACACTGCTGAAGGGAGAAAGAAAAACAAAGCAAAACTATTTACTGATTGTCAAGAAAAGCTTTCCAATTAGACATGGCCTCTGATAATGAAAAGATACTTTTAAAAAATATTTCTTCTCTCCCTGTTAACCAACGCAGTTTTTACTAAGAGTCAATAATTGTAAGAAATGAAATCGATAACCAGTCTTAGTTTTTGCAAATCTATCCTCCTTTAACCTTTAACCTCCCTTTAAACACACAATATGAGTGTACAATCCTTGATTTACAAATCTAAGACTCCAATTGAATCCCATTGTTTTATATTAGCGATTTGTGTGTGTACATTCTCCACCTAAAGCTCCCAACAACCCTGGTCAGAGTTTACTGGCACTAAGTATTTTACTATCTTTATTTTACAGATGAAGAAACAAATTCAGAGATATATGAATTTAACCAAGGACATATGTGTCGTATGTCAACCTGAGTGGGTTGTGAAGTACTACTCTTAGGATCCAATTTAAAGCATGTCACATTAAGAGTAGCCCTTATAAACATAGTAGAGTTATAATAGCTGAAAAAATAAGTCTGGGAAACAGAAGATAGAGATCTAATTCACATATTCCTACTTTCTAGATGAATGATCTAGGACAGCTGACTTAATAGCACTGAGCATTGCTTTTATCATCTGAAACAAATCATAGGCTGTTGTGAGTAATTATGTGTTAACCATCATGTTCTATAAAAATGTAGTTTGACCAAAGTTTATTTCCCAGGAGTCTCATCACCAAATCTTGGGAAGAACCTGGCTTCTCCTCAAGTCAAGTCGGACAGTCTTGCTGAGGACAAATACACTCCTCCCCATCATGTTGACAGTGATATGGGCAGGGATTGTGAGTACCAGCCACAGGGCCGCCTCTAACAGGCTGGCCACACGTGGGATACAGACAGGGCTTTTTCTGAGTAACCACAGGGAAGGACAAACACTCCAGGACATGCCTCCAAGCGGCTGCCCAACGCCTACGGGTTTGGAGTGCTGTGGTTTACCCAACTCTGGCAGGAGGGAAAAGTCCTAGCTCCAAGTTAGTTGCTTCCACAAAAGTAAACCAGCATGAGTCATATGAGGATGAAGAAACCACAGAGACAGTCTTCCCATCTATGCATCATGGTCAAGAATTAAAAGTTGGAGACAGGAAAACTCAAAGAAGCGGGTGGCTGTTTCCATGTGAGTCAGTGTGTGAGACTCGTGGTAGGATGTGGGTATGGTGTCCACGTTCATGCTCATGTACGATGAGGGGAAGCCCTGTGTGTATTTCTGCCTCCTCTCTGGGTGTTTTTTCCAACTGCTGCTCTACATAGACTTCTTTAAATCCAATACCATGGCACTAAATGATTAACGTAATATTAAATCCAACATTATTATTAGAAGGAGAGCCTGGTTCTTTTAAGTATTAAAGAACTGTCTTTAAGAAACTTGAATCAATTCAATTTTCACTCTTGCAGAGTGTAAGAGGGTCCGTTTTCTTCACCAGCACCGGTACTTGGTAATAATCTTATTATTTCCACTTTACTTAAAAAATCATACCTACTTGGGGTGATACTTCCATTCAGATGGGACATAACTCTGAACCACCCCACCCCAACCCACCCCTAGCGTTAGCCAATTCTGATTTTAATGCTAGTGGTTGCCACAAAATACTGAATGACCTTAGATCTCTATTTCTAGATTTGTCAGCTTTCGGTAGTACCTGCTGCTGGCTGCACATTCCTCTCCTTGCCATCTGACTCTTCTCACCTTCATAATTTCCACTTGATTCCTCGCTCTGTAATTCGGAAATTGTCTCGCCACTCTTTGTCCCTACGCTTTCTCCCGACTTCCGCCAGCTCTTGTCTTCCGCTGTAACTTCCCCATTCTTTTCTACATTTGTTGGCTTTGCAAAAGTCATTATATTCTGAAACCAAAGTTAAGTCTCTTTTGGACTTTCCCTAAAATTTTATTCTTAAAATAGAGTACCAATAAGCAGCTTTTGTGATACTGTAAATATACACAACTATGTGGTGTCAAGATAGAAAGAAAATAATTCTGAGTCACTCAAAAGAGGAGATTCAAAGGCCAAAAATCAAATGAATCCTTGCTACTATAGTTTTTCTCACAACTGTGCTTTATTAAGTGTGCTGCTTAGTTGCATTAGAATTTTGCCTCTGAATTCTGCCTTTTTTTTTTTTTTTTGAGGTTTTACTTCCTTGTAACAATTGGACAATAGGTGCATATATCCTGAGTACCGTATCACTAAGCTCCCTTAATTTCTTAAAACACCATTCACTTTCGGGTGGTTGCCTCTTCCTCTTCTAGTCATACACCGTGGTTGCTGCCATGCTTTTAAATATTCACCCATAAGTTATATCTAATATTTCTTTGGTCCTATGACTTCCCGTTCCCTGGATTCCTTTCTTATCTTACTACAGTGCACACACAAGTAATCTTTCAATGGTTAGTCTCCCAGAGTCATATGTTGAAATCTTAGCATGCAATGTGATAGCTTTGGGAGGATGCTTAGGTCATAGGGTGGACCTCATGACTGGATTAGTGCCTGAGTAAACAGGCCCTAAAGGCCTTGAGGTAGGTAGGTGATCTGCAAACCACAGAGGCTCTTCTGAAGACCCCAGTCATGCTAGGACTCTGACCTTAGACCTCCATGCTCCAGAAGTATGAGAAATAAATTTTTATTATTTATTAGCTACCCAGTCTGTGATATTTTGTTAAAGCAACTGGAACAGACTACGGCAATGGATCAACATTTAAATCTTTGTACAACAAAGTTAATTCTGGAAATTGAAAAATCAATTGTGTAAATATTAAGTGAAGGATTGAATAGTGTGGAATTGAAAAATCGCTTCAGTGCTTTGGTTGGGTTAATCATTCTAAATAGAAAATCACATTCCCTTGGTAACAAACATATTACTACACTAGGTTACTATTTTGGCATACAAAATTACTAACAAGATTTAAAAACAAAATGAACTATTGTCATTTTCAACAACATGTTTGGCTCTGAAGACAACTGTGCCAAGCAAAATAAGTCAGAAAGAGAAAGATGAATGCCAGATGATTTCATTCATATGTAGAAAATAGTGAAACAAAATTAAAGTGACAAAAGTGACACAAATCCTAGAGCTGAGTCTACCAGAAGGGGAAGGTGGAATGCAAAGAGGGGGAAGGGCCTAGTCCCTAGTGTCTATTGCGAGGGATTATAGGTGCCGGGATGCTGGGCATAGTGTCCAACATCCAGCTGAAGAAATGTGATCCATGTTTCTGAATCATATACAGTACTGGAAACCTGTGTTACCTTAATAAAAAAAATGACATGCAAATGTTACTGATAACAAGGCCCAGGCCAGGTTAACTCTTATTATTTTATGACAATCTGTCTTTACTCCCTGGAAACATTGAGAGGCTTCTCTTTATATTTTGTATTCCAAATTTATCACAACACATATGGGTCCATCTTAAAATTCTTTTTGCTTAGTCCTCAGTGGCTCCTTCCAACCTGAGAATTCTTGTCTTTCCTTTGATAATATTTTCCCTCATGTAGCCTATTCTTACTGGGATTCCTACCAAATAATATTAGGCCCTTACCTGTCTTTTGCTTCCCCCCCCCCTCATATTTCCATCTCTCTTTATGTTCAACATTATAGAATGCTTCTTCTACTGAAATGATTAATTTTCAAGAATTCTGGCTGTGCCTGATTGTCTATTCACATATTTGAGTGTATGTCAATAGGTAGAGCAGATGGACGTGCACACTTACTCCAACTTGCAGGGGTAGAAATGAGGCTGATGGGATGCCCCCTACCCCTACCCCAACCCCACACGGCCCCTCTTCAGAGCCTGGAAAGCTTGCTTGCCCTTTCTGCCACCTGGGTAAGTAGGAGTCAGCAAAACAAAACAACAAAAATGTCTCTGGAAGTCAACACTCATTCAAGGTCCTGAGTGAAGATCTTTGCAAACAGACTGTTGAATTCCCCTAAAGAATAGACTCGCCTCTGAAGGTCAATGTACTGGCCAGTGCTCTGCGCCCCTGAGGGAGGGGGTGGGAGTGCGGGTAGGTAACCGGCTCAGCTGATGCACAGGTCACCCTGCAAATCGTCATCCCATTGCTGACCTACTTTCTATTCCTTTCTGTTTTTAACTGAGAGCATGGTGCCCTTAAGGACCGACCCCCTTTCCACCCCCCCAGGAGCCTGGCTTCCTTCCCGGGAATCTGGCTGCCTCTCCAGCATTGCAGCATTCTCCCTACTTTGACACTGCTCCCCCCATCCCCTACCGTGGTTTACTTGTTCTCTATCTTCCAGAAAGGTATTTAAAACTCTTGCCAGTTCCCTACGTGGTGTATTCCAGACCACATTGTGGATTTATACCCTTCCATACACCTTTACTGACATGTGAATAATTGTCTGAAAGGGAGGGAAGAAGATACACACGCCCATCTCACTGGAAAAGAAACCCAATATGGTTCTGTTAGACATTTTAAACTTGCTCCTGAAAGCATTACATGAGTGTGTGAGGTGATCCAGGGGGAGGATGCATAAATCAGATTGTCGTTTGACAGATGAGGAGACTGAGGCTTGCTAACAGAGGGCAGAATGGGACCTAGAGGCCTTCATCTGGCTCCAAGCCATCCCAAAGCCTCTGTGGGGTCTCTGCGGTTCTCTTGCTCCGTCTATAAGGAACAGTTCCCAAACAGCAGCCCTAGGTGGGAGAAGTCTTCACTGTGTTGATCTCAAGTGGTTGTGAGCATAGTCCAAGCCCCATTCCAGAAAAGACATGCTTAGAATCAGCCAGAAAATTCATCATGTTCACACTGTCTCTCCTCTGCTGCCCTCACTGCCCTGCCTCTTTCCAAAGATGGTCCCTGTGAGACCGTTCATTTCACCTCCCCTCAAAACTTGCCCATCTTAGGTGCCATTCTACCACTATAACAGAATCTAGTTTCTTTGCTTCGCAATAAAACTTAGTTCCCGACATGATGGGAACTAACTGGTTCTTGAGAAGCATCCAGCCCGCAGTAGAATTCCATGTACGTAGACTGCTAAAAGTAAGAATGTCAAGCTAGGCCCTCCCTGGTGGTGCAGTGGGTTAAAGCACAGCACTAAGAATCGAAAGCCACTTGCACATGAGTTCGATCCCTGCCTGCCCACTTGCGCATGAGTTCGATCCACATGGTGCAGCAGACCTCTCGTGACCCGCCCACTCTCCCCTCAGCAGTGTACTTCGTTGATCTGTCCTGCTCCCCACTCTGTCTCTGGTGAATCCTCTCACCACTCCTGCGCCTCTGGCCTGTACCCCAGTTCTGTATGCACAAATAAATAAATCTTAAAAAAAAAAAAAAAGAATGTCAAGCTACTTGGCAGATGACTGAACAAAGAATAAGATTGTGAGCAGGGAGGGAAGCTGGGAGGTAGGTTACTGTGGCTGTCACTTGTATCGCATCAACGCATTCGGACTTGAGTTTACCCCACACGTTGAGGCCTGCCTGTCCACAAGCTCCTTTTTATCATGACATTTCATTACCTGGCAAAACAATGGTCGTGCTCTTGACTTCGAGCACAAGTGTGCATGGACCCACACACACACACAGACACACACGTACTAGCCATGAGCATTTCACATCTGATGTAATAACAGGAGGAGAGAGAAATGGTAGTTCTCAAGTTGAGGTCACAAGTTCCAGATCTTCTTTCTCAATCACGGTGAGTAATCTCACTGGTAGACACAGTCTGAGTGCCTGCAAACCTACTTAGAAACAGTGTGTACTGAGGGGTAAATTGAGACGAAATCCTTTGAGCTTAGGATTTTTTTTTCTCTTGGCAAAATACAAAGCACTGTTTACAAGTTAATGAAAACGGAGGAAGGAAAAAAACTAAAAGGTCTTTTCTAATAAGCAAATATAACCATGGGCAGACTAAAGAACACTTACAGAACAGCCTGTCATGCTGTCCAATTTCAGCCTTGCAAAATTGAAGTCATAGTGACCCAAGGGTCATTGTAAAAAGGAGCCTGCTGGGTTTGGGTTTTGAGAGAAGTGGTAGTGTCTGGGCCTGATACATGGAGCTGGGTCTAAGATTCTGCAGCAGAGCTGAGGGCATGCTGCCTGCTGGCCTGTCCGGCTCTAATCTAACTTCTGGGAGGACCACAGGGTCCCAGGTCCAGAGACGAGCTTACGTTCTAATGATAGCTAGGAAATGTGGGGACACTGGGAATCAAGGTCAGTGGCGTTCATGAAATCACATGCTCTTCAGTGGCATGGGTTTGTAAGGTTGCCTGGTTGTCCTTCCACTAGGTGGACTCAGATATTAAATTTGTGCTTAAAAACATTTCCATAAAGAAGATTCCAGGGACAGATGTCTAATATTTGAAGACTAATTAATACAATTCTTCACAGTAACAGAGTTTAAAAGAAAATATACTTGGCCAATGGATGCAACAAAATTCATTTGACAAAATCCAATAGCCATTCCAAAAAGCATTCATGTCAAGCTAGGAATCGAACCTCCTTAACTGGATATGGGGCATCTGTGAAAAACCTACATTTTTGATTGTACTTAAATAGTGAGACAAATGCTTTCTTTGTTCCCAAGACTGGGAACAGGAGATGTAGGTGTTCTTTTCACCTTTACTTAATGTCATTGTGTACACAAGAATAAGTTAAGAAAAGTAAATTTCCAAAGATTGAAAGGAAAGAAATAAAGCTGTCTCTCTCTTTCTCTCCCTCTTGCAGATGATTATCTACATAGAAAACCCCAAGGTATATACAAAAGGGAAAAGCTCTTAGAATAAATGGGTTCAAGGGGACCCTTCCTATTGGCGCAATGGGTTGAAGCATAACATTGTGAAGCTAGTTGCAGCTGCTTCAGTGCGAGTTCAATCCCCAGGCCAGGGAGGTGACCCACATGGCGCAGCAGACTGCTCCCCTCAGCAGTGAATTTCAGTTGATCTGTCTGTTCTGTTCCCCACTTTGTCTCTGGTGAATACTCTCACCCCCTGCACCTCTGGCCTGTACCCCAGTTTTGTATACATAAATAAATAAATTTCTAAAAAAAAAAGAATATATGGGTTCAGGAAGACAGGATGCAAGATAAACACACAAAAATTAATCACATTTCTGTAACAGCAAACAAAGAAAGCATTTGTCTCACTATTAAGTACAATCAAAAATGTAGGTTTTTCACAGATGCTCCATATCCAGTTAAGGAGGTTTGATTCCTAGCTTGACATGAATGCTTTTTGGAATGGCTACTGGATTTTGTCAAATGACTTTTGTTGCATCCATTGACCAAGTATATTTTCTTTTAAATTGTTACTATGAAGAATTGTATTAATTAGTCTTCAAATATTAAGGGATAGCCAAAATTAAAAACACAATACTATTTATAATCACTCCAAAGAAGCTAACACAAATACACATAACAAAAACTCACATAGTATCTGCATACTGAAAAGTACAAAATACTAATGAAAGAAAACTAAGTAAATGGAGAGATAAAACATGTTCATGAATTAGAAGACACAATGCAGCTAATCCAAATCTCAAGAGGCATCTTTTAGAAAATGACAGGCTGATTATAATACCCATGCGGAGTATGAAAGATCTTGGGTTAATGTACTGGAACTACCACAATAAATACCCCAGCACAGGTGGCTTAAACAACCGAAATGAATTTTTTCATCATTCTGGAGACTAGAAGTCCAATGTCAATGAAAATGTCAGCAGGGCTGCAGTTTTGAGGTCTCTCTCCTTGGCTTGCAGGTGACCCACCTCCCCCTGTATCTTGCCGTGTGCTTTCCTTCATGTGCTGTGTCCTAGTCTCTCCTCATAAAGATGCCTGTCAGAAAGGAGTTGGGCCCAGCCTAGTTACCTAATTACCTAGTTACCTTAAGTGCTCTATCTCCAATCAGTCACATTCTAAGATCCTGAGGATTATTAGAACTTCAACATGTACATTGTGTAAGCTACATAACACTCAGTCCATACCAGACCCAGAAAAACTTAAATAAATCAACTTTTAAAAAGAAGTACAATTGGAAACTTAACATGACTATATGCTAAGACAGAATTCAAAATGACTGCCTCCAGAAGACTGTGGGGTTGGTATAAAGATGCACATATCAATAGGATAGAACAGAAAGCTCAGAAATAAACACACATGTATATGGTCAATTGATTTTCAACAAAAGTATGACATACAGACAATTCAATAGAGAAAAGATAGTCCATTGCATCCCTCTGTTCAAAGATAGCATCAACACATATTTACTTCAAAATAATTTAAATCAAATGCTACTCCCCACTGTGAGGAATAATTTTTTATGTCAGTGACTCACTGTTCCTGTTTATATAAACTAAACTCATATTTATAATTGCTTGAACAGTTCTCACAGAATCAATCTGTCAGACAGCTTCCTTTTGATAGTCTAATAAACACTTTGTTTAACTCTCAATGAGACTTTTATTCCAGTTAATGTCTGTGAATACTGGCTGACTGGAGATTCAAAAATGCATGCCAGCAGGCAAGCTGTGGGTACACAACAGTTACCCCCACTCCTGTCACTACTGTTTTAGAAAATTCATGAAGTCAAATGACTCAGCAAAATTTGCAACCAAATGACAGGAAATAAGAGCTTTAGAAACAGACTCTATTAATACTGATCTAAAACACATGTGCCTGGAGCCCCGGTGGCTGGAGGGAATTTTCCTCCTGTTTGCAGCCTCCCCACCCCCATCCCAGAAAGGGCTGATGAACCATTGCCCTCCCCCAAACCCGCTGCCCCGACCAGAGTCTCTTCAGAGTCTGGTGTCCCTGTGAGGGAGCTTGGTCTGCAGAGCCTTGAGGGTACACAGAGCTTCCTTCCCTGTTCTAAGAAATTGCTTGGATTTACCAGATAATTGAGAGTTGCCCCTCTAGGCACTGAAACTTTTCAAAGTAAAATTTATTTTGATAAAAACAGTTTCCCAGTGGAAGAATACAATCCCACATGTTCCCACTTCTTAAACTGTCAAGAATGGGATTTGACTGCTTCTTGATAGCTTTGTGCTGACATCATATGCTGCTATCTCTCCCACAGGACTGCCCACCCCACCCCACACTGTCATTACCTTTAGTACTAATAATCACAATATGATATGACATATAGTATAATCACAGCAATAGTTAAATTTGTGAGCACTTCCTGTGTCCCAGCACACTGACAGGTATCTATCCACACTCTCTCTTATTTGACACGTTATCTATCGACACTGCCTCTCATTTTGGCTTCATAGCAGCTCTTAAGAGATAGCTGTTATTTTTCTCAGTTTGCAGGTGTGAAGATGAAGAGCAGGAGCAAGAAGTTGGTCCAAAGCTGCACTGGTGGTGAAAGAACTGAAGTGGCTCCTAATCCCTCCTCTCTGTTGCTTCCCCAGGCATACATTGGCTTGAAACAAGGCAACCTGTTTATCTGCTCTGACAGCTCCGAGAAGCCTAACTTGAGAGCAAGACTGCACTTGCCAGAACACTGGACTTTGGTAGACCAGATGTCCGCTCACACTGGCCCACCCCTGGCTCCTGGGATGGGGAAAGGAGGTCATTAAACTGCCAAGTCAAACAAACACTCATGGTGAGGGGAATTTAGGCCAAGGAAGACTTGGGGAATGAGAAAGGCTGAGATACCGGACAGTGATTTTAAACAATATAGGAACAGAAGGAACAGAACAGCTCCCAGGAAAATAGAAGTTTCACTAAAATGTTGCTGAGCTATCCATCACCTAGTGTCAGATCCACTTACAGGATAATCAGGGAACAGAAAATAACCACCAGGAAACTTTCTCACCAGCTGGTGCCTAATCAATAGTCTGGCATGCCGGGGAAGGAAGTCCAACAGTCTATGCTCATAGACAGGCTGGAGCAAACGGGCACCCCCTCAGCCTCCTCCTGCAGTCTGGAGTTCTTTCCTCTTGCTTCAGTAAATCCACACTTGCTTGCGCTCATATTTGGTGGGTGGCTTTTATTCTTCAACCAGCTCACACAGCCGGGCTGGTGAGCATCCACTCTCCTAAAGAGGGGAACCCTAGGATAGTTAATGGCATCACTCTTCTTTAGTGACATGAGTGGGAATGAGATGCTTCTACAAATAAAACTAGAAACTTTTTTTCCCCCAGTGGCATCTAAGCATTTTTATTTTGTATGTGCATTTGCAGTGTTACCAAAATACTTTTTCTCGTATTTCAAGTTGAATACAAAAGTTGGCTAATGTTTGGTTGACTGCTTTGGGTACCAAAGCTTTTGGTAATCATAAAGTGTTTTTGAAGCATCATAAAGTGTTTCTAAAGCATCTCCTCCTTCTCAGTTTTTGGGAGAGTTTGAGAAGAATAGGCAGTAGTTTGTCTTTGAAGGCTACATAATCACAGTATCAACTTCTGGTCTTAGCTTATGTATTTTGTACAATTCTTATTACTATTTCATTTCCTTGCTTTAATTGGTTTGTCCAGTTTTCTTTTTTTTTTGTTGTTGTTTTTTTTATATTATTCTTCATTTTGTACTTTTTAAAATCTCAGTTGTAATCCCTGGGGACTTCCCACCACCAATTCACCCCTGTGCCATCACCATAGTCCCGTGTGCTCTTCCCACCTCAGTTTTGGTCTTGTTTCCCTCTTCTCCCCCATAGAATGTCTCTGGTTTATAGTTGTTAGTTGGATTCCCTGGTTTATAGTTAGTTGAAAACTATATCCTTTCTTTGCAGTCATTGTAAGAGAATGACTTCAGATGGGTAGTTTCCTAAGCCACACTTTAAGGCATGTTAAAGAACTTATTTATTTATATAATAAAGGATCAAATGCAGCCCACATTCCCAAGGAATAGCATCCTCTGCTCTATTTAGTTTCACAGGTTAGCTGAGGGAAATGTGACTTGAGTCTCAGCCTGTGGACACAGGGGCAGGGTCACTGAGATCTGGCCTGAAATCTGGCCTGAAGTGCCCCTGGCTAGCAGTGAAGTTAGTTGTAAAGGAACAATTCAAGCAAAAAGCTTAGTTAACTGATATTGCTGTTCTTGTTTATTCCAGTATGGTTTCAGGACTCCTTCAAAACCAGTATCCTAGGCCGTGTTCACCTCAACCTTGGGACCTCCTCCTTCACTTGCCTCACCCTGCAACCTGAGAAAAATGGATGGGTTTTCTGACTCGGTTTCTGTTTTTGCAAAATCCTTTGTGTCAGGGAAAGTTGAGGTCAATAGCAGTCTGGCCCGCAGAATGGTGGGGTTGCTGTATTTGGAGGGTGTTGCTTCCGCCAGACGTTAATTGTTCCTTTGAGAGTTCGGGATTTAACTTCCAGGCAAAACAAAGTGAAGTGGTTTTCTGCCTTGCTTTTTGCATGTGCACAAGCCAGGACATTATCTTGGCAGGAAAACCTCAACATTTTACAGAAAGAGAAAATGGCAGGGAAAGCAGATCGCTTGCTGACAAGGGTCACTGATCTCTCCCCTGGAGGCTCCAGGGTTAGCTTGGACTTGCAGTGCAGCAGCCTCCAGCAGACAGTCAGAACTATGCCCTTGAGGGTGCCCTTGAGCCTCTCAGAGGGACTCTCCAGGTCCAAGTGGGCAGTGGGTGTTTGCAGAGTAGCTTACTCTTGAGCGAGCTAAATGACTCCTTTAGGAATTAGAAACCAAATATTTGGAGGCTGCCAGAAAAGATGATGAATTTGCTTTTCCTCAACTATACAAAAATAAATAAATAAAATTGTTCCATGGAAAATGATAAAGGCATATTTAAAGGATATTGGGGTTCACATTTCAGTTTATTTTTTACCATCTTCTTAAATCTAACTTAATTTTGCTATTTGGGAAATTGCTTATTAAAACCAGGAGTTTGGGATATTTTCTCCCTTAAACAAAATCTGGCTTGTTTTCCTTTATAGAAACTCAGAGCATCTTCAGGGCAGGAAGTGGTCCCCTCTGCTCCACAGCCCAAAGCTGCTTTGGCCAATCTCCATAAATACTGTTATTTAGTTAGTACTTTTAATAATTTTCACCTACCTGGCCCATTCATAGGCTTTTGAATCTCCCAGGGATTATCTGCAAATTGTCACTGATAAGTCAATGAAAACCAATACAGCCACTCTGACTGAGCATTAATTCAGTTTATGAGTTTTGCACTTTACAATGGTGCAAATCATGCACATTAAATACAAATCATACTTTGAATTTTGAGTATGATACTCTCATGATGATGGGCTGTGGCAGAAAGCCTGGGCTCGCTGCAGCCACATGGTCATAAGAGTTAACAAGTGACACTGCAAGCTGCACTTTGTGTGCAGAATAGTATTCAAGAAATTGTGTGAAATTGTCAACAGCTTATTATAAAATAAGGTTTTGCATTGGGTGATTTTGCCCAATGTAAGTGTTCTAAGCCTGTTTAAGGTAGGCCAGACTAGACTATGATTTTTGGTTGGTTAGGTGCATTAAATGCATTTTTCATTCATGATCTTGTTAAGGTAAGTTTAACAGGATGTAACTTCACTATAATTTGGGGGAAATCTGTGCTGTGAAACATGTTTGTGCTATGGTGGGATTCTAGATGGAATTGGCTATAGACCTGATGCAGACTTTGAGCCTCTTGCTGGAGGAGCCAATCTTTCTTAAGAG
The DNA here is from genome assembly GCF_000260355.1 of Condylura cristata. NCBI lineage: Eukaryota > Metazoa > Chordata > Mammalia > Eulipotyphla > Talpidae > Condylura > Condylura cristata. Next base: position 18,299,735 of record NW_004567127.1, on the reverse strand, counting down.
TGTTAAATGGGAACCCCAACTGGGGCTCTCTCTGGTGGCCTAGGGGCTAAGTCTCAGCATTATCACTGCAACTGCCAGAGTTCAATCCCTGACCAGGGACCCACATGAGACAACAGACCTTTCCTGTCTCACCAGCTGCTCCCCTCAGCAGTGCACTTCAGTAGATCCACCTGTTCTGCTCCCCACTGTCTCTGGTGAGTCCTCTCGCCTCCCATAGTTCTGGCTTGTAGCACAGTTCTTCTATGCAAAAGTAAATTGAAATATATATTTTTTAAAAGGGAACCCCAACTTCTGTATTATTCAGTGACTTCAAGGCCCATAGTATCCAATTAGTGGTATAGGAAAAAGATGCTGAACAAAAAGGATAGACTCAGAAATATTAAGCCATTTCAAAGTTATAAGATCTGATTTCAAACTAATGAGATCAAAGCAGACTATAGTTTGAGAGTAATTTATATTAGGTGTTAAGCTCCAAAGCACTGATGACATCTTGTAAGTTTAAATATGATGAAGACATGACCTCTTGTATGTGCAGGGGAAAACCTGTGAAGTCACTGCTCTTTAGCCCTCTACATTCAGTTGAAAGTTACTTACATACAGCCATCCTCTTGGTTTGCAGATTCTTTATTTGAAAATTTGCTTACTTACTAAAATTTGTGATCCCAGGATGGATATTCCCAGTCCTTCCATGGTCCACAGCAGAGATGAAGAGAGCAGCAAAAACTGAGTCACCCAGTATGCTCATTCCCAGCCCAGGCTGAGGAAGGCAATGGAGGTCAAACTAGATGCGGCTCTACCTACTTGTCTCAGGGCTCCTACACCCCATTCATGGTCTATAATGTCATAGTTTCGTGTGTTTGTGTCTTCCGGTGCTAATTTCACTGTTTAAAATGGCCCCCAAGTGTAGTGCTGAAGGGTTGTTTATCATTCCTCACCCCAAGAAGAAACTACTTTACAGAAAAAATGCAGGTGTAAGATTTGCTTAATTCAGACAGTCATTTTAGTGCTGTTGGCAGTTAGTTTAAGGTCAATGAATCAATAGCAAATGATAAATAAGGTATCTTTAAACAGAAACTCATAAAACAAGCATATGTACTGATGGGTGGACAGTACTGTTGTAACCAGAGGTCCGTAGGAATCTAAATCTGTCTTGGCCCTCGGAGCATTGGTTTAGAGGTCATTAAGTCAATGTTCTGTGCGACTTTATAGACCATGACTAGCATGGATAATTAAAACATGGCTATGTTGGACTCTCCCTGGTGGTGCAGCGGGTTAAAGCACAGCACTAAGAAGCTAAAGCCACTTCAGCATGAGTTCAATTCATGGCGCGGAAGACCTCTCCTGACCCACCTACTACTCCCCTCAGCAGTGTACTTCATCAATCTGCCTGTTCTGCTCCCCACTCTGTCTCTGGTGAAGCCTCTCACCATCCCTGCACTTCTGGCCTGTACCCTAGTTCTCTATGCACAAATAAATAAATCTTTTTTTAAAAATGGCTATGTCTTCAAGCTTATAACTTCTCTTGTGAGTGTATTTTACTCAGATATGGCTTCGTTTTTAATTTTCTTTCTCCATCACATATTACATATTTTATAGAGAAAGCACCAATGTAGTCCTTTAGAGGATGCAGAGCTGACCAAAGTTAGCATCTTTTCCCTCCAGAAACCTCTGATCACCAGAGGAAAGAATCTGGATTAGTGGACTCTAACAGCCTGAATCCAGAATACTAATACCTGTCTAGGTGTTTGCCTTCACAGAATCACAAACTACGAGACTGAACAATCTGGTCCAATGCTACCCTCCTTCAACAGTCCTCTCAGTTGGCTTCCAGGACACCACATGCCATCCCTGAGCAGTCCTCGTTAGTCTTATTTGCTCCACATTTCCTTGACTGCTAAAAGCTGGGATACTTTGGAACTCAATCCTTGAGTCACATTCTTTGGTCATATTGTTTGATGTACAATTTTAAGTATAAACAGTATATTGATGACATCCCCTGGCTTCTAAATTCCCATAAACACTTGCCTGTTTGACTTCATTTGAAAGTTTAGGGGATATATTAAATTTTAAATTATTTCAACTCTTAGTCTCACTCTACCTCAATCTCTTTCTTCTCCAATTTTGTTCACATCAGTAAATAACCACTCCATCTGGGGCAGATTTTATTTTCCAAAAATAAATGCCAAACAATAAATCTACTCCCATGTGCTTTTGCTACACCTGCATCAAGATAGAGAGACTATTTCCCTCTCTTTGACTTAGAACAGGATTTAGTAACTGCCTTATGCATATAAAATGTTAAAGAATTTCCATGGCATGGTTGTAAAAGTTGATATACCCTCTCTTTGTCTTTCTTTCTGGGGTCACTCACCGTTGGAATCTTGGAACCCAGTCACCATGTTGTGAGGAAGCCAAGCAGTCACCTGGAAAGGTCACATATGAGTTCATAACCTCAACCAAGAGTCGGCATCAACCTCTATACAGTGAGTGAACAAGCTTTCAGATGCTTCTTACCCCAACCTTGGATCTGCCTGAAGTGATGTTGAGCGAGCTGAAGCAAACTGTTCCCTCAGAGCCTGCCCAAACAGCAGCCTGGTAAACAAAATCTATACTGTTATGATTTACATTACTAAGGAAGGAGCAGGTTGTGCAGCAAAAAAAAACCTGAAACACTATTCACACAGGTATTCAAGCCTAAAACTTTGGAGTCATTCTTGCCACCTCTGTTTTCTCTCCCTTCCCACTGCTAATCTGTCAGAATCTGACTTCTTACAGCCATCACTGCTCTAAACTTTCATCATAATTCTTCATGAGTTATTTAACTACAATCCCCAACTAATCTTCCTGTTTCCACCCTTGCCCCCTTTCAATCTAATTCCCAACCCAGCTGTGATCCCACTAGGATATAAGTTAGATCATATTAACTCTCTAACCAAAGCTCCAATGGCACCCCTTATCACTACACAGTCGGCTCCCATCTGCCATAACCTTTCTTTACTCTTTCCCTACTCTTCTCAGTAGCCTAGGTCCTGTTGGGCTCTCTAATGCTCTTATATAAACTATTCTGTTTCCACATGGGACTTTGCACATGGTTCTTTTACATACTCACTGCCTTCAAGTCTTCATTCAAAAAACATTTTTTTACAGATTTACTCGTCTATGCATGGAAGAACTAGGGTATAGCCCAGAGGTGTGTGGGGGGGGGGGAGGGGGAGAGGATTCACCAGAGACAGAGTGGGGAGCAGAACAGGCAGATCGACGAAGTACACTGCTGGGGAGCGGCAGGTGAGACAGGAGAGGTGACTGTCACACACAGAGGGACCCACAGAACAAAGAGTCTATTGTCAGTTACATAAAGACAGAGATTTCTGTATATTTTGTGCACTATTGCATATGCAGTATTTCAAATAGTACTTGGTTGACATATTGAAGATCATTGGTAAACAACTTGTAGATTCATTGACGCCCTTAAGTGGTTTGGTACTTACCATCTAAGTAACATTGTGAAAATTTGAGTCCTGTTCTTTTACTCTAGTTTTTATATCAAACAATATACTTTATCCTCCATAATAGAAAACCCAAATGAAAAAAATGTACTATTCTATAAAAGAAGACATCTGTTTCCAAGGCTGATTATTTCAGTAGCATAATGCTTCTATCAAGGACCTAAATGTTTTCTATCTCTTTACCATGCTACGCACTGAATGTTTGTGTTCCAACCTATCCCCCAAATTCACACTGAACCCCTACATACAATGTGATGGTATTTTTCAGGTAAGGTCTTTGGGATGTAAAATTAGATGAGGTCTAACTGAGAGTGGGACCCTCATAGTGGGATTAATACTCTTACAAAATGAGATCTTGGGAGTTTTGTCTCTGTGTGCAGGCCCCCAAGGAGAGACCATGTGGGGACATAACCAGGAAGAAGGCATCACCAAAAACCTGACCATGCTACCACCCTGACCTTGAATTTCTAGGTTCCATAACCAGGAAAAATAAGTATTTTCCCCCTAAGCCAGCATCCATGGTATTTGTTGTGCCAGCCCAAGCAGACTAAGCGCAGCAGACCGTATCCCCAAAGATGGTCACATACATTTCTTCCATGGCACAGGATCTTCATACAGTGTAGCTGATGCTCTGCCTATCAATAAGTGGGTTTAAGTTCTTTCCTTTCAAATCTAGGCAGGAGGTTGTGACCATCTTAACAACAGAGTAAGGCAGAAGAGATGCTAGGTGTGACTTGGTCTCAAAAAGGATACAACTTTCATGTGGCTCTGTCTCGGGTTCTTGTCTGGGAACCTGACATGATCCTGTGTGGAAATCCCAGGCCACACGGAGAAATGGACATGGAGTGAAACTGAGCCCTGCCTGAAGCAAGCAGCCCAACTTGCCAGCCATGTAAGTGAGCCGCATTAGAAACAGGTCCCCTACCCTCAGTCAAGACTTCAGATCCAGTCAACAGGTGGTTGCAAATCATGAGACATTCCAGAAACCAGGATCTGAATTCATGAGCCAGAATCTCTCATAAATTCCTGGCTTTCTGAAACCATGGGAAATAATAAACCATTTGTTTTAAATCACTGACTATTGAGGTCATTTGTTAGGGGATGTTAGATAACTAATATATTTAACATGTGACACTTGGCTCCACAATCAAGGCATGACTGTACAGCTCCTGCCATCACATCATCACTTCAGAAAAATATGGTAACCTTCTAGAAACAGAATTCAATTAAATAGGCACCAATCAATCAATAAGTAGGCATTAATCAAATGGAATCTTCTAAATTCAAATTTGAACACAGAGTTGCATCACTAAGAAGCAGAGAACTGGCTATTTATGCTGTCCTCTTTCAAGGAAGAGTATGGAGCTATTCTGGAGTATTTTAGACAGTAAGTGTGTCTTAACCACTAGTAATCTCACTAATGAAATCCCATTGGTAGCATCCACTGGGATTATTAAAAAGTCCTTGATTTCATTAAAGGAAATCTCTTTTTTTTTTTTAAAGATTTATCCATTCATACAGAACTGGGGTACAGGCCAGAGGCTCAGGGGCGGTGAGAGGCTTCACCAGAGACAGAGCAGGGAGCAGAACAGGCAGATCGATGAAGTACACTGCTGAGGGGAGCAGCGGGTGGGTCAGGAGAGGGCTGCCATGCCATGTGGTCACCTCCGGGGCAGGCGGGGATCGAACCTATGTGGAAGTGGCCTCAGCTTCTCAATGCTGTGCTCCAACCCGCTGCGCCAGGGAGGGCCGGAAATCTCTTTTTAACATTTATTATGCCAACTAGTAAAGTCTGCTATTGAGAAAAAAAGATCATAGAAGCTCTCATACTAGCTGTTTCTGTAATACCAGAGTTCTTCACTAGAATGTTTGCTTTTCACCCTGGATATGAATTCCTGATCAGGGCAAGTGGCTACGGCCTAGTGGAATAGAGTGTTCTGGGATGCATACACGAGGGCACAGTGCCTGTGGTGAAATATTTTTAAATATATTACAGACACTGGAATGTCTGGATTTGTTCTCTTATCTCAAATTCACTCTTACATACTCTTTCAAGCACCCTCTTTGTGTATCCCTATTAATTCTGATTCAGTCTGAAGATCCAGGTCAACTGAAATACAGGAATAGGTTTCTTTTTGCTACTCCCCAAGTATGAGAGGCAGATACCCTGTTGTGGCTCTTACATCAACTCGATGCATGTTCATTACCCAGAAAAGCAGCAATCCCTACAGGCAAACTTACATCTGAGAAGGCCATACTCAGCGATTCTTTACCACCTCATCACTGGTGGTTAGAGCCAGAGATATTAATGTTGCAGTGGGAGGTTATCCTTTGGGAACTGCCAGATTAAGGCCAGGACCAAGTTACTCCTAAAAGACTGTTTTACACTACTGTTTTTCATGGAGGAGACGTCAAAAAGATACCAAAAATAATGCCACCAAGTGCTTGGACATCCCTCAGTCTCCATCTGGGGGTACATGAGAAAAGGCAGAGAAGGGGCAGAGATCAGCTAACTTATCAAGCCATATGACCTCATGGGCATCTGCTTGGGAAAATGGACAAAAACCGACCCAGAAGACAGCAAGGGTGTGAGGTGTGCAGTAGGTGAGAACAGGAAAGAGAGTCTGTATTCTAGAACCACCTCTGTTAACACCGTGGTCTGATGCAATTTCCTTCACCTTTTTATCCCTGTTTCCCATTTATAGAACAAAAGATTTTAAAATTAGTTCTAGTAGTAGAACTAGTAGTAATCTAGCTCTGGCCACATGGGCTAATGCTTCTGGACAAGGAGCTTCATTACCATAATTCTTTCCTCTCTTCCTTCCATCTCTTCCTCTCTTCCCTTCCACACCCCACTTTCCCTTTCTATTTTTCTTTCCACATGCACAGAGTTCTCACTATGACCTCAGAACAGTGCCTCCTCACGGATCTCACCATTCAGTGAGGACATATCAATGAAAATTACCATTATTTTATGAGAATATACTATTTATTTGTATATGTGACTATGTACCAAGCTGTCACTAAGTAGATGCTTTTCATGTATCTGTTCATTTCATTTCATTCTCACAGTGCCCCTGTGTGGGAAGAACTAGCGTCTCAGTTTGAGCTGCAGAGGCACCACGTGATACACCTCAAATCTCACTACACTTACCTGGCAGGGCTTCTTGAGCAAACACCAAGTCACAGAGCAGTGTGATAAGTGTTACGCGTGGCATGTAGCAAAAGCAGAGAAGCTGGTAAGAAGGGGAAAAAGGATCTCTCCCCATGTGAACGAAGTATCCCCTGAAAGCTACCACAGAAAAATGAGAAGGACGGAGGTTACCTGATGGAGTAGCATCTAGTCTCCATCTAGGATTAACGCCAACCAAAACAATAAAGAGGAAATGTAAAAGCCGCTGTCATCTAACAAAATCACAATAATGGAAAGTACTTAGGTTTTTATAAGATTAGATATTAATATAGAGGCAGCATCTTTTTCTGTTTTGCCAAAAATAAAAATAACTTTGTTGTGATTTCAGTTATTGCTTCATTTCCTCCTTTCTGCTAAGTAATTCCGCCTATGTTTGTTAAGAGGATATGAGCATTTTCTCTTAGCCTCCTGCCTGCCCTTCCCCCAATTTCCAGTTCCCTCATTTGCTAGTCACACAGTTATTTCCTAGACTTAATGGTTTGAACATACTTTACGTCTTAAGAAATGTTATAGAACAGGTCAGGGAAAACCCCTTCACTTTCTAGGAACATCAGCTGCCACATGAAGGCCTTAGGTGACTGGTCCTTCCTTCTGGCTCTGACTTCCACCCCGTCACACAGTTCAGAGTCAGAAAATGTGGAAATGTGATGTGTTTTGCCACTCTCATACCTTCCGCTTAGGTGATAAGAACTCGGTGTTTCCTGTGGAAACACTACTGTTTCCAAAGGGTGAGCATGATTACTCTCTATCCAAAGGGTGAGCATGGTTACCTCTCAATCCAAAGGGTAAGCATGGTTACCTCTCAATCCAAAGGGTGAGCATGGTTAC
>NW_004567127.1:18278467-18292108 GCF_000260355.1 Condylura cristata | reverse complement strand
ATCCAAAGGGTGAGCATGGTTACTCTCAATCCAAAGGGTGAGCATGGTTACCTCTCAATCCAAAGGGTGAGCATGGTTACTCTCAATCCAAAGGGGGAGCATGGTTACTCTCTGAAAGGGTGAGCATGGTTACCTCTGCCTAAGCTTGGCCAATCAAGGTCAAGTCATACAGTACGACCTGCACTAGACCAATGCACGTCAGCCTTGGAACTTTCAGTGGTTCTCTTGAGAAGAAGCATACTCTTCTCCCTCTACTGGCAAAGCTGGTGGGAGATGAGCTTGGTGCTACAGGTGCCCTTCTTTGCCATGCCGAAAGGAGAGTCCAGTCCACACAGTGCCACTGTTTTGGCTCCAGCTGGTTAGTGCCCTCCATGCTTTCTCCTTAAAACACCAAGGCCACTTCATGTTACTGCAATTGCACACAACCAGAAAAGCCTCTGACAGGGGACACAATGTCTAGTGATACTACTGCCTTTATTCCAGAAGTCAGGAAGTCTCTTCCCCTTCCCTTGATTCTTCACCTCCTGGCTGAGATCTCCTATTATATAACCTCTCCTAATACTTACTAATCTCTCTTTTGCTTAACGTCATAGGTCTGCTTTCAACACTGGCCTTGTACCCTACCAAGACCTGCAGCCCCTTTTTCATGTTCCAGGAAGCATACCTGAGCCATCAGTGTATAACTCTCTCAGAGCCTCTATCAGCTCTTCCATCAGAGGAATGACACTGTTTCATGGCCAGAGGGCCTTAGGCCTCTCTCCTTCTCCAGGGCCCAGGGTCTCTATGCAGAGAGCAAGATACCTGGCTTCTTTCTATATGGATCTGTGACTCAACCAGGTGCCACCTGAGACTTCCTGCTCACACCAATTTAGCCTCCAAGAAAGCAAGTTGGAATGTCCAAATGAGCCTACATGAAGAATATCCCTCAAACCTGCATCATTTTGCAGCCACCCTTGTATGTGTTGGGCCAGTCATCCCCAAGAGCTGATGTTCAACCTGGTTATCTGCAGCTCACTGAAAATTGTGATTGCTGGAGGTCCATTATTTATGGTCAGTCAAAGCATCTGGGATATTAACATTCCCAGAAGAAACTCCCTGGTCCACTTAAGATTCTCTGGTCTTCCTGGACCACTTAAAAAAATGTTATCGCTGTATCATGGTTTGTAAAATCCAAATCCTCATTCCTGATGCTACACCACCCTTCCTGCTAGAAACCAACCACGAGAACAAAGGCCAATGGGGTTTCCTAGCAATGCCTTATTTGCAGATACATTGCAAAACAGACAGAGTTGAACTTTCAGGCATGTCTCAACTAAAATTGGCTTTTATTTCCAAAGGTCACTTATAATCTAATTCTTGGGAATCAGATGTGTATTCTCATGGACCAACCCATAGATGAGGATCTCGGGCCAAACCATAAATGCCCACAGCACACATGGTGCCAAGGGACCCATTTCAGAAACTCCCAACTGCAATATACAACCTTTCTCCTATAGAAGAATGCACCTCAACATCCAGCGGAGGGTTCTAAAAGCACATTTCCTCACCCCTACGTTAATCCTGGCACATCATCTTCATTCACTTCTACGAGTATTTATTGACTCTTTTGTACAATCTCTGCTCTAGATGCTAACAGAGTGTGGAGGGGGACCAGTGAACTCTGGTGGTGGACTATGGGATCTTGATGGTGGGCACAGCATGGTCACAACACCTGAAGGGGAGATCCTATACCTCTAAGACACAAGCCACCACTGTAAGCCAATGTTACCTCACTCTAAAAAGAAGAAATATCCTTCTCCTGTGCGAGTGAAGGTATTGAGTCTCTCCCCAGGGCTGCAGGCACACTGAGTCTTCATTGAGCTTGCCTGGCTTAAGGTTGCAGTTCCTTGGGAATCGTGAAAGGGAGGCGAGGGGTGTCCCTCAGGCCCAGGGAACCTCCAGACCAGTGTCAAGCTAATCCAGATGCTAAGAAGCAACACACTTGTGCTTCCAGCGACTCTGGAGACCCTTCTGCATCTCCCTCCTAGACGGGGACCTCCCAGACACGTGCTGGCTCACGCAGCCGGACACCCTGCGGCCAGGCCGGTGGTGACATGGAGGCACCACACTGCTTGGCGCTCCCCCTTGTGCATTCAGAGCATGCAAGTGGAACTGAATTTAAAGGAGAGTTTGATAATTTTCCAGTGCTCATTGCTACTTATAAAGCAGCACGGGGGGGTCACCCTCTCCTCCGTCATGTTTAATGGTTTAATGGTGACTGATAGTGAAACAAAACCTTTTTCCTTACAGAGAGAAAAACAAACTCTAAGAATAATAATGCTCCGTGACATTTTTTTTTAAGATTTATTTATTTATGCATTACAGAACTGGGGTACAGGCCAGAGGTGCAGGGCTGGTGAGAGGCTTCACCAGAGACAGAGTGGGGAGCAGAACAGGAAGATGGAGGAAGCACACTGCTGAGGGGAGCAGTGGGCGGGTCAGGAGAGGTCTGTGCGCCATGTGGTCACCTCCGGGGCAGGCGGGATTGAACTCAGGCTGAAGTGGCTTTAGCTTCTTAGTGCTGTGCTTTAACCCGCTGTGCCACCAGGGAGGGCCTGCTCCGTGATATTTTATAGCTTCTCCTTTTCTTCTTAATAGGTTCATTTATACAGATTAAAGTTTGCATTAGCCTATATATTTTTTTGATTTGCAAAATATCCACAATGGTAACCGGGGATGGACCCATGCCATCGTTAGACCATGAGCTTCCTTAGGATGGGAGTGTCTTTAGTGCTTCTGACTTCTGATGAAGTTTAACAAAAAATAACAACAAAAATAAGTATCTAACAGTTCGGCAGCTCTTGCTCAACAACCAGCTCAGCTTTTACTACCAGGGTATCACAATTTGTTAGCAACCTGATACCAAAACAATCTCCTAAAAGACACAAACAAAGCTGTTTCTGGGATATCTGTTTAAGATCATAGAGGAGAAATGTATACTTGTTTTATTGGGCAGTAATAAATTTGACCTAGACATGTGTAGAGGATTAGAAAAAAAAATCCCTCTCCAAAACTTTTATTCGATGGTGAGTGATTTCTCAAAGGTCACAAGAATGAGTCCAGAGACTCAGCGTTCGTAAACAGCATCCTCTGTTCTCCCTGGGGCAAGAGCAGCTGCATCCCAATCCCAGCACCAGAAACTCGAGACCACGCATCCTGGCCCATCACACTGGAGTCCAGGCCAGCCTCGCGGCTGCTGCCCTCAATGCCAGACATGCAGTGGGTGGTACAGGCCAGCGGCCGCCTCTCAATTTTCACCCTCCTATAAGCCACGATGCGGGGGTGGGTGCAGAGGAGGCAGACAATGGCAGGTGCTCACTCCTCCACTTCAGGAACCTGAACTTGGAGAACAAGAGCCCAACACCTGGCAGGAGACAGCAGTGCAGCGCCTTGTGCCAGGGCCCCACAAGGCCCCTGCTGTGTCAGACGTTTCTGTTCTGCAGGGCCACAGTCAGCCAGTTTTCCAGACCCTGCCACTCTCCAGCTGTGTGACTTGGGGAAACAACAGAGTCTTCCTCTTCTCACTCCTAAAACCGAGACTGATGTAGAGTCTACCACTCGAGGCTTGAGGATTAAATGAGCTGACATTTGGGGAGCCCGACAGGGGCCCCATGGGTGACACTGACAGTGGCCAGGTGGTTGCTCGTCCTGAGGAGGATAATACTTGGGTCTGACTTACGTGAAAATGCAAAGCCTGTACTTTTTTTTCCCATTTGGAAAAATGGGCTTTGTGGCTTTTTACATTTATGCCACAAGATCCCAAGATTTAACAGTTTGCCGGTGACGCCCTATTGCACACGATGGTCAGTGGGATAGTCTAGCCTCTGACATGTTCTGCTGGAGGCTGCAGACAGCTCAGTTTGTTCTTTGAGTCCAGATTTGATAACAACATGGCCCCCCTCCCATTCCTTGGAAACCAAAGGCAAAAGTCATGAAGGATGACCTACTCAGTTGTTCCACATTTCCTGCAGGCTGACACCACAATCCCAAGCAAATACATTTCCCATTATGGATTTTTGTTGTTGTTGTAGCTATTTTTTTTAATTTTACAAAAGTTTATTTTTACATCATTTTGTACATTTTTTTTTCCATCTCAATTGTAATCCCCGTGGGTTTCCCATCAATGTTGTAGCTATTTTTTATTGAAGTGATTCCGTATTATAACCTATAAACCTTAGCTACAGGTTAGGCAACACTTTTCTGAAGAAACCAGCTCCTTGAAGAATGCTGTTCTCTGGCCACAAAGCAAGGGAAGGTTGGGAAAAGAAAGCCATAAGATAACCAGGGCAGGCATGGGGAGGAGGCGGCATGGGGTGGCCGGTGGAGTCGTGGGCTGGTCCCCTTTGTTTAATGACTGTGTGAGCTCAGACGTAAGCATCAATTCTCCCTGGGCCTGTGTGCTCAGATGGGCAATGCAGGGGTGAGCTCAGACATCCCAAAGGGCCCTTCCAGTTCGCGGGTCCACTTAAGGAGGGGAAAGGAGATATAAATAGAGGTCAGATAAACAGCTGAGCAACTTTGACTGCATCCTGACTCTTGAGAAAACAAGAGCATGGCTTTTTAGTAGGAAGTTCAAGTGCCCACTTTCCCCAGTTAGCTTTGTTTAAATGTATGAAATCCTTGGGCCTCCCTGGTGGTGCAAGGGATTAAATCTTAGCACTATTAGCTATCAGCGGCCACTGCAGCATGAGTTCCATTTCCGGCCAGGGAGCTGACTCAGGTGGCGCAGCAGACCTCTCCTGACCCACCCGCTGCTCCCCTCAGCGGTGTATTTCAGTAGATCTACCTGTTTATTCCCCACTCTGCCTCTGATGTATCCACTTGGCCCTCTGTACCTCTGGCCTGTACCCCAGTTTTTTGAACACATAAATAAAAAATAAAAAAGTTAAAATACATAAACAAATGTTTGAAATCCTTGAACAATCCACTTTCAGCTCATCAGTAGGAACAAGCAATAAGGACAAAAAGCTCACTGGCACAGAACCTGGGTTCCTGGCCAAAGTAGAACACTGAAATGTGGAATCTTCTCAGAAGCCTTAACAAGAAAATGGGGCACTAACCGGTTCATGTGGCAGCCCTACGGAAAGGACATTACCTCCCAAGTGGGAGCAGAATGTTCTCATGGAAAATCAGGCCTTGTTGTTTTCACCTGTGAATAAAACCCCACCCAGACTTCACTGCACAAGGCAGATCAGCCTGGAGGGAAAACAAGGCAGCCTGGAGCCTGAGGAAGGGGCTGAGCTGAGGTTGCCTTTCCCAGGCCTCTGCTCACCGCCCGCCCTAAAGACAAACCAGCCCAGTCAGCCTAGGGCTCCTTACTCCATAAGCCAGCGGTGGGGGGACAAGCAGGCTGGCTTTTCCCAAGTTTTCAGACATCAGTGTCGATGCAGGCTGACCACTTCTCTGGGCAGAACCTCAATTTGGAGATTAAAGGAATCCCAAGGTTCAGCTCACTGACCTCTCCATAGGCCTAGGCACCCCACTCGGAGTTTCCATCACTGCTGTCAGGATTTTGACAAGTCCTTCTATTTCCCAAACTGAAAAAACCCAGAAGTGAATCATCATATGGAAACACGGCATTCTCTTGGGAATGCTATAGGAAGTAGCTGAAAACAAGGACAGTGGGTTCTCAGAAGCACCACTCTTGCAACTACTGGCAGGTGAGAGCATTACAGGAGGAGACAAAGGCCACTGTTGGGCCCTCCCTTGTGGCGCAGCAGGCTGGAGCGCTGCACCGCAAAGCTAAGCCTAGCCGTGACCACCTCGGTGAGAGTTCGATCCCTGCCCCCAGGTGACCTACAAGTCACGCCAGACCTCTCCTGCTCGCCTGCTGCTCTGCTCAGCAGTGTTGTGCCTTGTCGATCAGCTACCCACTTTGCTACTCACTCTTTTTCTGGTGAATCCTCTCACCACCCCTGCACCTCTAGCTGTACCCCAGTTCTGTATGCATAAATAAATAAATCTTAAAAAAAAAAAAAAGACCACCGTCACCTGGAACAAATGCCACCAAACATGGCTGCCGTATTAGGAAAAAGCCAAAACCACCAAGCCACACACTGCCCTAGGAACCTCGCAGAGATGAACCCCAAGCTCCCCAACAGTGTGCACACCTCTCTGGCTTTCCTCCTCTTGTCCTCTCTGCCCAGGACACCCTTTTTTTGCTGGCTAGTTTTCACTTGACAGCCAAAGAGAGCAGGGCTGCTCCCCAAGTGCCTGACCTGGCTCCTGCACAAACAAGCTCACCCATTACCTGCTAGTGTCTTCACGCACAGCAGCTTCTGCATATCCAGCAGCTTCTGCGTATCCAGCAGCTTCTGCGTATCCAACAGCTTCTGCGTATCCAGCAGCTTCTGCGTATCCAGCTCAGTATGGCAAAGGCAGAACCCAAGAGAACCTATGAGACAAATGATCAGTGCCCACTGGTGGCCTTCAACGGGCTCAGCTCCAGGAGTTTCTGGAGATCATTTTTTTCTCGTTTTCCTTCATAAGGTAGTCATGCCCACACTTTTGTTTGGGGGTACAAATGAGTAACTTTATTACTGATTAATAATTTTTTATAGAATCTTACAAGGTAACAGCCTCCTTCCAATTAATGAGCTGACAGTCTAGCAGCGGCATAGATAGTCATCACCCAAACAGAGGCCAGATTGTTATTTAGTTATGGCTGAGATTTTGTGTGCTCTTAAAGCCAAGGGCCACACAGTAAGCTCTGACCATTAAGGAATCCAGCTAATAATCTGTAAGCTGGCTATTAAACTTATATAGCTCTAGCTTTTAAAATCCACTTTGTATTGCTTAAATACAGCAATAGTGTTATAAATCTTTTTCAGTACAGAGCACTAAATGAAGATTCACAGATGACTGATCCATACTTCCTTCTTCCCTCCTGTTCTCCCTCTTTTCCTCCCTTTTCCATCCATCCTGCCTGCCTGCCTGGCTCAAATTATAACAGTGATTACCTCATACAATTAAAAGTTCAGGAACTTTCATCATCATCATCATCATCATCATCGCACATGATTGAAAGGTCAGGGCCTCTTGGGATCTTAGGAGTTGAGTCATGTTCCTATCAAAGAGAGGTCAGGGGCCCCATCCTCAACAGCTGGACAGGTGAGCTCATTTGGTCACTGTGTCTCTGCAGGTCTCAAGGAGTTAAAGTGGGTCACTGGGGGACTGCTACTGTCAGGCATTTTGGGCAAGGAGGGCATTGAGTGCCTAAAGAAGAGTAAATAGCCAACTCTACCCAGGAGCCCAGGAGACTTGTTAAAGATGAAATGCCCAGAGGGAAGAATGGCAGCCCCCTACTCCAGCCTTCAGGGTGGCCGATAAAGCCGAAGGAAATCAAGAGGAGGTGAGGCAGTGATTCCTCTACGTTGGCAGGTTTCTGGATGACAATGTCATTCCCCTAAAAGGGACAGCAATATACCCTGAAACATACCCTCCAATGTCTGACCCTCCCAAGGGAAGACCAGGGCTGGCTGACACCGCGGCAACCCCATAGAGGGGACATGACTTAGAAACTGCTCCCTGTGAACTAACTACTCATCCTGCCCAGTGCACCCCAGGAGGGGCCGAGTGATCAGCTCCAGACCCTGTCTGTCCCCCCTCCACCCGCTTCTCCCAGTCCTGTCTTCCTTCACACTAGCTCTTCCAAAGGACTCTGCCCTCTCCAGGACCTCTCCCTGGTGTCCACATTTTATTCCATTTCTAAATAAACTTGGCTTTTTGCCAAGTTAAAAAAAAAATCACAAAGGAAAGCTAAGGCACATACATTAAAACTCTAGGAAATCAGATTTAAACTCCAAACTGAGAAATTTCGACCAGTCCATCCAAATACTAACAGTTTAAATTTCAAAACAGCTTCTATAGCCCCCTTACAATTACATCAAAAATACAAGCATCAAAACATTAAAGGGAATCATAAAAATATTAACAGTAATTATTTATTAAAGGATGTGATTATGGGTGATCTTTACACCGTTTCCATTTTTTTTTATTTAATGGTTATTTGTAATTAAGTGAATTTTTTTAAAAGGCGACTAAAATTGGTCACAGATTATCTCTTTTTCCTTTTGGAGTAACTCATAGTGTTCAGTGTACCATCTTATACTGAACGGTCACTGTGTCTTTCTTTTACTTGCCCATGGCGGATTTTTGGTTATTTTTATTGAAGTGATGCTGTATTATAATACCATATAAGTTCCAGGTATATATCACTGAAACTCAACATGCATATACATTAAATTAAATACTCCACTAAAGGTGAATCTCTTTATCTTACAATTGTTCCTTTTGAATTATGAACGTTTTGAATAAAGGACTTCTGAGCCCCAAGCCTATAAGAGATTTTCATCCTGAAGTGTTAAAGTCAGGTTTCCCAAATAATCATGACATTTGAGATTTCTCAAAAAAAAATTTGACAGGGTTTGTTTCAAGTTTTATTCAGTTATTTGCTATTTTGTTGATAAATATGAATTTGGAATATGGTAAGTATATTAACTCAAAGAACATATACTCTAAATTTAATACTTTGTAAATTCAATTCTTTAGAAATAATCTCATCAAAATCAATGTGCTGGAGACTTCTTAAGAAATCTCATCAATATTCAACAAACATTTGGTTCCCATCAGAACATTTGCTTTTCATTTGTAAAAATATCTGTTTTGGAGCCTTTCTGTGATCTGTTTGGTTGTTATTACTCATAAGAAAGACAAAATTATCTAGAATACTCAATCATTTCACATTTGGAACTGTCACTAGTGGTCACTGAGCACCTCTCTCCCGAAGCAGAAATTCCTTCTATAACCTTGGTCAGTGGTCTGCTTGACATTCTGCCATGCTGGGAAACTCACTGCTTCCCATGAAATTCCAGTTTGTTTTTAAAAAGTATTTATTTTTACACTATGTCCACTGAGAGATGAAAGTTTCAGGTTGTCTATATATGTTTGTCTACTCCCCAGCAAAGAACTTAGTATATGAAGAATGTTCACTGCAACAACCAGTGGTAGTCTTAGTGCATTCATTTTTTCAACATTTTTATTGAGCATCTACTATGTGGTGGGTGTTATCTGAAGCACTGGGTTTACAGAAATACATTCCTCCTGGCCCAGGAAGTATTTTCATCCTAGTTGCAATGAATTATTGCCCCATATTTTTCTTTTCTAGTTAAATCTGAACATATGTTGGGAGCAGACCAAAAGCATAGGCTCATGAATATGTAGAGGTTTCCTGAATAGTATCAAAAATTATTTGGGACACCCAGAGGAAGACTAGACTTCCTTTAAGGCTGAGGTGTTATAAGTCAAAATTGTTTGGACTTTAAAGAAAAACAACTTTATTTTATCCCTAAAGCTGGCGAAGTGGGTTGTTCAATACAGACAAAGAGACGATGGAGTGGAACTAGCAGATACACTTAGATTTTCAGACTGATTGACACAATGATGTGTATGAGTATGTGGCTATATAAGCACATTTATTCTTACTCAAGTACACGTACACACTCATATAAAAATAGAAAGGTAGTCACTTAATTTTTAAAATAATTATTTCTAGATAGTAAGATTATAGACTTATTCTTTTGGTTTTTCTATAATAAACAAGCTGACAATTTTATAAACTGAAAGAAAGGGAGGGATGAACAAGAAACAGAAAGTCCTACTGGCTGATCTTGCTGTTGAATCCTCGGGGCTTTCCTCTTGCCAAGGCTTCCTTCTCCCTTCACTCTGTCCCTTCTCCCCTTCCTGCCTCCCCCCCTCACCCCTCCCTCCCACACACACACACACTGGAAAGCTTTCCTGATACCCCTCTTCCCCAGGTCACTGCTATCCAGCCCCCTTTCTTTGAGTGCCGCCCAACTTGCTGCAGACATCTGTGGATGCGCCTGACATCGATGCAGCCTGACTCTGCTGCCAGCTCTGGACTCGGGCCCCAGGACAGTGCCTCACCCTCAGGAGAGGTGTGATGACCTCTTGGGCCTTGTCTGGGTCACTGCCACAGCTCAGGATTGGTTCTAGTCCTCAATGGGGTAACATTGGCCCCTCACTGCAAACCTTCAATGGCTCCCCCCATCAAACTTAAGCAACAGCAGTCTTAGGGCACCTGAGAACGTCCATAGTTTGGGACCGTTCCAGCTCACTCATCCTGTCCTCAACAGGTCATACTGCCCCACCTGTCCCTGAGCTGTTCTTTTTAAGTTGAATATTTCTTCTCTGTCTCCATCTAAGGAATTTTGAAATATTCACCAAAAGTTAGTCTAATACCAATGATGGCGACTGAATGATAAAGTGTATTTGGAAATCAGCTCTATGCCTTACATTGCTAAGTACATAAAGAACAATTGCTATTGTTGTTGCCATAATCACCATCATCACTGATATGTGCAGGTTCACATCAATCCTAAGGCTAAAGATTCTAGGGATAAACATTTTTTAAAAAGTTCCTTGCACACAGGTGGGTAAATAACTCACAATAATACAGTATGCGAAGTACTGGAGTTAGGAACAAAAAGCCATGAGAGCAAAGAGTTGGGGGAGAACTATGGGAGCTTCCTGGAAAAAATGGCATTTTCACTGAGTCTTAAAGAACGCACAGGAAATGCACTGGTAGTAAATGAGAAAACCAGGCTGACCGCCCCAGGCAGAGAAGCTGTCAAAGCAGATGTTCCGGAAAATCAATGAGCCAGGTGAGTCTGGACCTCTGAGGGCTGTGACCTAGGCCTCCCTCCCTCCTAATCTGCAGACCATCACTTGGATCTACGAACTTCTGCCAGGTAACAGGCTGTGCTGGGGCTGATGGGCAGGTTTCAAAGGGAGGGGTCTGGAACTCTCCTTTGGGCTGACACCCTGCTGTGTGGAGAGGACAGCTCCCAGTGGGAAGGACAGTGGCGAAGGTGCTGAGGGAGCTGAGGGAGCAGACTGTTCCCCAAAAATGGCCTGCCTGCCAGCCAAGGCTTGGGGAACCCAGTCTGCAGCACAGAGACATGCAGCCCAGGAGCTGCAGCCAGGCAGCTGGGCTGGGCCGGCTCTCGGCTTTCCTCACAACAGTCCTGTTTACTTTGGATGCCAGCCGTTGCCACAGCCCACACACAGGATTAATCACCAGAAGCTAGCCATACAGAATAAAAACCTTCCCAACATAAGCCCTGGCTGCCAAGGCTAGGGTGGAAGATGTACAGGCAACAAAACAAAGTTCTCATGCCTTTTAGACAAAATAAATCCTCCAGAAATTTTAAGCTATCTTGGCAAAGTCACAAGATCAAAGAGCCAGTTTTTGTAGAAATTGGCAAGCTGACTCTAAAATGCAAATAAAAATTCAAAGAACTTAAATATCAAAAATATTTTTGAACAATAGGAAGAACATTGGAAAACTTTTATAAAAATGAATATAAATATAGATGTAAGGACAGACAGAGGAACACAAGAGAGAGCAGCCCAGAAATAAACCTGTATATTGATGGTCAGTTGATTTGACAAAGATGTCACGGCAATTCGACAGGGAAGAGGTAGTCTTTTAACAAGTGGTCCTGGAGCAAGTGGATAGCCGCGTGCAAGAAAAAAGAAAAAGGAAAACAAAGAACTCAAACTTTTTCCCTTACAACATATCTAAGTCAAACTGGATCATAAATTCTAAATAAAATTTCTAGAAACAAACACAGAAGAAAATCTTTGCGACCTTGAGTTAGATAAACATTTATTTGATAAGATATTAAAAGCAAGATCCCTAACAAATATAAAGTCAATCAAAACACAAAAATGTTCTTTAAAAGAGGCCATTAAGAAAATTAAAAGACCTTTCACAAATTGGGAGAAAGTGTCTCTAAATCATATACCTGACAAAAGATTTGTGTTCAGAACTTATAAAATGATTTTTTCCAAGAATAGGCAAACAACTTATGTAGCCATTTTACAAAAAAAAAGTATATGTGTGTGTGTGTATACATATATATGTGTGTGTATACATACATGATTAATATGCACATGAAAAGATTTTCAGCATTAGTAGACATTAGGGAAATGTAATCGATGCCACAGTAATAAGCTTTCCACTAGAATGACTATAACAAATAACACTATTCCAAGTCACTTATTGCTGATGGAAAATAAAATTGCACACCAACTTTAGAAAACAATTTTGTCATTTCTCAAAATGTTTAGCTTACACTTACCACATGACCCAGTGACTCCACTCCTAGGGATCTATCCATGAGAAATAAAGAGGTTTGTCCACACACAACCTTGCATGCAAATGTCCTCACAGCTTATTATGAGCTGGCTACTGGCTAGTCACTCATGGACAACTGAGACCTACTTGCTATCTACAAATCACAGCAGAACATTCCTTGACTACCTACAGAGTATAGCCCCTCTCACGAGGCAGGCCTGGGGATGCCTAGGCCGCTATTGACCTGATGATGTGATTATCTCCGTGGTGGTCTTGGGGTAACTCTGCTTATAATAACATCAGACACTTTGCTGATGCAAATAGCTCTTGACATATGGTCACCATGTCCCCTTCCCTGTCCTTCATAAAACTTTGTCCCCCGTTCCTATCCCACCCTTGGGACTTTATTCCTCACAGCACTATCCTATGACCAGCTTTTACTTGCCTGGATGCTTTCAATAAATGACACAAGAACTTCTGCTCAAGAAGCAGAGTGCTGCCTTGCTAACCTGCTCCATGACAGCTGTGTCCCTCACCCCTGCTGCAAAGCAGCAACAAAGTTCCTGTTGCAGCAATTCATAATCATCTCATGCTGGAAACAATCAAAGTGTTCATCGAAGAGTGAATAAATACACTGTGGTTTTGCATGCTGGAATGAATACTGCTGAGCAGTGGACAGAAACAAGCTCCTGACCTAGACCAGAACATGGACAAAACCCAAACCTCATGCTAATGAGATGGTGGGAATGCAGACTGGTCCAACCACAAGGGAAACCAGAGTGGGGACCCTCAAATGACTAAAAATGGAACTACCATGTGACCCATTACTCCACTCCTAGGAATCTACCCCAAAGCACAAAAATGTTAATTCAAAGGAAACTTGCATTCCTATGTTGATTGCAGCACTACTTAAAAATAGCTAAGATATAGAAGCAACCTAAATGCCCAAAACAGATGAGTGGATCAAAAGGATGTGGTATATATACACAACAGAATACTACTCAGCAATCAAAATGATAAACTCATTTTGATGGAACTGGAAGGGATCATGCTCAGTGAAGTAAGTCAGAAGGAAAGAGAAAAATATCAGATGATTTCACTTATAGGAGGAGCACAGGGAAACCAAAGGATCAAATAAAGAGAGAGAGAGATGAAACTTGTAGACAAACCATGGATCTGAGGCTTACAGAGGGGGGAGATGGGTCAAAACAGGGGAGGGAAGAGCACAGGGGACTGTGGTGATGGACCGTGGGTGATGTGGTGGGGGAGTTTATGGGCAGAGAAATCAAATATTGCACAAAAACAAATAACAATCTAAGAAAATAAAAAAGTTCAATTCAGGGCCCTCCCTGGTGGCACAATGGGTTAGGATGCAGCACTGCAAGCTGGCCACAGCCACTTCAGTGCATATTTGATCCCAGCCCCAAGGTGACCCACATGGC
>NW_004567127.1:18276951-18278367 GCF_000260355.1 Condylura cristata | reverse complement strand
ACTGATATCATCTCAGATATGAAGGAGACGAAACAACTAACTCATTCCTATAACTTCTCTGGTATTCATCTATATGACTCTAGGAAACCACAGCTCTCAAAGTTTGGGATTCCACTTTGCAGTCATTTCCTTCTTTTTTGTTCAGCTATTTCTATCTCTCAAAGAGAAAGTAGGGGATCAGTTCTAGCTACATGTAAGTTAGAACGTAGGACTTCTGACCTTGGGCGGAATGATACATAAAAATAAAGTAAATGAATTTAAGCATCAGAGAGAAAATGGTTTCCTTTCTCTTCCCAAGATCATCCCACTCCTAGTTCTTTTTTGAGATTTCACATCCCAGCTATAGATGCCCTTTCCTGCCTAAGCAAGGGTTGCGAGCACTCACGAGAGGTTGGCAGTTTTTGTTTCTGGTTGACAGTTTTATGTGAGACCTGTGAGATAATATTTAAGAGGTGTCCTTTGATCTTACTTAGTACATTTAAATTGTGAGTCACTGTACTGGAAGTAAAAGGTTTTGGAGAAAACCCTACATATGTAAACATTAGTGGGGTGTGGGGTCATTAAGTAAGAGAGCATGTATTACGCAGTAACATGTACAGATTGTGTAAAAAACTGCTTGTAAGCCTTCCAAAAAAGGGGCTGAGAGTGGTTATCTGCATAAGCATTATCCTGCCAAACGGTTATTAAGTACAACAAAAACCAAAAAAATCATGATAGTGAAAGGTGCCAGACTCCCAAGACTATGTATTATTCAACTCCACCTACATGAAATTACTAGACTAGCCTACAGTACTGGACAGCAGAGAGCGAGGTGGTTGCTAGGGCAGAGGGTGTAAATGGGGATTGATTGTAAACAGGCACAAAGGAAATCTAGGGGGTGATGAATGTTTTCTGAAGCTGGATGGTGGTCATGGTGACATATCCATGTGGATTACCTGAAAATCATCTCACTATGCAGTCACATGGGATGAGTTGTATGGTGTGTAGTTGTAAATGAAACTTTTACAAACCTGAGTTCAAAATAAATGGAAAATAAATTCTTCCATACTTAAGTTTGTAGCTATTTCATCAGCTTTAATTTCCTTTTTTTAATTGCCCTTTTTTCTATCAGATTCAGTGTTAACAAAACCAATCACTTGCCTTCAACATTTTGTAATTTTCTTTTTGGCAAGCACAAACACTTCCCTGATGGGGGATTTTGACTCCTCTTCTTCAAAGGCTGGGCTGCTTTGTGATTACTCTATTTGATAGAACTCAGTTTTTAGGTCAGAACAGAATCCATAGTAACTACATGGCCTGAGCACGTTTCCATTTGTTAATAAACAGGCTTCCTTACAAATCTATAGTGATGATTATTTGAAGTCAAATTACTGTATTTGAAAGACTGCAAAATGCACCAGAAGATTTTTAATTTCT
>NW_004567127.1:18275141-18276541 GCF_000260355.1 Condylura cristata | reverse complement strand
CCACAACTTAGTGTGAATATTTGACCGCCCTGTCCATAAGTGGCAAGAATGGGTTTCATTGTTTTCTTTTTCAATCTCTTATACATGGATAGGTGAAAATAATAAATAGTTTACAGGAACCAGAATGACAGAGATGGACAAAAATACAACTTTAATTTGGGGTAAAAGCATAGGCAATCATTGTTAGAATAAAAACTCCACTATCCAGGCACAGATCTTAACACAACATTCTTTTCTTTTCCTTTCTTTATTTCTAGCACTTTCTCTCATTCTAAAATCTGAATCACCAAATAATGAATGAAGCTTCTAGCAGACCTCTCCACCTGAAAAATTCCTTCTAACTATCTCACCAGGCCTGGATATAATTTCCTAGAAATTGGGGCCCATCTCAAACAACATCCTTGAAAGGAGATCTAAGAAGGTCAGCAAACCACAGAGTACTAATTGGCAAGAACTTGGTTTTTACATCTTAAAAGGCACATTAAAGAGAGGGGGAGAGAAGAAAGACTGAATGACCAGTGAAGGTGATCTGAAGGGCCCCTGAGTCCAGGAAGCTCTTGTTTACTGAGGAGGCACAGAACTGCTACGTGTGGAGCAGGGAGCTCCGTGGGCAGCAATTTCACACAAGCCCAAAGCCTCTGGGGCAATGCACTGTGGGCTGCTCACGCCTGGGACTCTCCACTCTCCCCTTGGGGACCGTCAACAACATTCATGTTTCTGGATAAGAACCAAAATCTCATACTCACAAACACCATCACTAAGAAATTCCCAGATGCTTTTTCCTGGGGAATACTCAGTGACGTTGTGACCATTTTGAGAGGGCAAATGGGATGTTTTTCTGTTTCCTTGGTTTAGTAAGATTATAGATGGAGAACAGTCCTATAATAAAGAGCTGGCTTTGGGCCAGTTTCATTTCACAGAAAGATTGAGGACTTCCAGAAAGCATGATATGTGGGCATTGATTCACATGTCTTAAAAATTTGCATATCTAAACACACTTTCACATGTATCACGCAAATGCTTCCCAAGCACCATATTAATCTAACCAGCTTGGCCTGCTGCCCTACTTCCTGTTCATGAACAGGATGTGACCCAACAGGATGCTGTTCTCCCTTCTCTTCCACTTTTTAACTGCAAAACACCGATGTCCGGTTTGATAACCTGATAAGTGACCTCTGGTGACCGCAGAGGGCAAAAGGGAAGCCCACACTCCAAAATCTGAGCCTCAAAGAGGGTGGGTTGTCTTGTTCTTCCCTAAGTGGCTGGAGTCTCCCCTCTTGAAGCAGGTGAGCAGCAGGTAGACACTGAACATTGACCTGACCTCTGCCTGGGTCCACCACTGTTCTTCCCAACCTCTGCCAGAGTTGTGCAGCCTACAGGGACAGCATTGCACACCTGCC
>NW_004567127.1:18271224-18274805 GCF_000260355.1 Condylura cristata | reverse complement strand
ATAGCCAAGTATGCTAGAGCAGCTCAAGACAGAGCCACAGGAGAGTAGAAATGACCCCTTCAACATCAGCGCTGGCTCTTCTCAGTCACCTGCCATCACCAATCTGTGAGACCCTTTTGGAACCTGTTTGCCTCCCTTACCTGAGCCAGTCCTCAGGGTGAAAGCCTTCGAGTAGATGCTCCTCTTCTCTCCATCCCCTCTTCTCCAGGGTGGTCCCCTGAGCGCCCAGCCTCACATGTACTGCCAAGTACATGTGTCACAAATGCAGAAGGGAGAATGGGGCTTGGGAAGACACAGGAGGGAGATGCATTAAATCTGGGGTTCCAGAGGCCCATCTCCAGCTGGCAACTAGAACTCCACTTAAAGGAACCCTGAAATACCAGTTAGCTCTTTGGTTCTCCCCCAATGTGATTTTATCCACAGAATAATCAGTCTCCCATGAGATGTTTGCCTGCCATAAATTACCAACAAGTCAGACCTAAATGAGCAAAGCTGTGGTGTATGTAGCTAACAGTTCAGAAGCCAAAATTAGAGACCTTTTTAACTCCATATGTAACCCTGAATTAAGCCTCAGTGGACTATTTTTAAAATATGTAGTGTTTAAAAAGCAAACAGTCTATTCAAATCCAACTAAAATTGTGTCCAAATGCTCTTCTTGCTTTCCAATATAAATAATAAAAACTGTCATAAAAGGAGCCATACTATCAAGATATTAGAAACATGATTTTTAACTGTATTTTTAAAACATAGTGTTTTAATTTCTAATAGTCTTGTTCCTAAGATTATGAAATAACCACTTTTCTGCTCTCTAGTTATTTGTGTGCACAGTTTAGGGTGCCTATTAACACAGGTTAGGGTTCCTATCACCCTACAGTGAGCTGCACACTGATCTATCTTCTCAGGTCTGGCACTGTGGTGTGTGTGTAGTAGACTTGCAAAAAAATTAGGGCACTTCAATTTAAATAGTGCTTGGAAATGATGAGTATTAAAAAATTAGGATTACTACAACTGAAAGTTAATGTTACTTTATTTAGATGCTGGTCAAGTTGATTTTAAAATAAATATCAAATTTAAGGGACATCAATCCAAATACAGTTTTATAAAGAGACAATCTAGATGTGTTATGAATATCTTTACACAAAACGCCAACTTGCCACAGCATTTGTTCTCAGCCTTGGCCACAAATCTTGATAACTAGACCCAATCTCTAGAGAGTATGTGGTAAAGCAATAATTAACCAAAAGGTAAGACTGAAAAGGGGGAGGGATTCTACTATATGCAATAGAAGTTGAGAAACATGTACTATATAGTTTATTCTCTCTAAATGTTTACATTTGGTTTCAAATGTTCAATCTCTCCAGTAATTAAAAAAGAAGAAAGCAATGACTTGTCATTATCAGATTATCCATATGCAACTACAAAAAGAATATTAATATGCAAGCATGACACAATGTCTTTTAAAACTGTGAGCTACTACCCATTTGCGGACCTTGCAATTAACTTCATGGGACATATCTAGAATTTAAGAAAATTTTGGAGAAGAAAACAAAAGGGAGAAGAGAGGAGAGAAAGGTCATTGCATTTAGTCAAGAAAATAGTAAACATTTGATGTGGGGGGATCACAATATAAAATATATTTCCCACAATAAATCAATGTGCAAGACTTGACAGACACTCTAGATTGTAAAGAAAAACATGACTTCCAGGGCTGCTGGTGGGAATGTGAACAGTGCAATTCTCTTCAGGGCCTTTTGGCAACAGCTATTGAAAGTCTTAAAAACCTTCACTTGGACCCAGATATTTCTAATTCTCATTAGAATTTACTCTAATGAAATAATTTTCCAATGCACATTTGCACATAAGGATGTGCATCTCATTGCTGTTTACAATGAAAATAATTAAGTATCCATCTGTATGGATTATGGCTAAATACATTACAAGACACCCATGCAATAAAATACAAAGCAGCCATTAAAAATACTGAAATAGAGGCCCTCCCTGGTGGCGCAGCGGGTTAAAGCACTGCACTGAGAAGCCAAAGCCACTTCCACATGAGTTCGATTCCCGCCTGCCCCGGAGGTGACCACATGGCGAGGCAGACCTCTCCTGGTCCGCCCACTGCTCCCCTCAGCAGTGTACTTCATCGAACTGCCTGTTCTGCTCTCCACTCTGTCTCTGGTGAAGCCTCTCGCCGCCCCTGAGCCTCTGGCTTGTACCCCAGTTCTGTATGAACAAATGAATAAATCTTTAAAAAAAAAATACTGAAGTAGATTGATCGCTATTGACTTAGAATGATTTTCACCTACCTTAAGAAGAAAAGGCAGGCCAGAAGACATTAAGGCAGTAGAATCCCATTTAGGTGAATATGTATTTATGAATATTGAGGCGTGGAAGGAGGCTACGGGCACAGACTGGAACTGGAGCCTGGGTTCTGCTACTTCTCAGCTTCATGATCTTGGACAAGAAACTGGACTTCACCAGTGAATTGGGATAATCATTTTATCTACTTCAGAAAATTACTGTGAGAGTGAACCTAATGAATTACATGTAAGATTCCCCAAGCCAATGCCAAACACTTGCCAATCACTCAAGAAATATTAACTCCCTCTGTTACAGGGCACTCTAGTGTGAACTGGATTGCCTGTCTGTGGGTCTTTACCGTGCTTACGATTGAACTGTACTGCAGGCACACACAAAATGGGTCAATAATGGCTTATTTACAAAGGGAAAAGGAACATCCCAGGGAAAGAGCGAGAGAGATACAAGCTAAACTAGAGCATCCTACCAGTTCCGTTGACTTGGAACCCCTGGAGTCCATGAAACCTGTATCTATTATACCTCGACACCAGAGAAAATGGGAAATTTTACATCATCCATCTAATAATAGTCATTCTCTAGCTATTGGCTTACAAATGCATTTCATTCATTTATTTATATATTTTGTATATTTAAAATGTGTAATAGAAAAAAATAACACAAAAACAGGATGGCAGGCACAATATGTTCTAATTGGGTTTTACTTTCTTGGAATTTCTGTGACTGGTACAAATCATCTCCTTCCTTACTCCCTTATCTAAAAGGTGTTTTGCTTTCCTGTCATTTCATCAGTCCAAGCAAGGCCAATGACAGGATATTAAGTGGCCCCATTAAACAGACCTCCAAGCTACTCCCTGTCAAGATTATACCCCATGCAACTCTATGAAGTAATGATGACATCCTGACAAAGAAAACATTTCAAACTGCATTGTCCTTTGTGTTCATACGTAAATTAGGAACAGAGGGTCTTTAAATGGCATTGCGTGGGTGACGGGATTATTAAAGCAAATGGGGAATTACAGAAACTCATGGGAAAAAGGATTTTAATCATCCATTGTTTCTCCATTCAGAATCCATTATTAGCATGCCAGTCTATTTCTTTCCAGCTTTTTAAAAAATAGATCTTCATCATTTGCTGTAGTCATTTTATAGATGTAATCAAGTAAGTTGCTTTTTTCTTTCTTTTTTTGTAAGTTGCTTTTTTCACTTGGTAGTATATCACATCGTTTTGCCATGCTATTAGGTAAATTTTCAGAAATATTATT
>NW_004567127.1:18268796-18270989 GCF_000260355.1 Condylura cristata | reverse complement strand
GAATCGAACTCATGAGGAAGCGGCTTTAGATTCTTAGTGCTGTGCTTTAACCCGCTGCGCCACCAGAGAGGGCCCTCATCATTTCTCTTTTAATGGACATCCAGATAGTTTTCAAATTATAGCAAATATAAACAGAACTATGAGAAATTTGTGAATGAGTTTTTTATGTATATAAAACTTTTTCAGTTTTTTTCATGTATAAAATTTTAAAAAATGGAATCACTGTGTCAAAGGAAATAAGCATAGTAAGTCTTAGGATAAATGTTAGCATATTACTACTATTCTGAGTAATTGCTCCCCGGAAGTGGAGATGTCATCACAAATTGCTACAACTCTTTAGCAAGGCACTGACTATATGGATTATGAATTTATATTCAGTGTTGGTCCCAAAAAGATTTGAAACAGTTTATAAAAGCAAATATAGGTAAACAAATTTTTTTAAATGGGAAGATTAGGAGAATGGAGAAAAATAAGAAAGTACTGTAACAACAACTGCTCATTAAATACTTGCTGTGTAGCAGGATCTGTGTTAAGTCCATCATATCTAATCTTGTTTCATTACACCACAAAGAGGTAGGTATAATAATGCCCATTTTGAAGCCTGAGGGGTTAGTAACCTGCCCAAATTCACAAAACCAATGGAGACAACATAGATACTTAAAACTGCAGTTCCTGAGCTCTTAACAATTACACTGGGAATGCACTGAGGTATTTTTATTAGAGGTGAGTGAAATAAGCCTCTGTTTTCCAGTGGTTTTTGGAAAGTGGGACAGAGAAAATATTCAAAATTGATCTTGTTCAAAAGACAAACACTAACAACTTCTTCAAAGTGTGTGCATACCTATTATATTACACTCTATCCATTAACAGGTCACTGTATTTTTAAAGATGTATGTTTTAAACGTTACATCATTAAATGCTTATTTTCATTGTAATGTCATGAATGGCACTTTTCCATATGGATATTTATTTGTGTGCTTGTTTCTTCCTTTGTGAATTGGCTAATTCTTTCCTTTGCCCATTTTTCTGTTGCTTTTCTTTGGAATGTTGAATATTTTCTTAGTGTATGGTCTATAACCAAGGCTTTTTCATTGCTAGTTTCTTTCTGTTATTTGGAAAATTAGTTTTTTATCTTCTAGAAATTCGAAGAGTAGTAAAGCTTTCCTTCAATATAATGTCTGTTTAACTCTTAACTCATGAGGAATGGGATCCATCATGTGAGATCCTATACTGATTCTTTCTCTTTACCACTATTGCTTATTAATTTATATATTTGCCTACTTATGTGCAGCTTCATTCCAACAGGATTAATCTTATTTATCACTGATTACTGTTTCCCTTTAGAGTACACACTGAATGTGACATGCAGCATATTCCATCATGCATTCTGCTCCAGGGAAGAGTATCCTTTCATTAAGTTACTATTTCATTACAATGTAAGTAGCACCTGCTGGTAACACAAGTTGTATTCCTAAAAGTTGCAGGGCGCAGCTTTAACTCCTCCCTTTCCTCCTCCCTCTTCTTCGGCAGCTTTAGAATTCAATGTATTCTTGTCTGAATACACATTTCTAAAAATTTTAAGACTATTTGGGCTAGACTTTTCCCCACAAAATGATCCCAACGGATTTGGGGATCATTCATAGGCTTGAAGTTGCATTAAGCCTATGAATGAAATCTGAAAGTTGTCCCATGTCAAGACATTTATTTTTCTCAGCATGGGGGAGGGGGGAGATCTTCTCTTTCTCTGAGCACTTTTGCATTGCTTTATAACATTGGCACTTTTATTTTTGTGTCTCCCATTACTCTCCCTTCTCCTGCCCTCACTTTAGTTTCACTTCATGCCCTACCTTCACCTTACAGAATCCCATCCAAATAGCACAATGCCAGTGAGAAATCCTGAATTAAATCTCCTTAATTCAACAACAAGAGTGTTGCCTAAGAGCCTAGGGTATAACTGGAAGGGTAGAATTCTCTACGCTATGGGTCTTAGGGGTTTAATAACTACTTAGAATGTGTGAGACATGTTCTTTTTTTTTAAAGATTTATTTATTTATGCATTCAGAACTGGGGTACAGGCCAGAGGCTCAGGGGCAGTGAGAGGCTTCACCAGAGGCAGAGTGGGGAGCAGAACAGGCAGATCGACGAAGTACACTGCTGAGGGGAGCAGCGGGCGGGTCAGGAGAGGTCTGCCTC
>NW_004567127.1:18267330-18268354 GCF_000260355.1 Condylura cristata | reverse complement strand
TCGATCTGCCTGTTCTGCTCCCTGCTCTGCGTCTGGGAATCCTCTCACTGCCCTGCATCTCTGGCCTGTACCCCAATTCTATATGAATAATTTTTTTTTAAATCTTAAAAAAAATTTCAGACAAAAGGTAAAAAGAAAGGGGAGAGAAGCAGCAAGCTTGTAGCACAGCTAGATGTAAGAGGCACTGAGAGCAGGGATGTGCCTGGAGGGGCAGGAGGCCACACAGCAGCAGGAAGAACCTGGTGGGAGTAAAGCAGGAGAGACAGTCGCGGGCATGAGAGGGCCGGCCACTCAGTGTGGGGTCATGGGCCCGCCCCCACCAGTCCACTCAAGCTGCTCACGATAATGCACAAACCAATACCCCGTAAAAAAAGTGAGCCCAAGTCATTAACAAACTTGGGGTACATATGCCCCCCGTTGGAAGAGGCCACACTGCTCCGTCACCATAACGTCATTTGTCACGAAGGTCATGTGAGAGTAAGCAGGGTCACCAAGCCAGACACAGCCATCTGCATGCCCCCACGCTCAGTGCTGTCCTATGCCCGGTGTACAGCGCCATCTGCGTTCTCTGGCACCTGCAAATGTTCACAGTTGGGAGCCCCGGCTGCCCATCAGGGCTGATGTCTCGTGCTGTGTGTGCTTTACTCCAGGGTGACCTTGTCTCCTGTCATTTAACTTGTGTCCTAGATCTGCATAGATCAAATGGACAGACACCATTGTGCTAATTCTGCCACCAAGTATATACATACATATATGTGTGGTACATATGTTTATGTGGTGTCTTTGCATCTAGATGCATTTACAGGTATAGATTCAAGTGTTTTTTGACCCCTTAATTTACCTGCAAGAAAAACACCTGAGGAAGATGAAAGCCCAGCAGGCAATTTGATATTTCAGCAGGCATCAATCAGAGGTATCACGGGCCTTAAAAGTGACCAACAGGGCCCTCCCTGGTGGCGCAGCGGGTTAAAGCACAGCACTAAGAAGCTAAAGCCGCTTCCACATGAGTTCGATTCCCGCCTGC
>NW_004567127.1:18258844-18266474 GCF_000260355.1 Condylura cristata | reverse complement strand
AAAAAAAAAAAAAAAATTTAAGGTGGACAACATGTTGATTTGATACACTTGCCTATCACAATCTGATTACCACTGTAGCTACTCAGTGCATCTCTGTTTCATCACATGATCACTCTCAGAATAGGAACAGCATAAGATCTGGTCCCTTCCCAACTTTGAAGCATTAATACAGAACTGTTGCCTATACCTAGTTTCAAGTTTAGGACACATGTGGAAACCATGCAAATGCTCCTGACGTGAGAAAGATGATCAACACGGGAAACCAGAGAGGACACAATGACCCAGAGTTGTCCTTTGGTTTGTTTTTCTATCAGCCAATATGCAACTTAAAATCACTGTGTCATTCAAGTACCACTGCAATTGAGCTAAGTTATTAGGATCCCAGCACACTGGTCTGTAGGAAATCAGACTCTAGTTCAGACATCTTATATGTGCTTATAAACACAATGGAAATTTTGTATTAAAGATCCATGCTGTGCCCCAGAGATTTTCATAGAGCAGGTGCAGGTGAACTCAGGGATCTCCTATTTATAAGACATCCCAGGAGACTTCTGGGACCTCCACTGTGGGAGATGGTAAGCTACTCTGAGTACAAGCAAGTGACCTAATTCACTGAATGGCTTAGGCATCCTTTCCTTTCTGTTGCAAATGAACAGGGGTCTTGTTACACTTCACTGCTAAACTAAGCAATTTTAAATTACATAACACTAGCTGGAGTTATTAAAATTGAGCCAAATGAGCCATTGTTCTCACCATCTTAAAGCTGAGGAAACTGAGGGGTAAAGGGGATAACAAGTTTGCCCCAAATCACACAACCGATACGTGTTTGAATCCATTTTTAAACCTCTATGTTTGTTGAACCCCAAAGCTTCAGTGGTTCCCAGGAAACTAAACATGAATCTCTTTTAATTATTTACAAAGAACTTACATTGAGTTATTATGACTATCTACACATTTAATTAATTCATTCCAAATAACTCTAAGGGTTATAATGTATCAAAAGTCCTTCATTCTAAGACAACCTTAAGGTGTATTAAGAATCAACATCATTTGAATTTCAGGAGGCATAAACCTCAATGATAAATCCATATGTTGAGTGTTAGATGCCTCATATTTTTGGAAACGTGAAATGCAAAATTGAATGCAGATGGGAGAAGAGATTTTAGAATCAATGGGGGGAAAATAACAATTTATGGTGTGGTTGGCGGCACAGCCACTGGCCTACACTGCCACCTGCTGATAGAAAAGGGCAACTACATTAGCCCGCAACAGTCAAGATTTTGCCAGGATGCTAGTCTGAGGTAGTCACTGTTCATTAGCCCCAGGAGTTTGACAGCACTAATGCCGGTATCAGATGGTAATGTGTAGTTATGTAAATATCCACTAAAACAATAAATAAATATTAAAGGAAGAAGCTAAAGAGAATAAAAAAGAAACATTAACCAAAAGTGGGAGGTAGTGTCACTGTTTTTTATGTGCTGGGTAAGTTGCCTATTATATCTCCAACTTATTTTACTGATTTGTGTTACAGAGACTGGCTTCATTTCTTTTTTCAGTCTTTTCAAAGAATCAGCTTTGGTTTTAATGGATCATCTTTATTTTCATTTCTATTTCACTTATTTCTGCTCCTTACTGTTATTTGTTTCCTTTGAATCTTTAGTTTCCAAACCTGTGCCATGAAGATTTAAGTCACAGAATTCCAGAGTTGGGAGGCAAGAGAAGAAATCACCTTTCTTCCCTTATTTTACAAGAGGCCCAGGCCCTGCTCATCCACAGTCATTTCTTTGTTCTATCTCCACTTATTCTTCTTTCTCTGTCCACTTTCCTTTCTTTTCTCTTTCCCTTTCATCTTCTCCCCACCCAAGTCAGAAAAAGATGCAATTATTGGGTTGATAAAATTCAGGCGAAACAGGTGAATATCCCCTTCAAACGATTTGTATATTTTAATCTAAAGCTCAGCATTTGTGTTGATGGGAAGCCCTGTCTGTACAATAACACTACACATTTAATCTAACCAAACAAGTTACCTATTGAATGAGAAAGAGAGAAGACATCAGAGGTTATCAAGCACAGACAGTTTAAGAGAATGAAATGCAATCTGCCTTCTAGAAGTATGTACTTATTTCTAGTACAAATTCTGATATTTATGTCAGCTAGTTGATAAGAAACAAAAATAAATAGTATTGTCAGGTATCAGTTCTCATTATCAAAATGCAAATGTCGTCTTAGATTTCAGCTTAAACAAATGATCGCTTTGAGTCATAAAATCTGATAACTATACAGTAAAAAACACTGGCCCAGGAAAGGTTGAAAGGAAGCTACAGTTTGATTTCTGGGCCTCTGTTTGCCATCTCCTACCTCCCTTGGTCATTAAAGGCCGTAGCAGCCTCATGGTCATGGTCTCTTCCTGCCTCTATCAAGACCTTCAAAAAGAAAAAAAAATCTGATAATAGTCACCCCCCATCTTAGTTTGGAGATTTCACCCCAGGGTCCTCTCCTGGGACCAAATGAATTGTATGTTTTCCTTCAACATGTGCTTAAAAGCTTCCTTCTCTAAGGAATTTGACGTCATACTAATCAGGTCAGGTAGGCATGGGGGAGGGAGACTCCCCAAATACTTTGACATCACACCACTCAATCTATCCAAGACTGAGTATTCCAACATGGAACGAGGACCATGAGGTCTGAAAACATGTAGCCTCTTCCCCAAATAGCATTCGTAGTTGTACACACACAAATACACACACAATGGTCCAGTCTCTGATACACTGATGAACAACATGATGCTCTGAGAGGGTATAGAGAACAATATTTCCAGAATGTTTCAAAACATGGGACCTTTTCTTCAAGTCACATCTGCCACCAGCCACACCAAATAAATCTACCTGTAATTACCTTTATTCCAGGCTTTATCTGGAATAAAGGTAATTAAGGTAAGGATCTTGAGGTGAGCTCATCCCACTTTGACACATCTGAAATGCCAGTGTCCTTACAAGAGACAGAGGAAGGAAACACAGTTGTTGACATAAAACACAAGGCCTAGGGAACGGAGGGAGCCACCAGCCAGTTGGGGGGGTCACCGTGAGGCCCTGGAAGCTGGAAGGAAGGACCCTCACTTCCAGGAACCCTGTGGCCCTGTCAATACCTCTACTTCAGACCTGAGCCTCCAGGCCTGTGAGAAAATAAACTGCTGACGTTCTAAACCACCAACTGTGTAGGAACCACTACATGGCCCCAGTGTTCCCCAGAACACAAAAGGGATTAGGCATAAACTTTCTTCTGCTCGACTGATCAGCCTCATCAAGGAATCATTCTGAAGGCAATCAATGGCTTTGCAGTTAGAACCCTCTTGATACCTATCGATTAAAAGACGTAGAAAGAAGAAAGTCGTTTCTGAAGATTCGTGCGGACGTAAATGCCTTCAGCAAGAGGCAGCCCAGACACAGTGAGGAGCATTTCACGGAAGGGCCTTGTCCTGCACAAATGTGAAACCCAGGAGACAAGAGATCTGATCGGTATTCAAATAACACTAACAGCAGACAGAAGTCATCAAGCATCCATCTCTGACTTGTGCTCTTCCGCATAACAGAAAGTCTGTAGTTAAAGTGGTTAACTCTATACAGACCCAGCCTCTCTTTCAAAACCACACATGAGAACCACAATGGTGAATGAAAAAAAGTCCCAGGCAGCTGTCTACCATTCACCACCATTTTTTCTAACAGCTCTTTAACAATTAATTTAAGGATTAAGATAAGGTGAGATAAAGTGTTTTAAGAAGTAGATGGAAAATTCAGGACAGTGGTTATCTTTGAGACTCATGGTTAGGCAGGGGTTGTGTTCAAGGAGGAGATTATGGTAAAGGCTCTAGTTCTTAAATTAGGTGGCAGGTCAGGGCAGTCACGTTGCCCCCTATAATGTAGGCGTGTTACACATATAACCTGTTGTGCAATCTTATTGTGCAATAGTAGATATACTGGCATAGTGCTCTATACCCATTACATAGGTATACATAGATATATAATCTTTTATAATTAAAAAAAAAACATAGTCAAACAGAAGGTCCCACAGGCTTCAGCACAGCCACACTCCACGGTGTGGAGCATGGTAGGAGCCTGGGCACTGTGCTGTCCCTGTCTCATGTACCCATAAGAGTTTTCTCATTTGAGTCTTGCTGCCCACACCAAGCCTAGTCCCCAAATTGCCACTATTGCTCTGGCCCTTCCGAAAACTGGGACTCCTTTGTACATACACTTTTCCTGGCTCCCTGACCATCCCTTGAAATACCTAGTGCATCCCCTTGGGCCACTCCTGGACCAACTAAAGAGCAAAGTTCAAACCCAAGATCCCTGTATCCCTCATTTCATTTCTGGCTTCCAGATGGATGAATTTTTAAAGCTGATGGGAGAGGCATGATGAGCGGTCTGGTCCTCTAAGCCTGGGCTGATAACCTGTCCCTCTGAGGCCTCTAGTCTCTGACTGTGTGAGCCCTTATTCCTGTAAGAGAAAGCGTTTCTCTCTGTCTAGCACCACAGTATTGTAACCATTGGGTGTCAGGCTATGGCTCAAATCATGCTGGGAACTCAGCCACAAGAGCAGGTGAGGAGAAGGAAACTTAAGAGAGTGGGGTGAGGTGGGACATCTGACATTTCCAAGATGCTGGTTCCGAAGTACAGTGTCAATAAGATATGTAGGCTGGGACTTGGCTCTAGATTTAGTGTGCACCTGAGAGGCCCAAAGGGGAAATGGCCAGGCACGAGAAAGCAAAGCCGGCAACTTGAGTGAGTCTAGCTGCATCTCAGACTGGCCAATGTGGGTCAGGAGGGTGGTCCCCCATCTGGGGAGAGCAGCGGAAAGTGAGGGAAGTAGTAAAGCCTTTGGCACAAGAACCACAAGACATATAGAGATGGATGGGCAGAAGAGGCGGTGTGAGGACATGATGAAGAGACACAGCAGAGCAGAAAATGTGAGGGTTGACATGATCCAGAAGCCCCAGGAGGCTGGACGGGATGCAGAGGGGCCTGCGGGTAGGGAAGCCACCACGAGACCAGGGCACCGATGGTTCTGGACACGCAACCATCTGAAGGCCCAGCAGGAGTGCTGCCTCTGAGGGATGACCAGTGTCAGGCTGAGAGCTCAGGTTGAGGGAGGATGGTAGAGCGTAAACAGAAGAAGCAATGGAGCAAGTCAAGCATGTTAATGCCAGGAATGTGCCTATAACAAGTGTTGGAGCAGGGACTTCCTAAGAGGAGGCTTGGGCACCAGCAGCTGCTTTCACTGAGAAAGCTCATGGAAACATCCAAAGATAGAAAAGTGGAGAAAATCATTTACTGAGCCCCATGCCCCAACTCTAGCAATTACTAATGACAGTGCATCTGTGTCTCCACACCTCCACCTATTTCTCTTTGCCCTAGGTTTTAAAAAACAAATCTTAGTTATTTTGTTAAAGTCTCAATATGTCAGTCTGAAAGATAAGGACTCTCCTTTTTAAACATAACCCCAATGACATTACTGGGTTCCCAAATTCCTTAAGGTAAATTATTCAGAATCTCTAATTGTTCAAAATCTCAAGCAGCCAATCAATGCTCACATTTCCTACATTGTTGCTGAATGACTTCTTTTTTCTTTTCCCAGTTATTTAAATCTAAGTAAACAACGTCCATTTAAAAAGAAATTCTCAGGCCCTCCTTGGTGGTGCAGTGGTTAAAACACAACACTAAGAAGCTAAAGCCACTTCAGCATGAGTTCGACCCACTTGGGCAACAGACCTCTTCTGACCTGCCTGCTGCTCCCTTCAGCAGTGTACTTCGTCAGTAGGCCTGTTCTGCTCCCCACTGTCTCTAGTGAAGCCCCTCACTGCCTCTGTACCTCTGTCCTGTACTCCAGCTCTGTATGCATAGATAAATAAAAATCCTTTAAAAAAGGATTCTCTCTCAAGATATAAAGTCTCCCCTGAGAGAATGGCCTATATCAAATACACTGGAAAACAACAAGTGTTGGTGAGGATGTGTAAAAAAAGGAACACTCATTCACTGTTGGTGGAAACATAAATTGGTACAGCATCTGTGGAACACAATATGGAGAGCTAAAGATGAGTCAACGGTAACATTCCTAAAGAGCCCATGGACAGAAGACTGAATGATGAAATTATGGTATATGTGCTTGGTGGAATACTATACATCTATTAAAAAGGCTGAAATAGTGTCTTTGGGAACAAATTGGGTGACTCTTAAAGTGATTTTGCTGAGTGAAATAAGGTAGAGAGTGAAAGACAATAGGTGCTTTCACTCATTTATGGAATATAAATAACCAAAGGACACAAGACAGACAAAACAAAGCAAAATAATGGTTAGAATCTGTTAAAAATAAGGTTATTAGAGGGAAAGGGGTAGATGAGATGTTGAGGGGGAAAAGAGGATTGTGTATCGGCACTGAAATTTTGGCGGAGGGTAAGAGAAGCATGTGCATATGAAGGTATGAAGTTGTATTCCCCAAATTATTTAATTATGTAAATGAATGAAAGTGCAATAAAATTTGATTTAAAAAAAAAATTGTGCACCTCCGAGCACAGTGGGCCATAGTGGAGGACTGTGAGTGCGTTGTGGTGGGAGAGCTGTGGTGACCACACCTGGTGGGAGAAATCCTGTACTGTCAAAACATTAGCAAGGATGTGAAACAGTGCTGCTGGGTTTGTATCTATCTGCATATCACAAGTCACTATCAATGCATAGGCTTTCTTCTCTTGCCTTTGTTTATAATCTTTGCTGCTGTTATGGTTGGTGATGCTAGTGATGATGATGATATTAAAACACCAGGCCATGGGTCCGAATACATTCCCACTCTTGGTTTTGCTGATGGCATTTCTGTGTGTCATTTAATTAACTCCTATTTGTTACATGTCTCATAAATTGGTAGCCAGATTCAGATGGACTCTTCTGGCATGATGACATCACAGCTGGCCATTACTTTCACTGGGAGTTGACATAACCACCGCGAGGCTGATATCTGACGACTCCTCTTTTGCGATATCTGGCAAACCAGGATCCCCTAAATTCTATCATTCGTTCTGTATGTATAATCCAGAAAACTTCTAGACAGAGAAACCTCCTTCATAAGTGATTTGTTTCACCTGAAGTTTGGTTCATATCAGAGATGCAGAGTGCATGCTTCTTTCCTTTAATTTACTGGTTTTTGAAATAATGAGTTTGTTGCTTAGATCTTCTAAAGACCATCAGTTAGGCTTTTTTTTTTTTCTTTAAAAAAAGCATTACTGTGCATTTTTGAATGTCAATATATTTGATGTACTTCTAGGGTGGAATAGGCAAGGGTCTTTTGGGACCTGGTAGAAGATGGGTTTTTCAGCTCAGGTTGCTGACTGGACTCAGCAAACCTTGTCAGAGAATAGCTTGGGACCACTTGAAGGGCAGATGGGGGAGGACATGGCTTGGCCTTGCACAGAACTGAATAAAGCTGCTAAAGCAGTTAGAACCGCTCACCTGCCCGCTGTCGAGTCAGCACACCGGCCCGGCTCCGTGCCGCGCTGCTGGGACGCGACTTCCCGCTCGCGACGGCGGCGACCAGCTCCTCGGCGCCCCGCAGGGCCCCAAGGATGGCGGCGGGAACTGCGAGGGGC
>NW_004567127.1:18256730-18257972 GCF_000260355.1 Condylura cristata | reverse complement strand
CTGTCTATGGTGAGGCCTCTCACACCCCTGAGCCTCTGGCCTGTACCCCAGTTCTGTATGCACAAATAAATAAATCTTAAAAAAAAAAAAGTTACTTTGAGCTGTCTTCTAGTAAGTCTAGGATCAATGGCCAGGAGGGGAAGCATATGATTATTTATTCCCATTTTTTAAATTTCCCCCCTTCTTCTTCTGGAAGGTTTCTGCAGAGAGCGCATGCAGGCAGAGAGAGTGGCGACCTCAGATTTATAGGAAATGCACGGATACTACATGGTTGTTCCTGTTCTTTCTCTTTTGGACTGGTTTGGTAAGTGAGAATGATTGACAGGGATTTGGCCAGGTGTGTGTGTGTGTGTCCCCAACACAACTGTGCCCCAAGAGTAAATAGTATTCCTAGTGCCTGGCCTGAGGAAACCAAGGGCTGCAGATGGTACCAGGTAAAAGTCTGTGATGCAGTGAGAGGAGACGTTATGCCGTGATTTCAGAAAAAAAAAGTCTTTGATGGGACTTCTGTCACTGGTCTCCTGACATCCTGCCTGGCTAACTTCTAGCCTGTCTAAACTGGAGCGGTCTCTCATTGCCTCAGACCATGTTCTAACACAACACTCCACTAGGAAATTAGATTCACCATTTGCAATGAGATGTTATTTCATAGGTCAGTATGTCTTCTCTTATTATCCCAGCTCACTGCCTGGAAGTTCATTTTATCATTTTAGTCCTCAAAATAAAATATTCCTCAAGAGTTTGCTCTTCCCCAAATAGAGGAAAATCCAGGGTCATCCAAAAATAAGAATAATCCAGGGTCACACTTAGCTAAGCATACAGCACACACTCTAGTGTGTGGCACTTTTGCTGCTAACAGGTAACAGACCTTTGCTACAAACCCTCTAGGAAGAGATTGCTTTGCTCCCAGTATAGTTTCCAGGTGTGGACAAAAACTAGTGGACCTC
Source organism: Condylura cristata (assembly GCF_000260355.1). Classification (NCBI taxonomy): domain Eukaryota; kingdom Metazoa; phylum Chordata; class Mammalia; order Eulipotyphla; family Talpidae; genus Condylura; species Condylura cristata. The sequence continues at coordinate 18,257,025 of NW_004567127.1, read as the reverse complement.
ATCAGATTGTGCTATTTTCTCCTAGGAGAATCTCTTGGAAGCTGGATCTTTTATACGTACATTAGTATTGGAAATAACAGCAAAAAAGGCTCCCTTCGTTTCTTCATATACCAGGTCCAGGAAATCATCCACTCCAGACTAAGGCATATTACTTGCAGCAGGGTAAATGATTAATCTATAAAGCCCAGTAATAGCTACCAGCTCATAGTTACCTTTGTTGGAAAGAATTAAATTTGAATAGCCCCTAAGACAGTGTGTTTGTTCTGCTTTTCAACTAAGAAAGTTTTTTTTTTTT
>NW_004567127.1:18240682-18256130 GCF_000260355.1 Condylura cristata | reverse complement strand
CATCTTGACCTTGAGGCCCAGGAAGAACTGTTTGAGGATCCCCTTCTTCTCCAGGGGCTCTGCAGCTTAAAAGTCCTGCCCCCTTCCAGCCTGAATCCCTTGAGAGCAAGGATTCCTTTTTGTTCATCTTTACATCCTCCATGAGCAGAATCTCTGGAGCACACTGGGCACTGGAAGATTGTTCTTTAGGTTTCTAACTCAGTAATGAATGCAGGCTAGTGCCAACATATTTGACTTTGGGACACTGTACCACTGGGATATAGGGTATCAGTTCTAAATTCTAACAAATGGTGTACCGTACCCTGCTCCCGGAATGATGACTTGGGCACCAGTGATCAATGGTGTTCTGTGCATTGCATATTGGGGGACTTAGATCTCTTGGGAAAGTTGGGTCAAAATTTCAAATATTTTACACTCACTATGAAATTGGACTTAATAGATTAATCATTTACTCTTACTATTTAAGTAACATGCCTTAGTCTGGAGTGGGTGATTTCCTGGGGCTGGTCTTTGAAGAAATTGAGGGAGACTTTTTTGCTGTTATCTACATTACTAAAGTAAGTATAAAAGACCCACCTTCCAAGAAAAAAGAAACACATGTCTTTTGCAGCAACATGGATGGAACTGGAAAAGATCATGCTTAGTGAAATAAGCCAGAAAGAAAAGGAAAAATACTGGATGGTTTCTCTCATAGCAGAAGTATAACAGACTAGGTGAGAAAATAATGATAATGATGAACAGTTATATACCAGTGGGGAATGGGATCAAGGACAGTGGGGGGAGGGAAATGCACTGGACCATGGTGATGGCACATGGGTGATCTGGTGTTGGGAAGCCCATGAGGATTGCAACTGAGATGGAAAAATGCACAAAATAATGTAAAAATAAACTATTATATATATATATATATATATATATATATACATATTTAAAAAAAAGATCCAACTTCCAAGAGATTCTCCTAGGACAAAATGGCACAGTCAGAACATTCTGACTACAGATTTCAGAATGTTCTGATCCAGCACAATTTCTAAGAGTCTTTATTTTGTGCCCTTTAAGCGCTAGTGCCAAAAAATTATTTTCAAACTTGTTATGAACAATAGTTTAATACATATAGTTTAATACACATAGTTTAATACATATCAACTGTGTCAGAATCCCCTAAATATAAGACAGAAAGAAAAAGGGAGAAGAGAGGGCAAGGGAAGAAAGAAAGGAGAAGGAAAGTAGCCCCCTAGTTCAGGGGAAAAGTAAACTGGTCCTGGTGACTTGGATAAACCAAAAATCGCAAGGGGGAAAAGTAAGCTGTCTTGGTGAAGTTATGCCAGGAAAGAAAAGTGATAGGAGGAAAAAGTACGAGAAGCACAGAAGTAAGAAAATAGAGAGGAATCAGGGCCCTCCCTGGTGGCACAACGGGTTAGGACGCAGCACTGCAAGCTGGCCACAGCCGCTTCAGTGCAAGTTCGATCCCTGCCTAGGAGGTGACCCTCAGCAGGATCAGGAGAGGCCCAGCAGACCTCTCTTGCTCCCTCAGCAGTGTGCTTCGTCGATCTGCCTGTTCTGCTCCCTACCCTGTCTCTGATGAATCCTCTCACTGCCCCTGCACCTCTGGCCTGTACCCCAGTTCTGTATGCATAAATAAATAAATCTTAAAAGGAAAAAAAAAAAAGAAAAGAAAATAGAGAGGAATCAATTTCTGTGCTTTAGCGTACGCTTCCTACCTAACCTGTTAAAACAACATGAGAGTAGCAGCGTCCTAACTTCATCAAGCTGCCCACGGGGTGGCTGAGGAAAGAGATGCAGGGATGCCAAGATCTACTTTTCACCTGGTTCCTTTTTCCATCAACGTCCTTGAGAACTGGGGGATCTTGTCTTCAGCCCTTTGACTATGCTCTCACCTGCCTCTTGGGTTCTGCAGATGTTCCTCATGGGCTATTCGGTGGTGACTGGAGCCACGGGGAGGCTCCTGTTTGGCTACGACAGCTTTGGCAACGTGTGTGGCAAGAAGAACAGCCCAGTAGACGGGGCTCCTCTTTCAGGACAGGACATGACCCTAAAAAAGTAAGTGTCCAAGTAAGTCCCCAACTTCCAGGAGGACTACAAAACTTTATAAAGTTAGTCAATTAGAGCTTGGAAACTTTTCCCATTCAAAACTATACCAGCCCATCTCATAAAAAAGGGACATGTGTGTGTGTACAAGGACACAGGTTTCAGAATCAATCCACTTTTAAGTTCAAATTCAGCCTCTGCTACCTTCAAGCTATGTGAACTTGAGCAGAGTAAGGAAACTCTTGAAGCCTAATTTTCACCATTTAAAAACTTTTTAAATTATTACAGTTTATTTTTCCATCATTTTGTGCCTTTTTCCATCTCACTTGTAATCCCAGTGGGCTTCCCATCACCACAGTCCCATGCATGCCCTCCTCCCCGACTCTCCTCCCTACCTCTGTAAAATGTCTCTGGCATATATATCCAGCATTTTTCTTTTTTTTTTTTTCTGGCTTATTTCACTAAGCATGATCCCTTCCAGCTCCATCTATGTTGCTGCAAAGGCATGAGTTTCTTTTTTGATTGCTGAGTAATAATATTCCATTATGTATATGTACCGTATCTTTTTAATCCAGTCATCTAATTTTGGGAATTTGGTTTGATTCCATGTCTTTCCAATTGTAAATGAGCAGCAATAAACATGGGGGTGCAGGTGTCTTTTTGAATCAGTATTTTTGTGTCTTTTGGATAGATATCTAGAAGTGGGATTGCTGGGTTCTAGGGAAGCTCCATTTTTAGCAGTTTGGGGAACCTCCAAACAATTTTCTATAATGGTTGTACTAGTTTGCATTCCCACCAGCTGTGCAGGAGACTTCCTTTTTCTCCACATCCTCACCAACATTTGTTGTTGCTAGTTTTTTAAAACTTATTTTTATGCCCACCTCACAAGGCTGTTTTAAGGATTCATTGAGATTCTGTGTGAGTGAAGTTAAGACCTTATAACTATTAGTTGTTGCCAATATTGAATAAATGTATTAGAATCAGGTTTCCAATTTTCTGCCACTAATCACAACATGCCAACTAAAGTATTGCCTCTGTGTGTACGCCCCCGAATCCCAGCTGGGAGTGCTGGTTCTCATTCCCTTCCCTATGCCCGTGCATCCTCTTAGCTGTGGTGCTGTGGTGGCACATAGACTCCTTCTAACTCTCACACAGCAAAGGGAGAGTAGAGCCAGGAACCTCCTAAAGGTGAGAAATCCTGAGTCATGATTCCCTGAGGAGGCTACCTTAAAATAATTTGAAACTTGATCAGAAGCCACTGCTAGGAGAGAAATCTTAATTGCCAAACCAGTGCTGAGTATAAGTTTGGAGTCTCCAAATCTGAACCTCAGGCCAGGCCTATTGTGGGCAGGAGTACCTGGGTGGGGCAGTATTTTCACCTGTACTGTGGGTCTCACTTGCAAAGAAGACAGGAGGAGAAGGAGGCTGTCCCCATGTTCCTATTTCACAATGATTCATAATGTGGTGCTTGAGAGCCAGTCACCCCTATTTGAAGTCAAAGTGTAATTTTCATGTTCTCTCTGCTCAAAGGTTGGAGCACCTTTGGAAGGACCTTGGAAGGGGCCAAGTGTCCTTCAGTAGGTGAATGGGTAAGCAAAATGTGGTGTGCACCTAATAATAATACGATGTTATTCAGCCTTTAAAAGGAAGGGAATTCTGCCATATGCTCCCACACAGAGGACCCTGAGGATATTAGGGCAGATACAGTAAGTCAGTCACAGAAAGAAAAATATTTTCTGATTCCCACTTGTATGAACTACCTAGAGTAAGCAGGTTCATACAGACACAAAGTAGCAGGTTGTTGCCAGGAGAACTGCTGTTTGATGAGCTTTGTAGGCTGGAGAGTCGGGAAGTGAGAGGTGATGATGGGTGTTGGAGAATCCACTTCATGCCTCTGCCCTGTGTACTTGCAGTAGTTAAGATGGGAACATTTTATATGTATTTCATTGCAATTTTTAAAATGTTTAAAATTTATTTATTTGTATATATTTTACATCACTGTTTATTTTTGTCCAATATGTGCTTTCCCCTCTCAGGTGTAGTCCCCATGAAATTCCCACCACAGTTCACCCATGCACCATCGCCTTAGTCCTGTGTGCTCTTCCCTCCCCTGGTCTTATCCCTCCATCTCCTCTGAAGAACATCTCTGATTTATAGTTGCCTACCAATGTTTTTGCTATTTTTAAAATATAATGTATTTATTAAAATGTTTAAGGTAAACATTTTATACTTACCACATATATTTATCATTATATATCATATTATATTTATCATGCAGTCTCCTCTCCAACTCTTGTTTCACCACCTCCTTTTCTCCCACTCCCACTCAGAGAAAAAAGCAGCTGAGACTTCTTTCCAGATATATCCTTGGCCAGGAAGATGCTTCCAGCATTCCTCCGACCTCAGCGATCCAGTGCTGTTGGCCATGAGTCTGGAGCTGCCATTGCTATCCCAACCCATGACCCATTAATGGCAACTACCAGTTCTGTTCTTGTGCCCACCTACCTGCCCACTGGGTAGCTACAGTGGGAAGGGCCCTATCAATTTCTTGGCTGTCAATCAGAATCAGGGAGAGGACAGATCTTCTGTCACAGACTGGACCTCCTCCCTTCCACTTCTCTTCCCTGGGATCAGCAATGCTCTTAAGTGTGTTGTATGCCCAAGGGTGCTGACATGCCTTCTGGGGTTTCATTGAGTAGTTATGCACTGGGCCCATCTAACAAGCCAGGAGCAATTTAGTCAATCCCTCCCTTCTGTGATCCCCCAGAGATTGCTACATTTAGAAAAGGAAAGTTCTGTTAACATTCAAGCATAGTTCACAAGCTGCACACTTCCATAGATGACCCCCAATAGACATAATTCCTGTTAAGTTATAGTGAAGCATTTGAGGATAAAAGCCTGCCTTCATGTTTCTCACATTTGATGGCATGTGAATGTTTTTAATGCCCAGTCAGAAAGAGAAAATGCTTTTACACATCCTTCTTTCTTGTCTCTCAGACACGTATTCTTTCTGAATTCCTGCAACCTGGACATCAAGGACGCAAGGCTCAATTCCACGGTCCTCTGTGTATCCAGGTGCCCTGAGGCGCAGCTCAACACGCTGGAAGAGGTCCAGCTCTTTGCCAACAGCAGTGGTAGGCTCAGAGGGGCAGGCTCTGCCTCCCTCCTGAGGGTTGGAACCTAGGTGGGGGAACCGGGGAGATCAGGGTAAACTAACTTACCAACAAGGCTTTCTCTGGGAAGGTGGAAATTGTCTTTTGTGGAAAAGGCCAAAAAACTTTTCTCTTGAGTTTATTCAGTTTCATTCCAGTTAATCTGGACTTTTCTCAGTTTCCTGCTTCTTGCTGGAGAATGGTTTTCCAAAGACACACAGAGAAACACTGACATTTGGCCCAGAGGGTCGGGAGCCTGGGCACATGGGCACATCCAATCCTGAGGATACTCCAGGCTTGGGTTTCCCCCATTTCATTAAGATGTCGGGCCTGTACATATTTTCACTGTTGGGTGGAATCATCATGAAGTTATACCAAAACCACTGGTGTACCGAAGTATCTTGTTTTGAGCCTGCTTCTCAGATTTATGTTCTGAGTATTAAACCACCAAAGAAAAGTCAAAGGATTTTGAGGCACCTACTGTTAATGGTATCTGCTATGAAACAGGATATCAGATTTTAAAAACATTATTGACAGGGAGGGGTTAAAAATATCAAACCTGGGCCCTCCCTGGTGGCGCAAAGGGTTAAAGCACAACACTGTGAAGCTATTGCAGCCACTGCTGCAGGAGTTCGATCCCCAGCCAGGGAGGTGATCCACATGGCGCAGCAGACCTCTCCTGACCCACCTGCTGCTCCCCTCAGCAGTGTACTTCATTAATCTGTCTGTTCTGCTTCCCACTCTGTCTCTGGTGAATCCTCTCACCCCCAACACCTCTGACTTATATCCCAGTTCTATATGCATAAATAAAATAAACCTTAAAAAAAAAAACTAAGTCTATACTATCAATCATCTTCAAATGACCTCCAAGCCATTATAGTATCAATCATAACTTAGTTTTGAATTTAAGGTTTAGGAGAGAGAAAGAAAGAAAGGGCTTAAACTGACCTTAGATTATATGCTTTTTCTTTTCATATTTAGATCACCTAGTGACTGTTTTCTAATTCAAAATGGTTTACTTTGTTCTTGGTAATGTGACTACTGTTTCCTTACTAGTTCCCCTAGAAAAATGAGTTCTACATAGGAAGATAGATGTCTGTGTCTTCTTCCAGGGTCTCTCCTGTGTGTTTATAGTTTGAATTCCTTCAACTACACCCAGAATCCAAAAGCATACTCCTTGTGCCCGAGACTACCAGTTCCTCCAAGGTAAAGGTTTTTATTCTTTTCTCTTATCCATCAACAAAAGTTATTGGATGCTTGGTACACACCTGTTACTCCTCTGGGTATTATGGGAAGCACAAAGGAAGTATCAAGTAAAGCTTTGTCTGTAGGGACTTTATAGGAAACTAGGAATGAATGAGAAGGGCTGATTTGCATATACATAATGGAAATGGATAGGTAACCAGGCTAAGGAAAGAGAAAACTCAGCAAGTAATAAAAAAGTCTTCAAATGACAACATTGGAGTTAGCAAAAAGTAGCTTGTGGTTTTATAAAGTAGCTTGTGTGTGTATATATATATATTTTGCTCAACTGTTTATTACAGATGAGAAATGACTTAATTTTGCCCTTTTCTTGAAACCAGACATTGTTAGTTACTGAGCTCTAGACTACTCCATGATAAACAGGGGGCAAGGTCATGTGACCACCACACCGTTCTTTAACAAGAACAGAAAACATGTCCTCCCAAAGCAAGTGATAAGCAAGATAGTGGTCACTGAGAGGACTACAGGGCAGCTTAATTGCAGTCATGGCTACCATCAGGATGCTAAGATGTACTACTGAAGGGGGACTTGGAATATTTATTTTGCATTAATTTTCTTTTGAAATTCTTACCTTTGTTGACTGTCAGTGAGACCCCTGTGCAAAATCTCCAAGAATTAATGAATATTTAAGTAGAACAAATCATGGTGCCAACTGTCTTTGACGGTGTTTCTCAGACTCTTGGGCAGGACTCATAGTAAGAAACGTCCTACATCACAGCCCCAGAAGGCACAGACCTTCATTCAGCAAGTACATGAAGCAGAAATAGAAGTCTAACAAAACAGGATTCCCCCTTTCTGTGTATGATTCACAATAATAGCTCCTATTCTGTTTCACTTATTAAAGAAAACCAATTGACCTTAATGTTCTAACAGGTTGCAAGTGTAGCTTCAAAAATGCTGAAATTGCAGGTGCATAATAAAAGAGTAGATTTTAACTGAATAGGAAAATATAGTTGGCCAGCCTTGTGGCATTTCTTTCTAAAATAAACATTGCATGTTATAAGTCATTAGAAAGGGAAGAGGATTATTTACAGAAAGGAGTGTCCATTTCATTTTCCTATTTATCTTATTTTTTTTAGTTCTGAGTTTTTCAGCTATCATAAACATGTCCCAGCGAAACATATCTGAAGCTGTGGAGGTGGAGGGGATCTACGATGTTTTAGTAGGTTGAAAGAAAATTAATTAACACTTGGAGAGAAGGACTTTTTAAAAAACTTTATACTGTTGACCAGCATCTTCCCACTCACCACCCCCACCATTCGTTCTCTCCTGAGGCTATTTTAAATTTCACATATTCATGAGACCATGCAGTATTTGCCTTTTGAAAAGGACTTTTTTAATGGTATTTGTAACTGTAACTTCAGAAGGAATTAAGGAGACTGGAAATTTTAATGTTGCCAGCTAACCGGAGTTTGATAAACCTTCCCCTTCCTATCACTGGGAGAGCAACGGTAATTTCACAGGAAATTTACATGTTGCTGTTGCTGATGATAACAATAAACATTTATTGATCCCTTGATAGTTGCCAGGTATGTTTCTAAGCTCCTGACATGTATTAACTCACTGGGATGTCAAAATCACCACGCTGTTGGCATTATTTTCACCTACTTTTTAGAGGTGGGAAAAGGGATTGCAAGTCAGGTTAAGGTTGAATAACCTGCAAAAGGAGAAGCTGCCATTCCTAAACAGTGTCCTTAGGTGTTTCTGTGATCCAAAAGAGCAGTCTGTCTCCATTGGTTTATGTTGCCCAGTGAAAGGACTCTTCAGGCGCTGCTCACTGGAGGAGTGGGGGGGAGAAGGGGGTGGTCCTGTACCAACTGCCTCCCAGGCCAGTCCTGGTCCTTCCCCTCTGCTAATTGACTGGCCTTTCTTGGACAGAGTTAGGAAGACAGAAGTAGGCTTAAGTGCACCTTTTCCTTCCCTGCACAAGCAAGCGCTTGTTTTAAGATGGAAATGATCATATTTATCATGAAAGAGCAGTGCCAACAGTAAAGAGCTTGAAAACATGAGAAGTGTGGCTATAGGGCCAAAGAATTTTTCTAAATGCCTCTTTCTGACTAAGCCAATTGTTTCTTCTTCCTCTGTTGATCAAGTGAGGTATTACTTCCCTCGTAGAGCAATGCCAAATATCGAGACAGTTTTTGTACCTAGGAGTGAGCTTTCAAGAGGAGTGAAAAAATCCTGAAGATAAGAAGCAAGCATATCTTTCCCCTCTGTTCTTACAATAATACTGTTTTTCATCGCCTATGTCTTAAAGTCTAAAAGACCTGGGTTTTCCCCTCCCATAAATTCTAGTTTCCCAGATGGGTGCTTTCCATGCTCTGCACTGTTTGTTTGCATGTATTCTAACAAATTCTATTCTGACAGCATCATCTAAATATATACTCCACTCTCCACACTTCCTGCAAATCTGAGTAAATTTGCTGGTGGATAGAACAGAAGCAGAAGTGGAGGGGGCAGGGGGGAATACAGTTTGTGGCCGAAAAAGATGCCTCTCAGCTAATAAAGTACTCTGGGCAGCTGACAGCCACCCCGGAGGGCTCACTTTCTGTGCCTCTCTCTGTCACCCTTAGGGCTAAGGTGGGTCTTTAGTCTTTACCAGCACAGGGTTTTCAAAGCCTATAAGCACCATAGTTATTTTGACATATTAACAAAATTAGTATCCTGTGGACATTTTGTACAAAATAAAAAACAAAAAAAAAAAACAAAACAAAAACAAAATATCAATCTATTTCTGAACTTATTTTTTAGAAATGGCAAATGGAAGTTTAAACACTTGCTTCCAAAACAATTCTGATTTCACTGATGTCCTGAATCTGCTTAGTAACAGAAAATGAAAGCAACTCAGAGGTTCAAAAACTGGAAAGCAAAAGGTAAAATTGGTATCCTGCAGATGGCAAGAAAATAAACCGAAAACATACAAATGATAAGAGAACTTATGTGGCCAAAAAAGGTGCCTTATGTAAGTGGCAGGGGACAGGATTACTATACCAAAACCTGTAGCACTGATGTACTTTTAAAAGACTTCTTTTACCACAACAATAAAAAAGTACGTATAAAACCATGCAAGTACCTAGCAATAAATTTAGCACGAGTGCGTGTTCCAGAGAAGGAAGACTTCCAAAAATGATCAGCTTTCTCCTCTACCCAAGTTATCAGCCACAGCTTCATTCAGACATTTATTACTAGTTTATTAAGCTCTCGCTCTATTCCATCAGAAGCACTGCTCTCCTGCTGTAGATTTCTGGTTTAGGCTCCTGGGAGACCCCGTAACCAGTCCCCTCCCCAGCCAGCAGCCCGCCCTGCAGCAGCACAGTTACCCATTCGTACTTTGTAAACTAGATGCTTTTATTAATGCAGAGCTTATGTTTACTTGGTTGCTGAGAATTTTAAACATTTCTTAAAGTAAATAAGTGTCTTTACCGTTTTTCTTTCATTTTTAGCAAGTCTTTCCCCTTGTTTAACCGCTGCATCCCTCAAACACCTGAGTGCTATTCTGTGTTTGCTTCTGTCTTGATAAATGATGTGGACACCCTCCATCGGATTCTGAGTGGCATCATGTCAGCAAGAGAAACAATCCTCGGCCTCTGTATCCTCGCATTAGGTAATTTTCAGTTCATTTTCTTTCAGTGAGTATGCCAGAATTTCTTAGTGTGTTTGACTGTTGTATAAAGAAATCAACTTTTTGACTAAATATGAAACTTTACTTTGTATACTCATTTTCTTTTTAGATAATTTCAATGTTTTAGGTGCAAGTAAGGGAGGGGTGACAAGATTGTCTGCCGAGAAGCCTCACAGAGTTAGGGGTGACCTTATTATAGTGACCAAGTTCCAGGGTCTGAGCTCAGTGTATAAAGGAGGAATGTGGAAGGCAGACTTCTAGTTAATGATTGGCCATGAAACGCACAGCTGTCAGGGCACAAGAAATGCAGCCTGCATTTAAAAAGCTAAATGGTGGAAAATCACATGCAGGATTTTTTAGATGGACAGCTTATTGTATCATTAGAATCTTAAAACTTTCATTTTAAAGGCATTCATCTATTTTATTTCATAAGGCTATCTGAGAATGTTGAAGTTGGAACTTTACACAAGCCTAGTGTGAAGTCAAAAAAAAAAATAAGTGTGATAAAAATATTTTAATAGTTTAGTTGGACTTAAAAGGAAAAATAAAGATTTATATATTTAAGAATAATACCTGCCTTAAATTTGTTTTTTTAATTCCAGAAGCAGACTGCACTTTCAGACACACGCTTATGATAGCACACTGAGCTTGTGTAGACTTCGGGTGGTGTCCTGAAAGTCATTTTTATTTGGGGTTTGGTAGCTGCCCCAGGATAGTTCAAAATTGCAGAAACTCCCCAGTTCCTGTTCTTGAGAGGGTTTGGCCACGCACCCAGCCCTTGCCACCCTCCCCATGACTGCCATGGGCTTACACGTTCTGCTTAATTTTCAGCCCTGTCTTTGGCCATGATGCTCGCCTTCCAATTCATCACCACGCTTCTGGTTCACATTTTCATTGCACTGGTTATTTTGGGATTGTTGTGTAAGTATTTCTCCTTGATGGACTTGTTTTTGATTACATGGAAAGACTTTCCTTTAAGTAGAAAACTCCAAATTGGTATTTTTGAGCTAATGGGGTCTCAGAGAGTCTCTTGTCTAGCCTCCTCATTTTTCCTCTGCAAAGACCTGACCCAGAGACAACAAGGGACAGCTGAGGTCTGGACATGGCAGTGTGGCCATCTGCATTGAGCCACCTCTGATGTGCGCCTGCTGCCGCATTAGCCTGGGGAACATACCGTTGAAAACGAGGGTTCCTTCTGAACTTTCATGCCACCCACTCGCACTGGGATACCCACAGTTGTCCTGCCAAGAGACTGGACAGTCAGAAGTGACTCAGAGCCCAAGCAGGGGCTGGGTCCTGGAGACCCTCTCATGTGCTCACAGCTTCCCTTCACTAGCTAGACTGTGGGTTCATTCAGGAGATGTCAGGAGAGGGGATTCATCCAGGAAAGGGGGTCCAGGGGCATGGGCATGTGGGAGGCCCAAGGCCCTGGCTCTTTACCAGCTGATACACAGGATGTTTTAATTTTTAGTAATTGGCATGACCTTAGCATTTCATTCCCCTGAATGACAGCCCTGGCTTCAGCAATGTAGAGGTTGCAGGCCTGTGCATTGCTTCTTCTGGAGGACATGCCCAGCTGCCACCGTGGCTAGTCACGATGACTGTGACCTTCCTGTGGTCACTGTGGACGTGGCCTCCACAGCCTTTACCTTGAAAGGCAGAGCTTTGCAAGTCAGGTACCCCCCAGGCTTGCAGCTGCCAGGCCAGTGTCCGGTGCCCACGGCTTCCTGGATATCTTAGACTTTGGACTGTAGTCTGCTGGTCCAGACTCCTCTCTGTCACATTGACCCAAGCTGTGGGCCAGGCTGATGGGGTGCTCCTGTGTTCTAGGGTCACCTTCCTGTTTCTCCTAAAACCAAGTAGCCAAGCCATTCTGGCAGGTCCTCGGGGCTCTTTCCAGTTCTTGGTGGGGGGAGGAGGGCCTGCCTGTAAAGCCCCAGGGACCTTTGCTGAGCAAGGCCACCTTCTCTGGAGTTCTGAACCTGGGGTGGTGGCCTCTGGTGTGCCTGCCGAGCCTGTGGTGCTGTCTTCCAGTTGTCTGCGGGGTGCTCTGGTGGCTCTATCACGACTACACCAATGACCTCAGCACAGAGCTGGACACAGAAAGGGAAAATATGACATTTCTGCTGGTCTTTGCACTTGTCTCTACAGTGATCACGGTAAGAACCCTTCCAGCAGTCAGTCGGGGAGCCAGCCAGAACTTAAATCTAAATGGTTGGATTGAACCCCCAGAAACTAGAGTTTATTTTTCTTTGTCCCCCGAATGGGCATGAATGTAGGTGCATGCTTACTGCTTTTTTTATTGGCGATACCTACCTGGCAAAGCTCAAAGACAAGGAAAAGCTCTTACGTCTTTCTAAGTGCTTACTGCCATGCTTGAGATTGATAGGTTTCAGCCTCCGAGGGTGTGAGGTGGAGACTGTAAGGTGGTGGGGGGGGGGGACAGCTCCTGTTTCCTGCTGCACCAAGGGGCGCTTACAGCCAATGGACACTCAGGGGTGTGACAGCTCCCGCTGCCTTCAGCACAGAGAGCCCTTTGTTTCCAAACCTGCTGGCTATTTTGGTCTTCAGAGAACCTGCCACCACCTTGGTGAACTCCAGGTGGAAAACAGGCGAACACAGAACGTTGAGGCACAAGATACTCTTGTTGGAAGCTGGTGATTGGCCACCGAAAACTATGCCAGTCTTCCGCCAGGTGTTGTTAGAAGTGCTGGGACCACAGTGCCCCCTGAGGGTCTGGAGTTGCTTTTGGGTGACCCTCGGTCATCCTTGCTAACCATTTTATGGAGGAGCAACAAATGGGGGTTTCCAGAAGCCCATTAAATTCTTTCAGCAAACACAACTCGCGCAACAACTTAGCTCCCTCGCCTAAGGAAATTCTGCAGTGCCCAGTTTCCACATTTCTCCTTTACGCTGAAGTTACAGATAGGTGTTCTTCACATAAAGGACATCTCAGGGAGCAAGTGGGCAGTAAAAGGGAGCTCCTGCCTCAGCAAGGTACAGGCCCCTGGCTAAGCCCAGCTCTGTAAAGGAGCCTGGGAAAAAAGGGCGCTCCCCCCTGCATCCCAGGTGGGAGTCTAGAGCTGTCAGGCTTCAGAGGGGGAGCAGGGCTTGCAGCCAGCAGAGAGCCTGTTTTCCCTCAGACCCTTCCACAGGGCCTCCTTTGTCTCCAGGAGAGGAACCATTAATGGCCACCCAGATGTCAGGCCAGGGGTGAATTTTCCTCTTCACCAAGTGTAAGGTCAGTGGCAGGGGAGGAGAGAGCAGACAGAGACCGTTTTCAGCAGTGGCTGTGAGGACGGCCCTGGGCTAGCACAGAGGGGTGAATTGAACCACCGCTCATACCCTGTTCATTTGACACACGTCACTGCTACTTCCTGAGTTCCACCAAGTGCTGGCTATTGCCTGTGCCTTTCCGCATCAGAGTCCTAGATTCCTCATCACCATCACCATTTATGGGGCCCCCATTCTGGACAAGACCCTGCACTAAGTAACAGAATTAGCAAGACAGTGCAGACACGGAACCTGCCCCCTGACAAGAGGCATTAAAAGCAAGCGACACCACAGTGGTGCACAGGGAGGGATCCCAGCCTTTGCAGGCCGGGGCCTGCATCCAAACCCATGCTCCACTGCCTGCCCTGAGACCTGGGAGAAGTGACTTGTCCCTTTTTGCCTCCTGCCATGTGAGACAAGTCCACAGGGGTGTGGTCTTCCCCCCTCCCTGGGGCATCTGCCATGGAATCTCTGTATTCCTGCCAGAAGGGCCAGCACCCCTAAGGTACCCAAGCTGGAGCTGCTGGCTGGGGAAGCAGGACATGCTTTGAGCACAAGGATGACCATGCCCTGAGAAGTCATTGCCTGCACTGCTTCTTCCCACTAGCTCGGCGTCAGCACCCACAGTGTCCTACCAGGTAGGGAAGGAGTAATGGAAGAGAGAGCCCAGCTACACCCCTCTAGTCTGCACCATGCCCCGTGCCCAGCCCTGATCTCCAAGGGGAGCTAGCATTACCAGGGGGCCCACTTCTCCTTCACCCCTCTTTCTTATTCCCCACTGTGCTAGAAAGGGAAAGAAGGGGCAGCCCTAGTAAGAGAGGGATCTGAGCATTGGAACCTCCCTATCCCTTTTTGCTCTCCTGGGAGTTCCTATCTCACTCATGTTCCCCGCCCCCTTCCCTCCCATGCTGGAGTCCAGTAGTGACAAGACAGGCTGGCCCAGGGCCTGAATCCCCAAGGTGCTGCCAGCTTGCCAGCTGCCATGCCCCTGGCGTGATGATGTGTTCCCGCCTCTCAATTTCCCAATGGCTGCCTTAAAAATCAACTTGAAAACACTGTTCTGGGATGAAGGGAGCTGCCTATGAATATTCTGTCCTCACAGCTGTAATAGAAACGTAGCAGCCATGGAGTTTCAGGTGCCTGCTGGCAGCAGTCAAGGAGGAGGGAGTGGGGTCAGTGGTGGCCTCGGGCGCCAGCCTCAGACAGGCTGAAATGCAGCTCTCGCAGCTTTGAGCCCAGAGACATGGGGTCAGGCTTGGGCTCCACAGTGAGTCAGCTCAGCTGTCCACCCTGCCCAGGCCACATGCCGAGCACTGACCCAGGTAGGTCATGAGGCTGGGGATGGCAGGTTACAGTGAATGCATCACTCCGTGTGGTCCTTGCAGTGTGCTCTGGGGTGAGGGGAGCACCTGACACCCACAGATAGTGTCAGTTGTAAAACACACAGATATTTAAATATGCACATGTTAGCATTCTCCTCAGAAGCCAGAAGCCAAGTTTATTTGCTCAAAGATTGTATCATTTTACTGTGTTAAAATTTTAAGTAAAAAATAGTAAAGCAGGGAGGGAAGTGCACAGGACTATGGTGATGGCACATGGGTGACTCGGTGATGGGAAACACACGGGGATTACAATTGAGATGAAAAAAAATGTACAAAGTGATGTAAAAATAAACTATTATATCATTAAAAGAGAGAGAGAGAGAGAGAGAACATAAAAAAAATAGTAAAGCAATTGAAATAGTAATCAAAAGTCTTCCCCAAAACAAAACTTTCCCGGTGAATGCTCTCAAACTTTCATAGAAGACCTAATATACACCCTTCTCAAACGCTCGTGAACATTTAAAATAAAATGTTTCTGAGGTCCTCTTCCTTGTTGATTGAGCTCAACACGAGGACATAGATATGGCCGTTCTCGCATAGCCTTTCCAGCTCTCATGCTCCCTGGGCACCTTCCTTGCTTCCCCCCCTCCCCCAACCCCCTACCAAGTTGGGAGGCTCTGTGCCCAGCCCTAGAGGCAGTTTTTTAAAAAGATATTTATTTATGTATATGAGAACTGGGGTAAAGGCCAGAGTTCGGGGGGGGGGGG
>NW_004567127.1:18235271-18240197 GCF_000260355.1 Condylura cristata | reverse complement strand
TCTATATGAATAAATAAATAAATCTTAAAAAAAAAATTTCCATCTTCAGAAGTGTCTTTCCTCCATTTAATGTGCACTCCTTAGGGTGCAGCTGGAAGCGCAGCACATGTTAGGCCCAGGGAGTGCCCTGTGTGGGACCAGATGGACAAACAAGGGGCCTGCCAGCGTGCCCAGGGTGGGCGCAGGAGAGGCAAGTGCAGCAAGCGTCTGCCCACCCAGGAATGTCCTGGTCTTCAGTGAGAATATCTGGCCTTTAGCTAAGGCAGTGGGGAACTGTTGGTGGATTTTGAGCAGAGAAAGAACATGCTTGGCTCTACTTTTTACAAAACGTGCTTTATCTGTGGGTCAGAGGTCAAGGGGATTAAATCAAAAGGCTTATCAAGAGCTGACTGGGGTCTAGATGAGAGAGAATGAGACTTGAGCTGTTGACCAATAGTGAGAATGAAGAGAGGAGATCGATTGCGAAACCTATCAGGAGACTGAATCCAAGGTGATTGGGGTTGAATCCGTTGGTTGCCCCGCTCCTCCACTGACAGCAGGGGTGGTTCTGTCCTCAAAGGGTTTCCCCAAAAGGGAAATTCCTACAAATACCAACATTTATAGTAGAATAGGTTGAATATTCTTATCCCATACTTACCCTATCTTAGGTAAGTAAAATAGGGTAAGTATAGGATGAGGTGGAAGCAAAAGGAAAGAACTGTGACTCGTCCTCAGAAAGTCCAGAATTGGGGCCACATGAGATAGGGGATATAGCAGGGAAAGTGGAGGTGTCAGGGTGCAGGTGATGAGTTCAGAACAGATGACACTGAGACCCTGGTCAGTGCCGGACAGGCTGACTCGCCAGCGCCTTGAGAAAGCGGGGCTAGAGGATTCCATCTGCAAGTTACCAGCATCTAGGAAGGATGCTAAGACCATAAAGGAGTAAGAAATACCCCCCAAGCCCTCCCAAGAAATGACAACTGAAGCAGCAGGGGAGAGTCAGAAGGAAGCCCAACCAGAGAAGTGCAGGGTGGAAAGTGTGAATAAAAGAGAGAGCCAGGAGGACTGGGGGGATTTCCATGAGCTTCCACAGAGGGGAGGCCCCAGACTTCAGGAGGGAGGTCCCAGAGTATGAGGTCTGGATGTTGAAGAATGAGTTGGGGGTGGAAGTGTTGGTGGTGAGTGTAGAGGTGCCTTGGAAGAAGCCTGGGTGTGAGGGAGTTGGCAGTGACTGGACAGGAAGGTGGGGTGAAGGGCTGTTTGTTCTTTGGTATTTATATGCGGGGAGGCCACAGCCAGAAGAGAAGGCACAGCTTTTTGGAGGCACAACTGTGACAGGGCAGGGAGAGAGGGGCACCACTGAACCCCAAAACCTGCCTGCTCTAATTATGTTCTGCCATCAAGACAAGATATAAGAGCTTTAATGGCAAAGGAACTTTACTACAATGAGTGTGCAATACAGAAAAGACAAAGAATAGAATTTCTAAATCAAGCACCTGAAGTTACCCATCCCCTCGTGGGCCAAAGTCCACCCAAAAGGGATTGGTCCAAAGCAAGGACTGAAAGCTGCCACAAGCCTAAAGCACCTTCTGGCCGGGACCCATAGAAAAGGGTCAGACATGGCCAGACAGGTCTGGGAGGAAAAGAGCAAAATCAAAATCAAGATAAACACTGCCATAGTCACCTCCGCACGGGTCTCTCACCCACATCTGCCTTAACCAGTCCAGGGCCTAAAACAAGAGTCGCTTCTTCACATGTCTCTCTCTGCTCCATGTGGCTCCCTCAGCCTCCTTCTGTCTCTCCATCCTGCTTCCTTCCACCTCATTCTCCTCTCCAGATTCTTCTACTCCCAGGTCAGCTCCACTCTCCTTCTGGGTGGGGCAGGGAACCTGGAACTCTCCTTTTCCTGGGGCCCCCCTGTTACACAACCATGTTGCTTCCTGCAAGGCTTGTGTTCTGTCCATGCCCTTGAGGAGCCTTCCAGCTCTCACTGCGGATGTTGCTACTTTGTGTGCATGGAAGGAGGTGGGGGTGGGACAGGACAGTTCCCTGGTCCTGTGGGACTTCTCATTTCCTCATGATCTCTGACCAGACTGCAAGCTCCTTTAGGGCAGGCACTGTGTCTTATTCACTGTTACAGCTTCAGGATCCAGCACATAGTAGGTGCTCAGTTAGCATGTGAGCCATTATCTATTCAAACACAGTAAAAGTAGCCAGTCACTGAGGTTATATTTGAATAATCTCCATTACTTTGAGTAATTTCCTCAACCCCTTTCTCACCAGGCAGTCCTGCTCGTCTTGATTTTTGTCCTCAGAAAGAGAATAAAATTGGTAGTGGAACTCTTCCAAGTCACAAGGAAAGCCATCAGCAGCTCTCCTTTCCTGCTGCTCCAGCCACTGTGGACTTTTGCCATCCTCACTGTCTTCTGGGTCCTCTGGGTGGCTGTGCTGCTGAGCCTGGGGACCGCAGGTAAGGACGGGGCCTGCAGGCTCCCTCAACTGCACGCGTGACCGGAAGGCCTCGCCTTTGAGAGCCACTGGCCTATTTCTGTGGGGAGCAAGCCCTCCAAATGGCCAGAGGTATCTAACAACGAGAATGGTTCAGCAAAGAGAAAAAAGCGTTTGTTTAAAATGTCCTAAATTCTAAGCCCCATATTAAGTACTTAAGTTCTCGCCTTTAAGCATTGAAATCCCCTTTTGGCATGTATGTTGTGACATTCACGTTTCAGGCAAGAAATTGGGGACTCTGAGTAAGTAACCGGCCAAAGGTCATATAACTGGGAAGGGCAGTGGCGCCTACTTCAGAGCTTGAGAAGAGGCCTGGGATGTCCAGCTCCTCCACTTGCCCTGGTGCAGTGAGGAAGCAGAAACTGGGCTTCTCCTCAGGTTTGCAGAATGTGATGGCAGCTGGCTGGCATGTGTGCTGTGCCCATGGCCATGGCAGGGCCGGCCAGAGGGTGGCACCAGGAGGGCGCAGGGCACACAGTCCTGGGGAGTGGGGAGTTGCACCCTAGCCCTGGCCCTGAGGAAACACCAGAACGGGTGAGGTCTTGGCCAATGAGGCTCAGGGCCAGTGCTGGGTCGCCCTCCTCCGCCTTTTGAATGCCGCCCCCAACAGCCTGGCCCTTCTGCACTGAGTCTAGAAGAAGGAAAGCATCTGTGGGTAAATCCCCACTGCGCTGGGGCAGAAAACACACGGTCTTGTCTGCTTTTGAATTCACATGCGGCTGTCCGTGGGGCTGGCCTGAGTGGACAGTAGGGAGGGCGCTATCCCCCCACCACACTCAGTCCAGCATCACAGTGAATATCGATGGATGTCATAGAAGGAGAAATTTGGGGAGCAGTGAGAGCCCCAAGATGGACTCTGTCCCACTTTGTGAGTCAGGAAAGGCTTCTCAGGGGATAGGTTGGACATTGCCTAATCAGAAAATGCAGAAACAAGTCAATTCAGGGGGGTCACAGCCAGACATGAGGAGAGGAGCAATCACTGGGGAGGAGGGTCCTGAAAGTGGGGTACCTTCAGAGAGGGGCAAGTCCCACACCCAGCTGGCCCCTTCAGTTCCTCTTGTAGGCCCAGAGTGGGCCTACGGCTCTGAGGACGTGGATTGGTCCCAGCCCAAGATTAACCCGGAAGGGCTGAAAGGGCATCAGACAGCCACAGCAGGCTTATTCTTCACAGAGAGGGTGGCCCATCGCTCTGCAGGGCCAGGAAGCAAAACGTGGCAGCTCGCTGTCAGTGGAAGCAGGAAAGCAGAGGGGCGGGAAAGCGAACCTGTGTGCCCTTCCACTTTACCAAAGGGGGCCTGTCCCAGAGAACCAGCTTCCCACCTCCCTGGAGTCCGGCACCACAAAAGCCAGGTTCTCAGTCCTGTGGGCCAGCTGGCCCCTCCCCCTGCCCACTCACCTGCGGGCTGACCCAGGTACACAGAGTGCCCTTTGTTTTCAGAGGCCCTTCAGCTGGGGCCAGAGCCACGGGTTGGGCCTGGCAGGTCAGCAGCCTCATCCCTTTGCTTCGCACAGTTTTGATCTTCAGAAGATGTCCCAGTGACACTAGCAGGAGACTGTGAGCTGCTCTCGTTCTTGTGAGAAGACTCAAGCAGTGAGTGGTGAGACCCACCAGGGCCCAGTGGACTCACTCACGCCCCTAGGCAGTCACAGGGGCTCCCTTCTCAGCCCTGCCCAGTGCTGTGTGGGCTGTCCTCAGAGGGTAGATAGTTGTTGTGCGTTTTGTATTGTGTTGGGTAGTTGAGTGAGTTCATATCTTCTTTATTAAGGAAAATGGAACATATTATTTTTTTTTAAAGATTTATTTATTTGTGCATACAGAACTGGGGTACAGGCCAGAGGCTCAGGGGCGGTGAGAAGCTTCACCAGAGACAGAGTGGGGAGCAGAACAGGCAGATCTACGAAGTACACTGCTGAGGGAAGCAGCGGGCGGGTCAGGAGAGGTCTGGCTCGCCATGTGGTCTCCTCCGGGCAGGCGGCAGGCGGGAATCGAACTCTTGCGGAAGTGGCTTCAGATTCTCAGTGCTGTGCTTTAACCCGCTGCCCCACCAGGGAGGGCCGGAACACATTATTTTTTTAAAAAAACATTTATATATCTATGCATACAAGAACTGGGATACAGTCCAGAGATATAGGCGAGAACAAAGAGAACAAAGAGGAGGTTTTTGTTGTTGTTGTTACTCCTTTAAAGATGTCAGATGTGGCCCTCCCTGGTGGCACAGCGGGTTACAGCACAGCACTAAGAAGCTAAAGCCACTTGTGCATGAGTTCGATCCCCACCCCAGAGGGGACCCACATGGCGCAGCAGACCTCTCCTGACCCACCCGCTGCTTTGCTCCCCTCAGTAGTATAGTTCATCAGTCCACCTGTTCTGCTCCCCACTCTGTCTGGTGAATCCTCTCACCTCCTAAGCATTGAAATCCCCTTTTGGCATGTATGTTG
>NW_004567127.1:18206681-18235171 GCF_000260355.1 Condylura cristata | reverse complement strand
GGGTGAGAAGGGGCGTCTAGTGGAGGGGTGAGCCTCAGCATCAGGGCAGCTTGTCACGTGTTGGGGGGGTTGGGGGAGTCAGGTTGTGGACATGCTGAGAGCAGGGGTACCCGGGGCAGACACTAGCGGAAGTTTCCTGCTTGTTTCAATTTTCTGAGCGCACCAGGATGTGAGGGGGATCTGGCTGCGACATCTGTCGCCCCACTGATCGCAAGGGTTGATTCGGCTGATCTGGCTCGCTGGGTGGGTGTCCCCTTCCTCCCTCACAGCTCCCTGTGCATCCCTCCCGAAGCTGCTGCTCGCTCCGTCAAAGAGGACAGCCTTCCCCGAATGGAGACGGACTGGTCTTCAGTCTTCCGTCGAGGGTATACAAGTAGCTGCGCTCCCCTGCTAGAACCTCCAAAGAAGCTCTCGATTTTCTGAGAGCACTGACTGAGAGGAAGGATGAGAAAAGGAGTTTGGCAGAGAAATGGACGGTCTGAGACCCTGGCGGTCACTCAGATGACACTGTCTTTCTGATTTTATTCATCTTTTTCTTTCATTTCCCCCTAGTAGCTGATAGCCAGCATAGTTCCAGTGTGCATCAGATGCTTCATAAATATTTAAGTTCCGTTTTAGAACTGGAATGATAACCACCCCTATCCCGACTGCAGACAACCCTCTGTTTAACCAACGGTTCTAAGTACTTTACCCACGTAATCCTCACCACAGCTTCTGAATGGGGCCAAGGGATGGGTCAGTGGTTATTAGTACATTCTCACTAAAGACCATGAGCCAGAGGTTTTTAAAGCTACATAACCTGCCTGAGGTTGGCCAGCCAGAAGAGGGTAGTGCAGAGGATCTCAACCTCCCTGACTCTCAAGTCCACCTTGTAACCACTGCCCGAGGGTTCATCTTGACCTCCCTTTTCATCTTTGTGAGAAGAGCACTGAGCTCCACATTGCTTATCTCTTATGTCAGAGCCTCTTCTGGAACCAAGTCCTCGCCTGGTTTACTGCTTTTCTCTACTGCTATTTCCAAGAGCAGCTCCCATTAACACCTGGTAGGTGACAAAAGTAATTGGTCCTTAAATGAGGGACTTCTGCCTGCAGTGATATGACTGTCCAGGAGAGGGCAGGCGTGTACCTAGAAGCACGCCTGCCCCACCCACAGACTGTCCTGCTTGTCTCTCAGCTTGTATTGTGGAACCAGAGCACCTGATTATTCAGAGAATGATGGCTTACAGGAGTGGCTCTCAAGCAGCAGTTTGGTGCCCCAGCTAGCATTTGACAGTGTCTGGAAACATTTGGGGATGTCATACGTGGAGGAGAGTCAGAAGGGTGGAAGTTACTGGTATCTAGCAAATAGAGGCCTGGAATGCTGCTCAACACCCTACACAGACAGGACCCATCCCCCAACAAAGAATCATCTGATCCAAAATGCCAGTGAGAGTGCTGGGAGGTTGACAAAGGAAAGTCTAAAGCAGCCTGTGAAGCCAAACCAGAGGGAAACAGAAAAGAGGACTTCAATAAAGATGTTGAAAAACCAGGGGCCAGTCAAGAACAACTTAGAGATCTGATTTTTTGGGAAATGCCAACGGTTGAAAGCCCATGTGGATCTTGACTTATCTCTTTTGTGGCCCTCACTTGCTCCCCGACACCATTATTTGCAGAGCTGGGACGCGTGTGAATGTACCCCGATGGCACAGGACAACGGAGAGATCTTCCCTCACCCCAGCATCCGGGGCCTTTCTTCTTGCCTTTTGTCTATCAAGGATTGTCTCACCTGTGCAGTGGATATTCTGTTCTCCCCAAAACCATTAGACCTGTTCTTACAGCACTGCAGTCTGTCCTGGGCCTCCTGGGCCTAGCACAAGGTGCTCGCTCTGCTACTCCGGGGAGGGTTCTTCAAGACTCTCTAAGCATGTCTGCCAGTGGTGAGAGGTCACCTTCTTTGGAATGGGGGGTGCTGTTCTGAAACACACCCATATTGGAAAAGCATAAGCATCTACCAATTTGTTACCTGAAACAGAGATGGCCTCTAAGCCAGAAAGAGCCCAGTGGTCGATAAAACAGCACCTTCTCTCTGTAAATCCAGCTGCTCCTCTCTTTCTCACGAGACTCTTACTCCCCAGAATTGGAGCATGAGCAAAGAGGTGGCCTTCCTCTGGAAACAGTTTGCTCTATTGCATCATTATCTTGCCCTCTTCCTTTGCACAGACCCAGCTGTGACTGTCTAAAGACATACCAACTATCAACCTAAAATCAATCTGTAACTGCAAAAAGAAATATGAAACTAGGTTTAATATTACTCAAATTGTAAGTTTTGCCAAAGACCAACGTGGCTACCTTCTTATTTATACAGCGTATTTAAGCACCTAGAGGAGGCTATCTAGAAGTCAAGCACAGCAGCTGAGCTGGGATTTGGATCGCCCAAACCCAAATTGAATGGCATCGAATTGCAGAGCTAAATGAAGGGCTTTTTTAGAGAGGAAAAAAAAACATTCATGTGAATGGCAGAGAGCTGACTTTCTGGCTGTGGTTTATTCCATATTGTGCTCCTGACACTCAAGTGTAATAGCCATTCTCACTTACGGAGAGATATTTTTATGAGGCCTGATATATATATATATATAGGGAGAGTGTACTTACCAGCTAATTTCACGCCATGCTCAAACTACAACCAGAAAATGAGTGTTATAGACAAGGATATTTTACATGTGCTAGAGGAGCTTCCCTTTGAGATGAAACCTGAAAGAATTCCCTTCAAAAAAGTAAAGATGGGGCCTCCCTGCTTGTGCAGGGGTTAAAGACAGCACTATCAAGGCATTGGCACCCACATGGCTTGGCACACCTCTCCGGTCTCACTGACTGCGCCCTTCAGCAGTGTATTGCAGTCAATCTGCCTCCTCTGCTCCCCACTCTGGCTCTCATGAACCCTTTTACTTGACACCACCCGCCCCCCACCCCCCACCCACACACACCTCTGGCCTGTTCCCCAGTTCTTGTATGCACACATAAATAATTCTTTTTTTTTTAAATAAAGATACTGTCTTTTTTTATAAAGCCCAAACTTTTGGTAAAGTAGGATTCTGTAACATAGTCCTAAAGGCTTTGTGTGACTTTCTAACATACCAAGTTGTGTTTGCATCGCAAAGTGATGCGGTAGACAAACCACAGGTTTCGGGAGTACAGCGTGTCTAGGTTTATATGCTCCTTCCATTAACCACGAGCCGTGAAACTTTACTAAAGCCACGTGATTCTTCAGAGCTGTATTTTTCCATGCCCAGAGTGGGGCAGGTATTACAGTGTGGGCCACATGTCTTGCACATGGCCTGACCCGTCGGTCACTGTCCTTGTGTTTGTTGACATTATGTATGACCTAAATGTGTGTTCTCAATTTTTATTTATTTTTTGAAGATTTATCCATCTGCGTATTCAAGAACTGCAGTGCAGGCTAGAGATGCTGGGGAGGGGGAGTGGTGGTGAGAGGATTCACCAGAGACAGAGCGGAGAGCAGAACAGGTGTATCTACTGAAATACACTGCTGAGGGGAGCAGAGAGTGGGACAGGAGAAGTCTGCTGAGCCATGTGGCTCACCTCCAGCCGGGGTCAAAATTGTGCTGCAGTGGCTGTGGATAGCTTCATAGTGCTGCTTTACCCCCTGTGCCACCAGGGAGGGCCTGTTCTCAATTTTTAAGTTTTGCTCTACAGAACTTAAATTATGGTAAATGCTCCAAACTTGACTTTGGTATCTTCGTTTCAAATACTGTCAGTGCCAGGCATGAGGCAACACGGCTTGTTGTGTGAAGTGCACATCTGGTGTAACGCACGTTTGTGTTTTAAACTGTAGGAACTGCCCAGGCTATCGAAGGTGGCCACGTGGGGTATAAGCCGCTTGCTGGCATTCGGTTCATGTGGTGGTACCATCTAATTGGCCTCATCTGGACAAGCGAATTCATCCTGGCGTGCCAGCAAATGACTGTAGCTGGGGTGCTCGTCAAGTGTTATTTCAACAGGTAGGTGGAGCGCCGCCTGTTGGTGTGTGTGCTTTATGTTGTATGTCTCAAACGGTCTCTGCAGTCTTCACATGGCCCCTTTAAAGGAGCTGGCAAAAGTAAAGGACTACATAAAAATTGCACTGAATGCTCATTTGGTGGTGTGAAGAAATCTTCTATGTTAAAACCTGGCATAGTTAGAAGCTCTTTTGCTTTGAGCTGGAAAATTCAGAAGGAAGCCAAATAGGGAAGTCATCAGGCTGCTTATAATTTTTTTTAAAGATTTATTTATGCATACAGATCTGGGATGCAGGCCAGAGGTGCAGGGGCAGTGAGAGGATTCACCAGAGACACAGTGGGGAGCAGAACAAGCCGACTGATGAAGTACACTGCAGAGGGGAGCAGCGGGCGGGTCAGGAAAAGTCTGCTGCGCCATGTGGGTCAGTTCCGGGGCGGGGATCGAACTCATGCTGAAGTGGCTTTAGCTTCTTAGTGCTGTGCTTTAACCCGCTGCACCACCAGGGAGGGCCTAGGCTGCTTATAATTTTTAAAAAATTGAAAGGAAGGGTAGGTTTCTCCTGTTTAAACTCCACTCTAAGTGACTTGCCCACTTAGTCTGTTTGGAACACATTTCAATAAGTTCCGTGAACCTTCTTTTATCCTATGTAAAATAGAAGAATGTTTACATAGAAAATAATTATAAATCCTAAGAAAATTATAGATATAATTTGTGTTTACATAGTTAAGTACGAGTGAATTAATTACCTGTTTTTATGTTCACCATGAGACACTTAAGGGTTTATACCCCATTACCTAACCAGAATAACTGAGGACACACAGCCCTTTAGCTCTTTTGTGTGTGTGACTCTGTGGGGCAATGATAACACCGCAGGCAAGAAGAGTGGAGCCAGGACAATGATAGTGTTGGACTCAAAACAGGAAGTTTACTCCCTGATAGGGCTGATCCTCCTCTAATTTCTCAGACCAAATGAATAGATAAGCAGGCAAGTACATAGGGGTAAGAAAGTCAACCAGAATGACTCATGCTGTTGAGCAGTAACCCCCCTGAAGATAAAGAGTACTTGGAGATTAACTTAATGATGCCATTTGGAATCCTCCATCATTACCAACCCAGAGAGGCACATCGGGTTGTAACCCTTGGCGTTAAGAACCACCAAGCAGCTGGAAGTGGGTAGCGTGTGCTGCTTGCTCCTGAGTAGGGGGCAAGATTGTTCTAACCAAACTGGCCCTGCAGATACCAGCTGTTGGACAGAAGTTATTTTGTATATTCTTAGAGTCACAAAACCAAGCATTGTCAATGAGAGCGTTTTTGGTTGTACTGGTGAAACATGCATTTATCTCTTAACCACCTCCCCACTCCAAAGCCCCCAAAATGATATGAATAAAAGGTACAAGGGCAGCATGAAACAGAGGCAATGACCAAAAATAAGAAATGTCAACCAAGTATTGAAAATTGATGAGCGGATGTATGAGGAGAGACTCTCATCAGACTGGAG
Source organism: Condylura cristata (assembly GCF_000260355.1). Taxonomy (NCBI): domain Eukaryota; kingdom Metazoa; phylum Chordata; class Mammalia; order Eulipotyphla; family Talpidae; genus Condylura; species Condylura cristata. The sequence continues at coordinate 18,229,678 of NW_004567127.1, read as the reverse complement.
AAAACAAAAAAGTCTGTGTTGGGTGAGACGGGAGAGTGAAAATAATATGCAGACTGAGATGAGCCACAAAAACCTAGAGAGGTTCAGGAACCCTTGTGTACAATCTCCCTAGGGAGCAGTTAGGCAAAAAAAATCCCCCTCCACACCATCAGAAGATGAGACTTTGCCCTCTAGAAAGTGTGTATGTGTGATATCTGACAACAGCTGAGGCTGGGTATTGGGATTGGCTCTATAGTGAAAGAAGGAAGAATAAGTAAATGTCTAAATTCTGAAAATGAGGACTCACTACCATCCCATAGGTTAGTGCCCAGGATAATGAGCACTTAGTATCATGGTGCCCACTGCCATGACACCCCAGGCAGAGGTAAGAGAAGTCTTCTTTGGAGAAATTGTTGAGCCTAAAGTGAAGTATAGATAGCGCCACCTGGAAGACTCCTACTGCAATGACTTGATTCTCTGACTCAGCATCAGAGGGGAGCATTCACCAGTCAACAGTGTGAGAACAGCCTTATTGTGATTGTGCCTCACCCTTATTTGTGACTGGATAGCCAACAATAATTAAACATTATATTTCCTTTCCTGTGTAAATTTTGGGTTGTACTGAAGGTAAATAAAAGAAAAATCCTATAATGAAAGTAAAAGAAAAACATCAAATATGAAGAACTCTTCCAGGAGGGAGAGCAAAGAGAAAATGAGAAGAGAAAGAGGGGAAAGTTCAAAACCTGGGAGAACCAACATATGACTAATACAAATTCCAGGAGTAAAGAATAAAGAAAATAGAAGGAATTTTAAGTGAAAACTTCCCATAGCTGAAGGACATGAAGAAAGAGAAAAAGCCAGAAATTTCTAGAGAGGAAAATATACCATAGTCAAAGAATCAAGAGCTGGAAAGGATCTGACTTTCAACAGGAACTCTGAACCTGGAAGACAATGGAACAAGGCTTTCAAAATTCCAACCTGGAATTCTGTATCTTTTCATACTGTTAGTCAAAGATAAAGAACAGTAAGTCATGTCCAGACATACAACAGTCTAAAAGACTTCCTAACCACATTCTTTCTGATAAGGATGTTCTATACTGAAATGAATGAATAAGCCAAGGAGTAAAACATGAGTTTCAGGAAGTGAGCTCCAGCACAGAAAAGAAGGGACTTCCCAGGAAGAGAGCTGTCCAGCAGGTATAGAAAATACCAGTCCAAGGTGGAGTAGGAGACAGTGGGCTCAGGAGGGATTCCTCCAAGGGAAAAAAAAAGAAACTAAGAGAATATCAGATTTAGAGAAAGATTCACACTTTGTTGAAGCATCTGGTGAAGCTAATGGAAATACAAGCAAATAATAATGTGAAACAATTATTAACTTCGATAAACAAAAGTTGTGCAGGAAAAGAAATATAATCAGAACAACCACTTGTGTCTCTTGTGAATATCATTCATGTACAAATGCTAAATATTATCTAAAATATATCCAGTGGTGAAAGGTGAAACAAAAGGCATCCATATTGAAAAGGAAAAAGTAAGATTGTATTTGTTTGCTGGTATGTGGTATATGTGCTCCTCCATACCCCACTAAGACATTTGTAAGCACTAATCAGTAAGTCCAGTAAAGATACACCATACAAAATCAACATACAGAAAACAATTGTGTTTTTGTAAATGAACAATGAAATAGCTGAAAAAGATATAAAAACAACAATCCTGTTCACAGGAGCATAAAAACAAATTTAATCAAGAAGGAGAAATATCTACATAAAAATTGTATGATTGATGACAGGAATTAAAGAAGACTAAGAAAATGGAAAGATTTTCTGTGTTCATGGATCAGAAGATGTAATGCGAAATCATCTGTACATTTAATGAATCCCTATCAAAAATCCAGTGGTCTTTATCAGAGAAATAGGGGGAAATTCTTGAATTTATATGGAATTAAAAATTCCTTGAATAGCCAAAGAAATCTTGAAAAAGGAGAATAAAACTGGAGGTAGTAAACTTTCTGATTTCATACTACATTACAAAATTATAGCAATCAAAATGGTATGGTACTGACATAAAAATAGATACACAGATAAACAGACCACTGCCAGGAAACAACAATTAAATCTTCAAATATAAGAAGGGAAAGCATATCCTCTTCCATAAATAGCTCAAAGAAAACTAGGTAATCACATATACAAGAATACTATTATATCCTTATTTTATACAGTTCCCAAAAATAAATTCAAAGATAAAAGATTTAAACATAAGAGCTGAAACTGCAAGACTCCTAGAATAAAACATAAGGAGGGCTCTCCCTGGTGCGGCGGCAGTTTAAAGCACAGCATTGTGTAGCTCTGGCAGCCACTGCAGCATGAATTCTATCCCCAGGCAGGGAGTGACCCACATAGTACAGCAGACCTCTCCTGACCTGCCCACTGCGCCCCTCAACAGTGTACTTCATCAGTTTGCCTGTTCTGGTCCCCACTCAGTCTCTGGTGAATCTTCTCACCCCCCAACACCTCTGGCCTGTACCCCAGTTCTATATGTATAAATAAATTTAAAAATAAATAAATAGAACATAAGGGGAAATATTCCTTGGCATTGGCCTTGCAGATTTTTTTTTAATAAACACAAATTATAAGTAACAGTACATCAACTGAAATGACCAGTGAAAAAAGGCAAACCTACAGACTGGAAGAAAAATATTTGAAAATCAGATATCTGATAAGTAATTAATTTCCAAAATATATAAAGGACTCATGTAACTAAAAAAAATCGAATTGAATATGGGCAGGGGATCTGACAGACATTTTCCCAAAAACATAGAAGGACCAAAAGGGTATAAAAAACAGAGTTTAGTATCACCAATCATCAGAGGAATGCAAGTCAGAACCACAATGAGATACGAGAAATGCAAGTCAGAGCCACAATGAGATTCCACCTTACCCTTGTCTATAAAAATAAAGACAAGAGGTAATAGCAAGTGTTGGTGAGGATGTAGGGAAAAGGGAACCCCGTGCAAAATGAAGACTGGCAAGTCACTAAGATAACAGTGTAGCAGTATGGAGCTTCATGGAAAAATTATAACTAGAATTCCCCAAAATAAAATATTAATAAAAAAACAAGAACTACCATATGATCCAGCAATTCCACTTTTGGGTCTAAGTCCAAAGGAAATGAAAACAAGATTTTGAAGAGAAATCTGCATTCCATGTTCATTGTAGCATTAATCACAATCACCAAGATATGAAGGCAGCCTAAGTGTTAACAGATGAGCGGAGAAAGATGTGATGCACACACCCATACACACACCCACACACACACACAGGAAGACTATTCAGCCATGAGGAAGAAGGAAATCCTGCCGTTTGTGACAGCATGATAGAGCTTGACGGATCATGCTAAATGAAATAAGTCAGGCAGAGAAAGACAAATACTGTGGGATATCATTTATATGTGGAATCTAAAAAGCTGAACTCACAGAAATACAGGAAACAGAGGTAGTTACCAGGGACTAAGGCTTGGGGGAAGTGGGAAATGTTTATTAAAGGATGCAAACTTCCAGTTAGAAGGTAAGTCCCAGGATCTAAAGCACATCATGGTGGTTATAACTCTTTAGACAGAATGACACACTTGAAAGTTGCTAAGACAGTAGATCTTAAATGGTCTCATCACAGAAAAGAAATGGTAACTATCTGACCATTCATAATATCTGGCTGATGTTCACTTTGCATTGTATAAGTGTATCAAATCAACATGGTGTACACCTTAAGCTTACATAATATTGGATGTCAATTATATCTCAGTGTGTTGGGGAGTTTAGACCATAAGAGAATTAAGCCTGTCTCTTCCATGATGGGAAGTCAGTTGATAATAGCTGAGGCTGAAAAAAGCCAAGAAATAGTAGTACAGGCATATGTGGAGGAAAATGTTATCTCTAGGGAGAGAAAATGAGGGTGGGAGAAGAAAATTGCTCTTTTTCTTTTGAAGCTTGGTAGTATTATTTGACCTTTTAAGGTATTTCCCTTATTACTTGATAAAAATAAACTAATTTAAAATAAAGTGCATACTGATATATTTTTAGCACTAGTCTTTCATTTATTAAAGGGTTCTGCTTTATTTTTGATCTTGTGCCTAATTTTGAAACCTCAAGGTTTTTATCTACACGGTCACAATTCTTTAATCTCATGTTCTAGCCTGCTCCCAGGATGAGGATTAAGTACATAAATAGCAGAGTGTGTTCATCTTTGTCATTCATTTAAGCACTCAGAGAGCTAAAGCTGTCAAGTACCAGGATGTGGGCAACCTGTCAAATATCCCTTTTACAACCACCTGTTGGAGAAGGGATGAACTCAGAGCCTAAAGATGTGATTAGGGAGGTGATCGGAAGGAGCTAGAACTATCTGACTCGGTGAAGGGACGCTTGAGGCATGACTTCATCATCATTTTCAAATTTGCAAAAGATGGTTTCCAGCTGTTCTGGATTCACGGAGGAAGGAGAAGGAAATGGATTTACAGCAGAGCCTAAGGAATGTAGGAAGGAGACATGAATTCCCTAACTCCAGCGAGAGCTGCCGAACACAGCTAAAAAATATCCTGCTCTTCCCAATAAAGGCAATTTCCATTTTCTCTAGGGTTGGAAAGATGAACCTGGTAGTTTCCTCACATTCCTCCCACCCCACCTTGTGATTTTGCTGAAAGAAATATCAAGAACGGACATGGTCTTCGTGGGACCATATGGTACTTCTCTTCTTGGGGCCAGATTTACATGGCAGACCATCCATCCTGTGCAGCCCAGACATCATCAAGGAGCCTCAACACAAAAATAATTTTTCAATTATTGAAAGTCTTCTTCATGGCCACTGGGTTGGATGTAACTAGAAATAAAACTTGTTCCTAGGACCCTGAAGTTTCTGATTTGACCGTATCTCTGTTGTCCAAGAGATTAGTAGCTGCAAAACAGCTAATGTTCTGTGATTCCCAAGGCGTTGTAAGACTTGAATAGATGAGGCCACCAGATCCTTTGCACAGAAGCTTGTTGATGTTCTGGGCCTTGGTCCCTTGCACAGGTCCGAGCACCTGGGTGCAGAGGACTGCCTTGGGTTTCAAAGACTGGACATTAGGCTCGTGGGCACCTCTGGAGACAAGGTCGCTTCCATTGGCCAGTCCTCCTCACTGCCACCACCCACAGAACTGGCTGTGCAGTGCTCAGCACCTGCTCACTCTTGAAAGACAAGCCAGGCTAAGCAGAGGCCCTAGCCTCCTCGGACTCTCATTTCTGGATTGTCCAATCCACCTGATGTTGCCTTGCCTCCCTTACTGATCATACTGTGGCTCAGCTGAGAGCTATGAGTTACTTGAAACCCCTCCAAGTGTAATCAGTCATCTTCCCAGAGGCAGGTTTTGCTGGTTGTGAGGGAGACAGAGCTGAAGGTCCTAACCGAATACACAGCAAGGACAGGAAGACAGGTTGCTGTTTCCTTTGAAATTGGAAAGTGGTCTAAGAGAAGATAGGAGTCTCGCAAACATTACTTGACCTTGTTCTGTGAGGGTGGTGTCTACGTCTCAGGGCACCTATTGAGTGAGGCCTGGCTCTGTGAGCTGGTCTCTGTCATCAAGCAATATCACAGCTTCTGGAACTTCTGATCTTATTTCAGCTCAGCCTCGAGTGATGGGCGAGTGATGGGCTGACTGAAATAGTTAATCTCATCACTGTGAAAGCTGCTCAGAGAGCTGCTATCTGACCCCAGACTCCTGTACCTGGAGGACCAGGCCCCAAGACCCCCAATCTCTGTGGCCAGGGAATCATCTGTTTCCCTAACAGATGGAAAGCAGGTGTTGTTCTCATCTCCCTGCACCTCCCCTTGAGCACCGTAGTAAGTTCTAAGGCACATAAATCTCCTAAGTGGAAAAGTAAACATGCTTCTTCTAAAAAAAAACCGAGGAAAGGGAAAAACTGTGTCAGATTTTCCTGGCCTATGCCCCTCTCGCAGTTCATGAGATTAAAATGAATTCATATCAGCGATAGCTTTCCTGGTGTTTCCTACTTTCAATAATATTGAGTTGAGACATATATAGCCCTTCTGTGCGACAATTGGATTGCAGTTATTCTGCTCCCAATATTATTATTATGTTCTCTTTTCCTTCCTGAATGATTTAAGTTACAGCAAATAACAGCCATTGCCAACTCTTGAAAACATTTCTGGCGGCCTTCTTTTTCCTGCTTCAAAATCTAGGCTCTCGTTGCAACCTTAATTCATAGTGACTTATTAGCAACCAGAGCAAGTTGTCAAATAATCCATTATGAAGAAACCAAGCTTCACTTGGATTTAGTGAAGTTGCTTCTCGGAAAGGGCCTCCTTTTCCAAAACTGGCACCGGAGGGAATTCAGAGGCTCAGCAAAGGGGGGGTGTATCAGCCTTCCCTGTTTTAGCTTTCAGATTTGGAGTGGGGGGGGATGGCTGTGCCCTTCTGCTCTTTTTCACTTTTTTCCCAGTCTGTGAAAATGACATTTGCATTCTTGGAAACTGTGTCATGACCAGTCCCGTAAATGATTCGCACTGAAGTGACCTTTAAAGAACAGAATTGAAATCAGCTGAATTTCAGGAGCCTAGCGCCATGCAGAAGGCTTTCTGGCCTTCTCTTTAAGCTGAGCTCACTGTTACCTCTCTGGCTGCCAGTCATGGTCATGTGATTTCATGGTGCTTTTCATCACCAAGCTAATGCTGGCAACACTTCTGTGCACTCATGTGTCTTTTAAACCTCAGAGATGATTATATGATTAAACTTCCGAAAATGAAAATGAGATGAATAGGCCACTTACAGGACTTGTGGAGGGAGGAGAGATAATAAAGAGGGGAACTCGTGTATTTTAACTCATCACCTATTCTGTTTGGAGCCAACAGGAATTACCTTAGTCCAAAAAACGAAGCTAGATCTCAGCTACCAAAGAATATAAAACTCTTTATAATGTGTCAATATTATTTTTTAAATATATGTAATAGTTTATTTTTACATCATTTTGTACATTTTTGTTAATATTATTTAATGGTTTGAACCAAACAGGTTTTTGCTCCTCTCTAAAGTGTTTTAATACTGTCTTTTTTCCCTGTTCCCAGAAATAAAAGTGACCCTCCTGATCGCCCAATCCTTTCATCTCTCTCCATTCTTATTTGCTACCATCAAGGAACAGTCGTAAAAGGCTCATTTTTAATCACTGTGACTAGGATTCCAAGGACCATTCTCATGTATATTTATAACAGCTTGAAAGAGAAGGTAAGACAGCAACTCCACTGATGGGGCAGATGGGTTTGAAGGCTGAAAAGTTAGTGCCTGGACGCTGCACCAAGTCTCAGGATAGAATCTGACCTGTGATCTTGTCCATTCAAAATGCTTCGGGCCTTCCCCTCCCCAGCCACACTCCCCCCCCCCACCATTTTATTTTATTTATGGTTTTGTTTGTTGGGTTTTCTCCAACATGGTGGTATAGAGAGGGGGTAGTTCTGAGTAAGTTGGTTTTCCTTCTGGTTTAAATGCTGAACAAAAGAGAGGAATTTTTTTGTGTGGGGAGGAGGGAGAGTCTTAAGATGAAGTTTTAAACAAACTTTGGTGGACACTTAACATGCTTTTGTTTTTTTTTAACATTAAAATACACCACAAGATTACAAGGAATAGTATCTGTGTGTTTCTGTTTTCAGGCCAACATCTTCTCTGCCGTTGGTTTCCTAGAGGGTTTACTGGAAGTTACTGGTGGGCATGAAGGAGTACAGGAGAGAGTTTGAGAGTGGGGTGTGCGCTCCAGCACACACACACACACTTAAGAGTGAGAAATGGGCAAGCTGACCTAAATCTCAGCTCAAAGGACAGAAACTGTAGGGCTTTTGTGCCTGGGGGTTTTCTCCTCCCTGGTTTTTATTTCCATGCACATTTGGGTATGAATGCCAGTGGAAACCAGAACACCAGGAAAACAGCTGTTCTCATGGTATTTCTGGCCTGCCAAACAAGGGAAGGTTGGACTTTCCCCAACTTCTCTGTTCTCACACGTTAATCTCCTCTCACCCCTTGTTAGTACTGGTGATTGAACCGACTTCACATACTTACCTGAGTCCAGCCTTTTGAGTATACTGGGTGTCCTTAGTAATTTACACATGGATTCATAATTATTTCTAGAATTGGTTTTGTTTGCTTTTACATAGAAAGTTGAATCGTCAATATTTTTTAAGTCCATAATCAAGATTTATCACTTAAGAACATTTTGGTGACTAAAAGAGGCATTTCTATACCAAATCTAGCTGCTCTGAATCCTGCATAATGAATTGATCTTTCAATCATGGGAAACTTGGAGTAAGGATTCTTATTCATGCGTACGATTCTTATTCATGCATACGTGTATTAGTAACAGATACACATAAATTAATGAGCAGGAGGGAGCTTGTTTTCTTTCCTAGGGCTGGGCATCTTAAACTCTTAGAGGAAATCACCTTCCATAAATTTAAAAGAGGAGCAGGCGCGTTGGTCTCTCTGGCCGAGGTTTATAAAAGGTTATTTTCACTCCCCAGGTCCCAGAATGCCAAGGAGCCTATGTCCCTTTCGTGAAGAAACTGTTGAAGAAATGTGTCCTTTCTTAAAGAAAAAAAAAAAAGAAAAGACAGTCTTACAACCAGTACTGTCTACAATTTAAACATTTCACACACTCTCTGTGTGATCTTTCCTACTTTAAATGGCTCATTCACAACCGCAGTCAGGCTGAAAAGCATCCAGATCAAGTTTCATCCAATTGAATTAACATTGGGACAAGAAAATGCCCATATAAGGCTGAGTTATTCCTGGGGTCCTCACAGAAGACTATTTCAGGATTGTTTTCAGGGAATTTTTTTTTATTCTCGTCATTGGGTAGGATGTGTTTGTTCAATCACCCTTCCCCCAAAGTTTCATTAAATTACTCACTCTTGAGCTATATATGATTCAAGTCATATTTCAAAAGACTGATCCCCCCCCCCCGCCTTGTAATTTCGTGCTGAAATTCTCACTATAGGATTTACTTCCAAAAATGTTAAACTTGATTCCTCTTTTATGTGAGCACAACAAGAATCTACGGTCCATTCTTGATTGTCTTAGTAATGTGAGTTTTTCATTAATATAAAACTTGGTTTGAAAGTGTGAAGTTTACAATTGAAGACACTTAGGGGAGATGAAGAGACGAGTTTACCTTTGCTGGGAAGTGTGGACTAACCCATGTCAGTTTCTACTGAGGTCAATAGCAATCATAACAGGTAAACCCACAAAAGAGAACTTTGCTCATAGTAACAATAGTGGGAGTAGTAGTAATAATAATTAATTAATAGAACGTCCCCTATACTCCATGAGAACTGCTTCCCCAAGCGCTGAAGTCTCCCAGCAGAAGCTGTGTGTCTACAGAAATTGTTTGCTTACCTCTTTGCTATATTTTGTCTAATCTGTGCCTTTGACTTTGAATCTCATCCCAGCAGCATCGTGCATGGTTGAGGTGTGTGTTCAGATCCTGCTTCTGTCTTGACAAATGCCTGCATCATCTCAACCAGGTACATCTCTACCTCTTGTCCCAGAACTTGGAGAGGGAACCAAAGCTGGGGGAAGCTCTATCTTTTGGTTACGAATTGGCTGCTTTTGCTGTAAAAGGCCAGAATGTGTGAATATTTTAGACTTTTGGGCCATCTGGTCTTGGTTGTATTACTCTGCTGTGGTGGTAGCAAAGCAGCCACAAATTGTGAATGAATGCACATGACTATGTTCTGGTACAAATTTACTTACAGACAGTGAAGAAATAGTCTTCTTTTTCAAGAAGATTATATGTCAAGAAATAGTCTTCTTTTGACTTTTTTCAGCTACAGTCATCTATACCCAAGGGAGATATGTTCCAAGACCCCCAGTGGGGGTGTCTGAAACCGTGCCTAGTGACAAGCCCTACATAGAGTATATTATGCCTTTTCTATGTGTATGTATCTATGATAAAGTTCAATTTATAAATAAGCACAGTAAGACATCAACAACAATAACTATGAAGAAAATAGAACAATCCCAACAATACCACCTAATAAAAATTATATGAATCTCTTTCAGTATCTTACTCTCTCAGTATCTTACTCAATATTTCCAGTGGTGGTTGACCACAGGTAACTAAAGCTGTGGAAAGTGAAACCATGGGGGAGGGGGTACAACTGTATTTTTTTAATGTGAAAATTATGCTGGGTTCCGGCAGAGAGCAGATTGCCTGAGGGACCTAGTTCCTGGGCAGCATTTTACAGATCTTACCTCAGAAACTGAGTCAGTAAAGCCACACTTTAAATTCTGAAAGAAATGTGTTTTTCTTTTGGAAACAAAAAGGGGAGGAGGCTTTAGAAACCCTAGTGTAATGAATATCTGTCAGCAGAGAGCCAATTTCCAATGTCTTCTCTAAGAACTATAATTTTCCTGAAATGGGAAAAGAATCGCCTCCCTAATTTTCTTTTGCCTCTCTAATTTTAATATATTTCTCCCGACTTTCCCTATCAAGCTATAAATATTTCTTTAAAAAAGAAAAAATTATATACTGCAATTGTGTGAATTTCAGATTTCTTTCCTAGATCTTTCAAATTGATGGGAATTTAAATATATGTTTTATTTTCCTGTAGATAATTTAGGAAATTTTAATAGCACTGAGAGAAATTTTCACAAAGCAGTATTTTTGTAATTCACAGGCTGTTTCACAATTTAAATGTCCACAGAAATTTCATTTGGAAAAGTACTTCTTATTAGTGCCAACACCATAGTGTGCCGTTTACAGGAAAGGGGTTAATTAGATCATTGTGTTTAATATCTTATAAGTAATAATAAGAATACCTTTCATTGTTCAGGGGCAGGAGTGGCCTTTTCGGAGTAAAGCTCTATTTTTAGGGCTTTTAAGAATCTGGGAGTACATCTTAGAGTATAGTTAGGATCATTTGGCTGACTTGAGCCAGTGTGTATAAAACATAACGAAATGCCTTGGTACCTTCCAGAATAGTGGTCATACAGCACGTCCAGCCAAACCCTCTGAATATCTCATCTTGATGTAGATGCCGGCCCTGCTCTTCCTAGATCTGTTATGCTCATATCCAGATACCAACTTATTCCACAAAGGTTCTGAGATGCTTCACCAACATGCCCTATGATAAAATTCAAGATGTAAAAATCAAGGCAAAGAAATGTAGAGTAGGAAGTCAGGCACTGGGACTTTTGCTATCCGGTTCCATCCCATCTGGCTGTCGTGTACAACGTCAGGTCTTTCGTTCCTTGTGTTCAGAGTGCTCCATCAAAGCCTGTGGGCTCCCTATGGGTGGTGGAGATCAGCAAAAGTGGGTTAGGAGGATGAAGGTGGGCGGTGACTCCAGACCACAACCGCCCTACTGTGCCCTAACCAGAGGCACTCAACTTTTGCTTGACTAGGTCTGGGACCCCACTGAAGGTACATGTGAAGACGGCACTCTGCTGCTAAAACACACTTGCAGACCACCATCTTGTATTGTTTTTCTCTGCCTATGATCCCGAGGGACTTATTTTCTGCATTCTGTAATGTAACCACCTGAGAGTAGCCCAGTGCCGTTCCTTTTGGAAATGCAAAATGTCTCCAAGCACATATGTAGTATTAGCATTGACCACGCTCTATCATTACAAAGGTGAGGGATCCTTATAAAGGAATTACAGTGGGTGTGATTGTCACAAAAAGGCCAAATCTGCCCTATTTGTAGCGAATCACTGGTGGAAACAGGGACCGCCCAAATCCTAGTATTGGTGCCTGTGTGCCAGGCCATGCCCCAGCCACCATCAGAGCCTTTTTACCTACTGGTGACAGCCACGGGACGGGACACGCTGCCAACATGGGCCATGCTGGGAGGCTTGATGTCTAAGAGACTGAGATGGACGAAGAGGGAAAATGGAAAAGAAAGAAAAATAGTTAATGTGAAGATTGATGAGGCGGGAAAGGTCACTTCTGGTCTAAATCTACTACTAGAAAGTCTACTACTTTAAGAATACAAATGACTCTTGTGTAACAATGGTCAGAACCATTGTGGATCTCGTTTGGCAGTGGACAAAGGAAAGTCAGCTTCATGTGAGAGAAGGAATTTAGATTAGCCTTTTGAAAAATCCCTGGCACTGGAATGCGTTACTAGGAGAAGATTGTGGAAATCCCATTTAGAGGAGCTGAGGCTTCTTTTATTTTCTCTGCTTTGTGCAATAGGAGCTGGGAAATGCTGAAAGAGAAGGAGATCTATTTGTTGCCATCAGAACCCAGATGCTCTTCTTAACTTAACATCAAGGAGCTGGTTGTGTTTCATCATTACTTTTTAAAAGCATAATCCATCTTCATAGTTCTGGGAGGGAAGAGGGGACAGCTGCTGCATTTTATAGACTCTCAACCAAAGGCTGCAGAGAAGTTCACTTGCAGAGTAAAGGATAAGACCTCTACCTATCATTTCTCCTTTACCTGTCTCTCTACAACGTACACACCACATGCTTGTATTCCTGAAAAAAAACGTATGTGTGGGGGCCACACATTTATTTCTCCAAATATTCTCTATGTGCTTTTGCTATGTGCAGACCACTTGGAGCTGGGCATCGGGAAAACCAGACCATGGGGTACAGAATCAATATAAAGCAAAGCCAGGTCTTCAGGGAGCTGACAAGTCAGCTTGGGAATGTGAGAATGAGGCATTTGCACAAGACATTTATGTATCAGTCCAGTGTGTGTTTAAAAGTGTATCTTAGGCCCTCCCTGGTGGCGCAGCGGGTTAAAGCCCAGCGCTGAGAATCTAAAGCCGCTTCCGCATGAGTTCGATTCTTGCCTGCCCCAGAGGTGACCATATGGCGAGGCAGACCTCTCCTGACCCGCCCGCTGCTCCCCTCAGCAGTGTACTTCGTCGATCTGCCTGTTCTGCTCCCCACTCTGTCTCTGGTGAAGCCTCTTGCCACCCCTGAGCCTCTGGCCTGTACCCCAGTTCTGTATGCACAAATAAATAAATCTTAAAAAAAAAAAATGTAGGCTTAAAGGGAAGACATTGGAAATTCAGGGAAGGGGAATATTGGTGATAGGGAAGGTAGCTCAACTTGGTGACTAGGAGGCATTTCATAGAAGAGATTGGATTTCACAGGCCTGAGTACAGAGACCCACTGGCTGGCCAGTCACTGGCAGCAATAGCAGTGAGCTGCTGACTTTGTAATACTGGGGTGTGCTCAGCACTTTTCCTGTATTACATCAGCTGTTAGTTTTCACCCCAGCCCTTTAAGATCCTATCCCCAACTTACAGATGAGGAAACTGAGAGGCTACAAAGTCAGTGACAGGCCTAGATTTGAATTTAAGTCTGTTTTGACTGTAAGACGCCAACCCTTAACCATTACATGCATTTTTAAACAGCCAGAGAAAGTCATCTCCCCTTTCTGGAATGGCTTTCTTTGGCAATTGTCCAAGTCAAGACCCAGACAAGTCAATGAGCAAGCCTTGTTACGAGCAGACTTCTGTGGAGGAGGACAGAAAAGATGTGGTGACCTGGAAGGGGGCAAGAGATGAATCAGCAGTTGTAGAACCAGTAAAGACTTGTCCTTTGTACCTCCTCCCTTCAGGAAAGTCAGTGTCAAAACTTAGGAGGCTGGACTTGAATTTCTCACAGCTTTTCGGGCAAGCAGATTAGCAGCCTTTCCTGCTGCTGCACTTTGTAGGGACCTGGCTGAGATGTCCCCCATGGGACTCTGCATGTGAGCCGAGCAGCAGGAGTGGCACACGCCTCTTGTGGGTCCTTGTGGTGTCCACAGGCAGCACGGCATGAACATGTCTCCTAACCACGCATCTCTTATCCACTACAGACACACACCTCTGTCCCAGCGCTGGTCAGCACCAGGTTAGCGCCCAGGTTCCTGTCAGTGAAATCCACTGGTGGCCACAGGACTCTGACTGACAGTTCCAGATAGACCTGAACATTTCCCAATGGCCTTTCTTCATTTCTTAAAGGCAAAATTCCATGGGTTTTTGTTTTCACATACAATCCAGGGCTGTTTATCAATCATAGTTCATAGTGTGGAACTAAAACTGGTGAAAGTGTGTCATTAATGAACCAAAATTGGTGTTTTACTTAGTTTCCTGAGGACACAAATTCAGAGTGGCTCCCAGGCCTTGACTGTGCCCGGGCGAGAGTTGGAATTTGCAAACTGGGAAAAGATCACTTTGCAATGAGTTTATCTCCAGCGCCCTTGGGTTGGCTGTGTGGTTCAACTGGAGTTATTTTTTTTTAAGATTCATTTTTATTTATTTATGCATGCAAGAACTGGGGTATAGGCCAGAGGTGCAGAGGGCAAGAGAATTCACCAGAGTCAGAGTGGGGAGCAGAACAGGCAGAGCTACTGAAATACACTGCTGAGAGGAGCAGAGAGTGGGACAGGAGATGTCTGCTGCACCATTTCAGCTCTCCTGCCATGGGGATCAAGTTCATGCTCCAGTGACTGGCGAGAGCTTGATAGTGCTGAGATTTTAACCCCTGTGCCACCAGGGAGGCCCCAATTGCAGTTTTTTTTTTTAAAGATTTTTATTTTATTTATTCATACAGAACTGGGGTACAGGCCAGAGGCTCAGGGGCGGTGAGAGGCTTCACCAGAGACAGAGTGGGAAGCAGAACAGGCAGATTGACGAAGTACACTGCTGAGGGAAGCAGCGGGCGGGTCAGGAGAGGTCTGGCTCGCCATGTGGTCTCCTCCGGGACAGGCGGCAGGCGGGAATCGAACTCATGCGGAAGTGGCTTCAGATTCTCAGTGCTGTGCTTTAACCCGCTGCGCCACCAGGGAGGGCCAATTGCAGTTATTTTTAATGAAAACTTGACTTCTGTCAATTATTTGGCTCCTGTTTACTTGTTAATGTATATGTTTTTTATCATACACATTTTTTAAAGATTTATTTATTTATGCATACAGAACTGGGGGACAGGCCAGAGATGCAGGGGCAGTGAGAGGAGTTGCCAGAGACAGAGCAGGGAGCAGAACAGGCAGATTGACGAAGTACGCTGCTAAGGGGAGCAGCAGGCGGGTCAGGAGAGGTCTGCCACGCCATGTGGGTCACCTCCGGAGCAGGTGGGGATCGAACTCATGCGAAAGTGGCTTTAGCTTGTTAGTGCTGTGCTTCAACCCGCTGTGCCAAGATGTTTTTATCATGCATTTTTCTTCAACCCTTTGTTCTTCTAGCAGAAGTGAGAATGGGCATAGGAAGTGAACTGTGGACTGAGGCCAAGTTAGCGATGCTCCCTGGCCTCCTGGGAGGAACACTCATTAAAGGTGAAATTCAATGGCTGAAATTCAGCCATTGGCACCTGCCTGCTTTGGGGAGACTGAGGGAATCCCTCCAGCTACTGAGCTTCTGCAAATGAAGGGGTCAAATTAAAGCACCTGGAAACCTTGCTATGGCTTTCTGGCTCTTGCAGGGGGACCTGGCTGAGTGCTGGGACAGGTGGGTGCCATCCTGCTGCCTGGCCACTGTGACCCTTTACATGGGGTGTGGGCAGGATGGTAACAGGTGAACTGAGTGCTTTCCTGTCATAGTGGAAATGACACGACCTTTATTTTCACATTGTACTTACCCACGGTGAGGACTTCCCTGGAATCTCAAAGATCAGGGGTGTTTTTATGTTGCCCTGATCTTGAGCTGCCAGAATCTTGTGTAGTGGCCTGAGGATGTGCGTGGACACACAGGAGTCAGCTATCTGTACCCCTTTTCCATGCAGTGATGCTTCCTGTCCTGCTGCCTCATGGTGGTGACAAGAAATACATGGAATAAGGAGGATGTGATGCTGATAAGAGGCCAGCACCCCAGTCACTCTCGACAGTGAAGACAGTACCTTGCTGGTCGACACCCCCCACACCTTCTTCCAACCAGAGCCATAATGCAAGATGGCTGGGGGCCTGGTCCATCTTAGATAGCTCAGAGTCACCATCTGAGGGGAGGCCAGACCACTCAGGCCTGCCTGTGCACCGTCCAGCTTCTGTCTGGAGATGAGCTGCCCAGTAAATACACACAACATGGCTTCTTGGTGTTTAACCAGAAATGCTCATGGTTCCTGTCCTCCGCCCAACAAATAGACTGGTCAGAAAGTCCCCAAATGTGAGTCCAGCACAGGGCCAAGCTTTCTGCTACTTGGAAAATGCACATACCTCTCCCCTCCCAACTTCATAGCCCACCCCCAACCCACCCTGCCTGCCAGTACTTTTTTTCAGCCGACATAATGTTGGCCTCTGTCTTATAAGCCTTCGAGCAGACTTGACTTTGTAATGCCACAAAGCCTCCCCTGCCCCCTTCCTGGAAGTTTGCTTGGTTTCAATGATCCCCTTTCTCACAGCCCATCAATAGCCAAGGCTCGCGGTGACTTCCATGTCAGGTTTTGCTTCATCCCAAGCCAACTGGCTGATCTCCAGTACCTCCCTCCTCTCCCCAAGTGGCCTGTGCATCTCAGGGGGGAAAGGGAATGACTATTGGGTAACTTCTCTAACTAGATTATGAAAATGATCCAAAGGCCTTAAGAGGATGCAGTTCGCCTGCTCGCTGACCCCACCATAATAGGTGGCCTCACCCGGGGCCTCCGGGCAGCCTTTCTTTCAATGACAGAATCTTCTCACCCCCACCCACTGGCCAGGAGCTATTCTGGGGCCACCAGCTGACGACGAAGGGCCAGAGAGGGCCTCCATGTGTGCATGTTTTAGAGGGAAACTCATATGTGTGTCCATATGACAATTTGCATTAAGACCCATTTATAGACAGCAGTAATCCCCACAGCCCAGCTGTTCATGGCAAATGTACTAGCCTGGCTTTAGATAGAAAGGAATTAAGGCACCTTTTTATCAGCGGCCCCAGACTGTCTGGGAGAAAACTGCCTGCTCTCATTCCCGGCACATGGCATAGAACCTGTTGCACTTAAGGCTGTGGCTTTAAGTGCCTTGCCTGGGAATGGCAACCTCCCTGGAGCCCAGCACCCACTTGCTGGGGGTGCGTTGCAAGGTCCAGGGCTCAGGAGGGTGGGGCCCTACTGTCCTCTTCCCCAGGGGGGCCTCTCCTCCTTTGGGGGTGAGGCCCCATGAACAGCTGTCATCTTAGGTGGGCTGCTGAGGTCCCTCTTGACTTGAAATTCTTCTGCCTACTCAGAGAGGCAATATTTATGGAGTGAATGACGACCTCACTGTAGGGAAGGGGGAGTAAATTAGGCAGGGGACGCTGAGTCCATTGGAAGCCCTTCTGGAAGCCAGCTGAGTTATGCATCAGTTACTGACTCCCTTCAAGGTATGCGGCGCATCCTGGCTGCTCCCACATGCCAGCTCTATGCTGAATGCTTCAACTGTATAAGCTGCTTTCGTCCTCACAGATGATCCTGTGTGAGCGGGGTTTTGCCTTCTTTTTTAAATAGAGGAGGATGCTTAGGATCAGAAAGGTTAAGTAGCAGGCTGTGGCAGGTTGGACAGGAGGAAAGTAACAGCTGAATGTGGGGCTCTTAGACACCTAACAGGCCATTGATTCTTCCTGATCTAAATTCTGAACAATTGAGAGAGGAAGATTAAAAATATCATCTTGAATAGCTAAAGAGCAATTGGAGATTACATTGCGGGAAGAGCCTATTGACGTTTCACCCCTGAACCAGAAAGACCAGCCCACCCTCTCCCAGGTCTCCATAGACCGCCCCCCGCCCCCAGCCTACTTGTTAGACAGCTGAGGGGCTGAGCAGACGCTTCTCTGAGAATGGCTAAGGCTGAGCCAGCCTGTGCTCTGCTGCTCCATCCAACCTCACCCAGCCCCTGGAATCACCCTCCTGCCCGGAAACAAATGAGAGGTATCACCTAAAAGAAGTCCCTGGCCGTGAAAATACTAAGCCAGAGGGTCAAGGTTACCCCATAGAGTTCACACCTAGTCACCACGAGCCCACTAACACTCTCCTTCCACTGGAGCTCAGACCCCAGAACTTTATTTTTTATTGTTTATATATCTACTTACATTATTGTTCATTTTATAACAATGTTTACTTCCCCCCGTCAGCACCTTAGCCCCCAATATTCCTCTCTCCCTACCCAACTCTCTCCCCCTCCCTGTAGAATCTCTCTGGTTTATAATTGTCTGTTTTTGCATTGCAGTAACAATACACATTTTTCCCACTGTCTTATTTGATTCTCTTAAATTCCTCCTATAAGTGAAATCATTCAGTATTTTTCTTTTTTCCTTCAGACTGATTTCACTAAACATAATCCCTTCCAGCTCCAAATGGCATGAGTTTATCTTTTTGATTGCCAAATAATATTCTACTATATATATAATATTATATATTATATTATATGTAATATATATTATATATAATATTATATATAATATATATACACATACACACACATATATATACGCATACATATATATATATATACATATATATATATACACACATATATATGTGTGTGTGTGTATATTACCACATCTTCTTGATCCAGGCATCTAGTTCTGGGCATTTGGGTTACTTCCAGAATTTACCTATTGTAACTAGTATCTTTTTGAATTAATGTTTTGGTGTCCTACCTAGGAGTGGAATTGCTGAGACCTCAGAACTTTAGAGCCTCTGGCACACTCACCCAGATTGTCTAGAGGGGAGTGCCTCAGCCAGAGCCACACGGAGGCAGAGCTTTTCTGATTGTTACTTTTCATTCTGTGTCTCTTCGTCCTCAGCTCCCCTGGGTGTCACAAGACACAGGACAAACAGGTATGTCACACCACACAGTGTAGTGGCAGAGCTCGATGTCTCTCCTGCCCCCCTTGGGCAACATGGACGCCTTGCTCATAGGGACAGAAGATGCAAACTTTGGGGTTCTAGGGAAGATGGGTACCTCTTATTAATGGCACTGAACTCCTAACTTCCTTTCCCAAGCCTCCTCTCTTCTCCTTTTACCTCAGCCTTCTCTTTTTCTGCAAGGTGCTGTCGACATCTAGTCATCTCCTCATTCCTTCCCCCCTTGCACCTGGATGCACGCCCGTTCTCCCAGAAGTGTGACAAACTGGGAAGGAGGAGATTCCGGGGCAGACAGAGCTGGGTTTGATTCACAGTTCCTCCACTTACTGTGTGATCTTGCACGGACTATTCACTTCTTTGAGCCTAGTTTCCCCATGTATTAAGCCAGATTTTTGGCATCTACCTCACAGGCAGCTGAGAGGCTAATACCTATAAACAGTAATAATATGTAGAAACTGAGCTAATGTATTATAAATGAAACACGTACCATATATGTTCATTTCTTTGGTGGTGGAAAAAGGGTTAATTATTTCTGTTTATTCATGCTTTCACCAAAGTTTGGAAGTCTATCGTATACTAAACAAGTTGGTCATAACGATACCGAAATTCCAGCGTTATTATAGAGTTAGACAGTGCTCCTAGTTCCGTGCCTGGCACACAGAAGTAGGTTCTGAATGAGTGGGAGTTGTTATCACCACCCCAGTAAGGTCTGAGCCTGAGTCGCTTGAGTAGAACTCAGCGCTGAGTGCCTGGGGTTACCAGGAAGGCCACCCAGACTGGTGTGTCTGCATGCCAGAAGCTTCCAGAACACACAGCCGCCTTCTCCACCTCACCCACATTTAGAACCGCTACTCTCAGGCCTTGTTGAGGGAACATGAATTGCTAAGAGCAGCCCTTCTGAATCCGAAGCAATGCCCAGGCCCCCTTCTCAAATTGATGGTGACAAAGAGCAGCATGCAAATCCAACTGGTGACAGGTGACAGAAACACTAGTGGCCGAGTGAAGGAATCACGCCTCGCACAGCATATCCTTTTGCACTCCTTTTCCGCCTCTAGCTCGGGTTTCTTTTCTGTCATTCCCACTTATCAGCAGTCAGGGGCAGTTGCATCACCAGACCAGGCAAAGGCCTCTGGTTCCAAGGTCATCTGAGCCAGGAAACCACCATTGGCTTAACTGACACCCTCCTCTCCCGAGCCTAACTTAGAGTGACGCTTTAATGTTCTCTGCGCCTTCTGCCCTAACAAGTCCCAGCTACGCTGAAGTAGGCAGAAAGACAGTGCCTGTGTTTTCCACTTTGATCTGGAAAACCTGAGTTTGGAGTCAGCAAAACCCAACTTCCTTGTAAATAAGGAAACAGGTGCCCTGTGAAAACAGCAGGCTCTGGGCTCCAGTGTCCAACGTGGTGCCCTGGCAGCCTCAGACTCCCGCTTTCTACGTTGCCATGGCCCCTCTGCCTGCCGGCCCCAAGGCTGGGCCTCCAGCATCTGTAGCCTGTGGGAGGCTGTTTAGAAGGAAAGATGGACTTCATGAAAAGAAAAAAAAAATGGAAGGAGGTGTGAGTCACAGTGGTTGAGAAATAAAAGGCTCTTTGATGCGGCAGTCAAGGATTCATGCGCTGCAGCAGGGATCCCACGCGGCTCTGGGCTGCCGGGCCCTGCATCTTGTCTTTAACTTGCACATGAGTGTGGGTCTCAGCCACAGACTCAGATGTGTAGGAAATACTGCACATGTCTCTCAACCTCACTAGTGACTTGGAGTTCCCATTGCAGACAGAAAATTTTAGTCTGTTATTCTTGGTCTCTCTCCCCCCAGGGGGTGACACCAGGTGTCAGATGCCCCCAGACTCATCTTCCATCTGCTTTGCTTCTTCAGGACCCACTTGGGAAGCAGGGATATTTTGCAAGGCCGTGTAGGGTCCTGTCTGCCTGGGTGTGCTAGTGGTAGGGGACCAAATGTCCCCCTTTGTCTGGAACTGCTCTGGTCCTTGCGCTGAAGGCTTGGGAGTCCCTCCCAGACAAATCATGGCCCTAGAAGAGGGCACATCCCTTGAGAGTCTCACCATATCTCCAGCCCTGCTGGAAAAGCAGACCTGGACCTCTGGCCAGGACCTATAGATCTCTCTTTCCTTCCAACCCAGGGGAGTCTCATTTTTGTAGTCTGGAGGTAGAGAGAGCATTGGGTTCATATAAGGAATTCTCTTCCTTTCCTCTCCACTGGTTGAAGGGCTTACGGAGCTTACAGTGTGATAGCAAAAGCCGGGGAGAGGGGAGAGTCACAGTCTGGATGTCAGCTTGCCCCACCTGGAAGAACACGGAGCCCAAGCAGTGATTGGGTGGGGATCATAGAAAGGCTAGAATGGAGGAAACGCATGAGGGAAAAGAACAAGTCAAGAGAGCCGAGCGTGTCAGGGAGAGCTGGATGGCCCTCCTGCCTCTCTCATTTCTGTTCCGGGCTCAACTATAAGAAACAAGTTCCGTGAGAGGAGAGGCAGCAATTCAGAGAATGTTGGTCAATTAGCTTTCTTATCTAGGTGGGGCTAGAAAGTCCTAAAGGCTTTAGCATGGAATCCAGGCACTGACGTGTCCTCAAGTGGTCTTATCTTCCCCTCCTTTTGCCTTTTACAGTCTGGGTCATTTGGCATTGGGGTGGAGCAGGAAAAAAGCATTTGTTAGATTTACATTCATCTAAGGGGTGAGACAGCTGAGGCCAGTTGACTTCTTCATCAAGGATGCATGTCAGTGAACAGAGAAAGATGCCCGGGGCCCATCTGCTGTGCCCGCGTCTTGTCTCCATCAAGACAGCAACAGAGGAACTTGGTGAGGCCCTGGGAATATAAGGCTGCACCCCAGCTCAGTGCACTGCCCAGGTCCCCAAAGCACACCCTCCACGCTAGCCCATGGATGGCAGGATGATTGAATAGAAGGGTCTGGAATTTCTCAGCACTAGCCCTGGGTCCACGTGGCCTTCACACAGCTTATAGCATCTCCCAAGTGTAGCAAGAAGTCAGTAAGGACAAAGGAAACAAGCTGTCCAGCAGTGCCGAGGCCTGGTGGGAGGGAAGCTGCTTCCTGGGTAGAAAGTGCCAGTGCACAGAGGAGGCTGACATGAGGGAGTCTTTAGAAGCTTCAGAAACAAAACATCTGCAATTATTAATTGATGTCTTTAAACAAATGCATTTTTAATTGTATTTTTTATCGTGACCACGCTGGTTTACCACACTGGTGTGAGTTAGCAGCAGCAGCTGATAGCTTTGCAGGGGCTCGTGACCGGCTGTGCCCATCACACAGTACCGGCATCCCTACAGAGTCCTGGGGGCCCCTCCCGACTGCCTTGTCTCCCAGCATCCCGTCACTGTTCTGGTGGGTTCGTGGTGGAGTCCTGCTGGCACATCTGTGTTCCGTCAAGTTCAAGATACAGTGGCCTGCTGTGGTCTTTTCTGGGGTTGTGGGAGCAGGAGGTACTGGATGTCACATCTGATTCATGTCACCCCCTTTGTCACCTTTGCCTGGCCACTAGGCCTGTTGAGATGTCTGTTTCGTCAGTAAAGGGAGTAGGTTTACCTAAGTGGTATCTTGGGTGTCTTTGAGCCTTAACACTCTATGGCAGCAATAAATGGGCCTATCAAGTGAATCTGGAAGACATTTTTAGTTTTCCAAAAGCATTTTACTCTCTTTGTTCAACAAATGTCAATGTCACAAAGTGAGAAAGATCCAGAGGGCAAAAGGAACAGCATCTGCAGGAGAGGGACCCCGAGGGCCTGGAAGAGCAGAGAGAACAGCATTTGTAGCAGAGGAACCCAAGGGCCTGGGAGGGCAGCAGGAACAGCATTTTCAGTGGAGGGCCTAGGGAGGTATAAAGGTGCACACAGAGCAGGTATGTGAGGTGTCAGGCACGGTGTGCTGGGTAAGCTTCACTAAGAAACTAAGATTGTCATCACCTGAAAGGCTCGACATGTGCATACCCCTCGCAAATTCATAATACCCTCACTAAAATCAGGAGGAAGGAGAAAGTGTGAGAGGACATATCTTTTATTATCCATACTACCAAAACTTTGGCCACAGTGTTTAAAAAATCAGCACTCTAACCTTCTAACATTTTTCATAATAACTTTCAAAAAATTTTTTTAGAAATCTAGAAGATATACTACAGTGAGAGGATTCACCAGAGACAGAGTGGGGAGCAGAACAGGCAGATTGACGAAGTACACTGCTGAGGGGAGCAGCGGGCGGGTCAGGAGAGGT
>NW_004567127.1:18191939-18206256 GCF_000260355.1 Condylura cristata | reverse complement strand
TTTTTGGTTTTTTTTTAAATGAATACAAAAAGAATAAAGCCATTATTCTAAACAAAATAAGCAAACAACAAGTTAATCAAAAAAGAACAAGCAAGACCACTGTGAGCACCAGGCCCAGCAGCAGCAGAGTGGCAAAGCAGATTCCTTCCTCTACTGCCCTCCTGTCCCCACCTGCCCGGGTCGTGCCCACCTGCACAGGCAGGCCTCTCAGCCGCATCTAGTGGACTTTAGCCACTGTGACCCGTGAGCTCCTGAGAGCTGAAGGTGAACAAGGCCCAGAGGCTGTGACCCGCCTCCTGCATGTATTTGTGATCAAAACACAGCTCCAGATGAGGCCAGCTTGGGGTGGCTCCAGTAGGCTTTACTGCAGCTTCAAGGAGGGTGGCTGGGAGGTGTGTGGGCGCACCTGAGCTCAGATTTCCCTGTATCCCTTTCAGTCTGGAGCAAAGTGGCATATACATGCTATTTATTCACCACCCAGATTCTCAAGTTTTGGTAGCTCTCATTTTATTTTGCATTAATAAATATCAGAACTTTGCTGGGAAGACATCCCAGAAATGAAAGTGGTTATTCATGGCATGGTTCTGGGCGAAGG
Source organism: Condylura cristata (assembly GCF_000260355.1). Classification (NCBI taxonomy): domain Eukaryota; kingdom Metazoa; phylum Chordata; class Mammalia; order Eulipotyphla; family Talpidae; genus Condylura; species Condylura cristata. The sequence continues at coordinate 18,205,661 of NW_004567127.1, read as the reverse complement.
CCTTCCCTCTTTCGGCGGGGAAACTTTGTTTACCTTTTTGAAGAGTCAATAGAGCCTCGGTTCCCAGTTCCACCCCGAAAGAAGGAACCACTTCAGTTTAATGGCAGGACAAACGGTCTGGTCTGGGTCTGTCGTCTTAGCTGACAGACACAGGACAAAACTGTGCTGCTTCAGCTGTGACTTAAGCAGCCAAAAGGTTCTTTCTGTGTCAAAGCTACAGTTAGCATTTCTCAAAGTCAACTCAAGAGGCGATGCAACTTCTGTTACCTAAAAGTGTACCTAGAGCTCTTTCATATTTCATGAAAAATTATTGTTCTGTAAATAAAGTGGGGATATTAATACCCATGGTAATTGTTTCTCAAGTTGTGGTGAGAAACAAATGAGATCAAATAAGACACTAACAGGAGGGTGCCGGGTCCAACCTCTTGAGCACCAGGCTTCCAAGCTGGCAGGCACCTTCCCTGAGCCGAGGACAGGAGAGGGGGGCGCCCAAGCGGTGACGTTTGGTGGAGGCCACACAGCGTGATTGGAGCTCAGCCTCCTTCACTAAGCCCTCTGCCACTCCCTCAGTTCTTTTTTTTTTTTTTTTAAGATGTATATATTTATGTATACGGAACTAGGGTACAGGCCAGAGGTGCAGGGGCAGTGAGAGGATTCACCAGAGACAGAGTGGGGAGCAGAATAGGCAGATTGAAGAAGTACACTGCTGAGGGGAGCAGCGGGTGAGACAGGAGAGGTCTGCCGTGCCACATGGGTCACCTCCGGGGCTGGGGATCGAAATCACACTGAAGCAGCTACAGCCAGCTTGCAGTGCTGCGTTCTAACCTGTGGCACCACCAGAGAGGGCCTCTCCCAGTTCTTTTTAACGACACAGGTTTATCGCATGAATTTGGATAGAAAAGCATAAAGTGTAGCTCAAAGTAAATGTTTTCCTGCAGATGGTCTGGCTGAGTCACAGCTCCTCTTGAGCAAATGGAGGAGCTACCATGGCACGTGGCACGTTAGGAATCCTCACTGGTATCGACTTCTTAGGGTCAATTTCAAGATTCAGAAATTCTTATCTGATTGGCGGAGCTAAAGACTCGTGGGCAGGGATTTCTATTCGGTATTAAATGAAGATGCTCACGGTGCTTCCTTCTTTCCTTACTTAAAGATTAGCCTTCAGGGCTCTCCCTGGTGGCGCAAAGGGTTACAGTGCGGCACTAGGAAGCCAAGTACAGCTATGGGCACCGCGAATTCGATCCCCAGTTCCATCCCCAGCCAGAGAGCTGACCCACAGGGCACAGCAGACCTCTCGTCTCGTCTGCTGCTCCCCTCAGTGGTGTGTTTCAGTAGATCTGCCTGTCCTGCTCCCTATTCCGTCTCTGGTGAATCCTCTCACTCCCACACCTCTGGCCTGGACCCCAGTTCTTGCATGCAAAAATAAACCTTGAGAAAAAAGAAGAAAAGATTAGCCATCAGGTTGCCCTCTCACAGCTGCCTGCTACTAATATTTATGTTCCCCGGTCTTTCCATGCATCACGGGGCCTGCTGCTCACGGTCGTTCTGACTGTCCACCCAAATGCCCAGAACATGGACTCATGGCTTCACATGCTTACTGCAGTCCCACTTCTAGATGCCTGAAAGGGAAACAGCTTCTACTCAGAATAAGTATCAATTAGCTAATGCTGAATCTGCAGGAATTTTCACTCCACTTCCTGTGTCTTGAGTGATTCTTCCCTCCTCTAGCTATTCATTCAGACATTAATTCTAGGTCTCTGGGTTGCATTCGGGGTTGAAACTTGTGGTGAAGTGCTGGTGGCCCAGGGACTGCAGGAAGGCATGTATAATTTTCCTGTCAGAGTGGCTTTAATGCTCTCCTCCAGGAGGCCTGATGCATTAAAGCAAAGATCAATGGTTATGGGTCCAGAAAAATCTGTGGTGTCAACATATGCATGAGAAAGTACCACTTTAATCTTTAATCATTTCAGCCAAGGAGCAAAGTCTATTTTTATTGCTTATAAGTCATGGTGCTGAGTTGACTAGAAATCTGCAGCCTGTAGGGGGGGTATCACCCCCCAAAACGGTAGTGCCCCGTATAAGTGAGAAAGTACATGAGAGGGGGCTTTAGAGGGGAAAGTGGCGGGGTGAGGTGCTGGGGACAGAACAGAGGGGCATGCGCTGGGCTGCGCTGGGCAGCAGGACTCCTAGAGGTCCAGCCTGAAAGTCCTGCCCTGGCTGGGTCCCTGCGATTGTGAGGGGTGAGAGCCCATGAGGCTAGGGGGGCCCCTGCACCTCCATGGTGCTTCAAGAGTTGCCTCTGTAGCCCAGTTGTAAATGAGATCATCTTTGATGAGGTTGGGATGAACAACCGCCCTTTGTTACCCACTTTCTGTGTGCCGGGCCCTTTGCTAAATGCTTTATAGGGACTCTGTCCTTTTAATCCTCCCAGCAACCCTTTGCATTGGGTGCTGTAACTCACTTTATAGACAAGAGATTGAGGTCTGAGAGAGGGCAAATCATTTGTCTAAGACTGACAACTAGTTGGTGGTAGAACAGAGATTTGAACCCTGAGACTGTCTGGCTACAGAACTTGTGCTTAACCCTAACCACCGCACTTTAAATAGCATTTTGTTCTAATGAAAATTGCTAGTGTCATGTCCAGAAAGTTGGAGGGCAAAAAATTTAAAAGCTCTTTAATTCAGCACAGAACCCGGAGGAATGCCCTAGATCTTGGTTTCTAGTCTATAAAAGAATGATTATGCCATTCTTCACCCACCCACCCTACAAAGGCACTTCAGGATTAAAACTTCCGTCATCAGGGCTCTGGGAACCTCCGACGATTGAAGAGACTTAGTTAAGTAATGAGCCAAGGAGTTTTCACATCCTTGCTCAAGACCAGAGGCCCCTAGCTGAGGACAGCTTTCTGCCCATAGCTGGTCTGGGATTTTGAAAGCAAATTGCACATGCATTCAAAGTCAGAAACCAAAGCTTTTATGGAATAACATGAAGGCAGTTCTGCAGAGACGTCATCTGGCATCTAGAAGGCCCCTCTGAGGCAAGCACCGAGCCTGTGGCGGGTGTGGACACAGCCCTTTGAGGCACAGTTTCTCTGCTGTGGGCTTGGGGAAGAGGGAGTTTAGTAAAGTGGGTCAGTTCATTCTATTCCCTCATTCCCATACGCGTTACTCTCCCACCTCCCCTATCGCTTGCTCTGATGAAGACCTGGCACTGGGGGCTGGCATTTACAGTGGACTCCGGATTACTTATAGTGCTTTTGAATGTGTGTGTGAAAGGGTTAATGTGTATATCCTCAGATTAAAAACACGCATCCTTGGGCCCTCCCTGGTGGCACAGTGGATTAAAGCACTAAGAAGCTAAAGCCACTTCAGCATGAGTTCAATACCTGCCCTGGAGGTGATCCATATACACATGGCGAGGCAGACCTCTCAGTGACTCGTCCGCTGCGCCCCTCAACAGTGTACTTCATGGATCTGCCTGTTCTGCTCCCCACTCTGTCTCTGGTGACTCCTCTCACCACCTCTGCTCCTCTGGCCTGTATCCCAGTTCTGTATGCACAAATAAATAAATCATTAAGAAAAAAAACACTCATCCTTTATCAAGTCAAAGGGAATGACAAGAAACCCACACAGGTAATTTCTCAATGTAGCCCAGGAAATTTATCAATTCTTTGTTGGAAACTGCCTAGCCAGTAGCAGTTTAAAGACTGCCCAGGGGAATATCAAAAATAGATGATTTTGAAATGATCACACAGCCAGTTATGAGGGGAAGATATTTTTGAAAAATGACCCCAAAATCTCCTGTATTTATCAAAAATTAAAATGATGAAAATTCTATAGAAAGAAAAATAGATACATAGTACTGGCACTGTGTTATTTAAATTTTTTATTTTATTTTAAAAATTTAAATTCATTTTAATATTGCTATTTTTCATTTCTAGTCTAGAATATTTTGGTGGGGGGTTGTTATCTATTCTGCCTCTTCATTTTTCTAGAAACTATTCATTCCTTATGTCTACTGTTCCTTCCATGATCCCCTTAGCACCTTAAATAGACTTCCTTGAAAATCTTACATTGGATTGTTCTCAGAGTACAGACGCTCTTGTTTATGGTGCAATTCATCACCTTCAGTCATCTGTGCATTTTCCCTGTGAACTCAACCTCTTCAAAAAAGTTGTAATGTTGGATGCAACCGTTTCTTGGCCTGAGGGGAGTATGGTTTTACTTTGCTTCTTCCCGGACCCTAAGGATGGAGAGGTCCCAGGACAGATGGTGCATTTCTTTACCACTTTCCTAGGATAGCTGGTAGGGTTTGAACTGAATACAAATCTCGAATCTGGACAGATAGCTCAGTTCCCTAGCAAGAACCTGAGCCTTGTTTCTTAACCCTTGGGGGTGAAAGAAAGCCCTACCCCAAGCCCTAAAGCCAATACTGATTCCAAGGCCACAGATCTCTGAGTTCAGCTCTCACCAATCATTCGTTTGCTTTGTTTCAAGCCATCTAAACTTCCTTTCTTGCCCTCCGACTCTGCTCTGCTTTAAAAATTAACATATGCCTAACCCATCATTCCCACATGTTTGTACTGGGATGGTCAATCCTTCACATTGACCAGAAATACTAATTTACCTTTTCCATTTATTACAGCTAGATATAGGTGACTGGAAGGGACTTTGACAATGAAATGACTTATTATGAGAAGAATTGGTGGTTTAACATTATCTTTCACTATTTTGCAAATATTCTGTATTGTCATTATATTGTCTTTAAAAACAATAAGACTAATCCCCTTTTTAACCATAGTCTTTCTTTTTTCAGAATGCATACACCACAACTGCTATTAATGGGACAGATTTTTGCACATCAGCAAAAGATGCCTTCAAGCTCTTATCCAAGAATTCAAGTCATTTGACATCTGCTTATTGCTTTGGAGACTTCATAATTTTTCTAGGAAAGGTGAGATGTCTTCACAAAATAATAAAGGAACTTGAAATTCCAAAGTAAGCCTGCGGCAAGGTTTGGAAAGAGAATTAATGTTTCTGAAGTGCTCACTCTGTGGAAGATGCTGTGTCTCATTCTCTCCTTCAATCCTCAATTCTGTAAGATCCATTGATTTTGCAGATGAGGAAACTAAGGGTTAACTTGTCCAGAACTCCACAGTAGGTAACAATTACCAGTTCTCTGTTCTGATTTTTCAAAAATGAAAATGCTAACTAGCCTCCAAATGGATCTATTTCATAGGGAATTTTTTTTAGCATAAAATTATATGGAAATGCTACTGAGAACCTGATGTCTACTTTATAGAAAGGCTTTTAGTCCATAAATATAAAGACAGAGCAGCTCTGTCAAATGGAGCCCAAGCTACGTATCTGTCATACGAATAGTTCTTGTTTTTGTTTTTCAAGGAATTGTGTGTAGTCTTGTAGAGCAGAGAAGCTTTTCAGAGCATCCTAGGACTCCTGCATCCCATGGTGTAGACAAGCCCTACACCATGGACCTTGGGCTCCTTCACAACCCTGAACTGCAGTCTCCGTAGCTGTAAGCTAAAGACAAGGTGTGCCCATTCTAGGTTGTAGGGAGGCATAACTGGAATACGGATGAAAGAGGTGCCCACCCGTTTGGCCCTGTGCAGGCTGGAGGTTCTGCACCGTCTCCTTCCATGTGACAGACACTGGCATGACTCTACTCCTCAGCCTGCCTGTGTCTGCTTCCACCTGACTGCATTTCCATCCCTGCTGGCCCTGGCCTTTCTATCATGTCTTTGCTCTTCCAAACTAGACATCCTCTCCTCATAGCCATTCCTCCACATAGGACCTGAGTGCCAGGGCAGTGGTGCCCCAAGTGAACAAGATCTCAGTCGTCTTCTGTGACCTGGCCAAATATGGGCTCCTCACTCAGCATCTGTGCGTCTGTGCACTTGGCATGTGCCATCAGAGTCAGCTGTCAGTAACAAGTTACAGCATGCTTGAACTGCACAGGTGTGTGATAATTGCACATGTATTTTAAGGTTCAGCTGAGCCCCCTGGACTGTTCCAGTGACAATAGTGCTAGGAGCATAGACTGGTTATGCCTTTCAGGACAGCCTGAAGAGGTCTAGTGCCAGCATGCACAGGACAGCGTCACTGACGACTCTGGCAGACGAATAAAGAGCATTCTGGGGCCCTCAGATTTTTTTTACAGGCCTTTAGTGCCCTCTCAGGGAACCAGCTATACAAGCCCACCAGGCAGGGATGCTGGCCTACAAGGTGGCAGGTCTGGACCAGGCAGGGGCCCTGGGGAAGCAGGCAGGCAACCAAGCCCCATGGTCCCCCCCAAATCGTTGTGTTCTTTCTGTGGCCTTGCTCTGGCGGTCTCATTGCAAGGTCTCCATTCAGAGTGGTCGCCCCTAGCCATGGTCAGGTGTGAGTAACTCTGCCCTTTCATCCCTGGCCACTTGGCACAGGTGCTCATGCTGCCACCTGCAGATGCCCTGTGCTCTCTGGCCCCACGTGCCCAGTGCCCACATCTCTTGACCCCAGGATCCACACAATCAGCAGGAGACTGTAAAAGCCTGGTGACTTCACTTACCCTATAATAGGCTAAATGGTAGTTGCATTTAAATGGATAATATTGTTTATGTTATAGTTTGGAGGGATTGGCTGATACAGTTTCTAATAATGACAGCCGTAGATTCCTTCTGGAATGAGGTTTCATCTTTCTAACAGACTTTAATTTTAGGTGGTAACTCATTGTAGGGTCAATGGACGTCATCAGGCCTTTTCAACTTCCTGCCATTGGCATCTACAATCGGCACCTGTGGTCTTGCAGGTGTGCCTGGTGGCAGCACGGGGCGGTGTGGGCATGCGTGAGTGGGCACCTCAGCCGAGAGACAGGCTCTAAGGGCAGGAGCACACAGGACAGGGTGCAGCAGAGGAAGGTGCAGGGGAGAACAGCTAGAGGAAAGAAGGTATAGAGATTCGCAGGAGGCCCAAACTGCTGTCCCGCTGGCTTGTTTCCCCTGCATAGTAATAATAATAATAATTATTATAACTGTGGGGATGATGCCAAGGGCTGCAAGTTTCTCTTTTAAGTGGCCTGGGATAGTTGCAGAACACTCAACTTCCTGTACTTTTGGGATGTAGGGGAATGAGAGGCTTCACCAGAGACAGAGTGGGGCGCAGAACAGGCAGATCAACGAAGTACACTGCTGAGGGGAGCAGCGGGTGGGTCAGGAGGGGTCTGCTGTGCCATATGGGTCAGCTCCCTGGCCCAGATCGAACATCAGCCCTTAAGGGTGACAGCGCTAAGACTTAACCCATACGCCGCCAGGGAGGCCCTTCCTGTGTTTCTTAGAAGGGCCACATCACTGCTAATGAGCAGTTCTTTCACATGGTAAGCAAAGATTCTGTTTTTCTGGATGAAGCAGCATGTCAACATCCACGCCCACCTTTGTGGCTGCTCCAGGGCAACGAGGGCTCCAGTGGGTCTATTTGGGCTCTACCAGAAATTGGTACCTGACTAGCCATCGGGGCCCTGCGAATATTACAATTTCATAGTAAAGACCAGACTCATCATTTTGTCTTCCCACACCAGCACTGGGAAGCCCATGTGGTGAAACCCCAGAGTAAACAAAACAAAATCCCAGTGAACTAGTGTACATCCACTCAACAGATTACGCGTGATTACTGAAAAGTGACATTTATAAGTTACCATGGTGCTTACTGGAGTACTAAGTCAAAGCACCACACCTCGCTGAGGCTGTCATTCCATCTGCGTAAAGGCAAAAGCCAGACAGACAATGGCAGTTTGCATGCTCATCTCTCCAGATGAGCTGGGCTTTCTCTTGGCACCATAGCTTCTCATTGTTGCCTTCCTTTGGGCCTGTAGATGACATTATTCTAACCAACCGATTTATAAAGCTTTTCAACCAACTCCGGCTTTGCAGGTGCTGGTGGTGTGCTTCACCGTCTTCGGGGGGCTGATGGCCTTCAACTACAACCGCACGCTGCAGGCGTGGGGGGTCCCCCTGCTCCTGGTTGCCTTTTTTGCCTACTTAGTAGCCCATAGCTTTTTATCTGTATTTGAAACCGTGCTGGACGCACTTTTCCTGTGTTTTGCTGTGGACTTGGAAACAAATGATGGATCATCGGAAAAGCCCTACTTTATGGACCAAGAGTTTTTGGTAAGCAACATTTCACGCCTGTTGGAATCTCCATCCTCACAAACCAAGTGGTGAAGACATGCGCATAAATGAGGCACACACCTAGACTCACCTTCTCTCCCAGGGGCCATGAGCCTCCACCCATGGCCTGCATGTCCTCAGGACATCTGGGCTCCATTTTCCCAGGCTGAGCCCACCTCCCTTACCGAGATCTCCCTGGGGAAAAGTGAAGCTGTGCAGCGAACACTGACCACGTGGGTGTTCTGGACACAAAAGCAGTCCAGTCCCTTTGGTGCTGATGTCTTGGTTGGCTTCTGGGAGGGCTGCAGGTTTACCAGTTGATCTTTCTCTAAAGCATTTTTGCATCCCCAAGCACCAGGCCACACCTGTCATATTTTAGGGAGCCTGTTCCAATCTAAACACTTCCCATGCCAGAACTGGTGGATCTGGGACCCCAGGACCTTTACTAGCAGCAAAGGCCAACTTGAGAAAAACCACACCCTCACGAGCACCCACACTGCTTTTATCTGGAAATAGCAGGCAGCTGTTTTCAACAGCTTTTGCCACAGTTGTTGCTGGCTTGCCTTATCCAGCCCAGACAGGGACGTGGTAACAGCTGAATGAAGTCTCGTCTCTTGCTCCTGTCTGGGTCAACTGACATCTTAATAATTTTCTTTCATTTTGTTGCCATAAAACTCAGCCATTATGCTTTTAAACAGAGCATTCAAAGCACTCTTCAGTCAGGCACTGAAGTTTAACAAGCACTTCTACAGCTTTATAATTAAATGTTTCCTCATCCTTCTTCATATAAAATAAAATGGAATTTTATTTGTATGTACCCTAAAGAAAATATTTCTGATGGCAGGTTGAAAGCTAACCAGGTCTCCATCCTGACGGACACTTTTTTGATTAAAAACCCTGTTTGAAATCTAGCCCTCCCCATCCCACCAAGATGTTTTAATTCAACAGGGAAAGCTTTTTTAAGAATTAGATTCCCTGCAATGATACTGTCAAGTTAATGGTTGCCAACAGTGCAGATAAAAGAAAATTGTTCTCACTCTTTTGTTTTTTAGAGTTTCGTAAAAAGGATCCACAAACTAAATGGTGTAGGGGCACAGAGAGACAAGAACCTATCAAAGGAAGAGGGGACAGAGCTCCGGCCAATTGTGAGTTAGGAATGCATCAGACATTTGTGCCTGGATCTTTCGAGTCATTCACAGAATAAATAAGGCCCAAGGAACCCTATTCTTTAGTGTCTGTCATTACTGTCTGATCATATTACAAAACTAGAAAGATAGAAGTCTAGTCTTTTTCTACCAACTAGGATAGAAAAACCTTTTGATGCTTATATGCATTAATTAAAAAGCATGCTATGTGAAAACTCATTTCAGGGCACCAATGAAAAGTACACTCCTACTCACAGCCAATAAATCAACATTTCTCAGCAGAAATCTCTGGAATGTTGTTAACAGAGGACTTTTCCCTACTCATCCAGTCCCAGAATTATGCATAACGTGTCAAAGTACAATTCTTAGTGGCAATAAAAAACCAAAGTTTAACCAGAATGGCACCTGATAGGCATAGTATAAAACAGAGACGTTTAACCAGATAGGTGTTCAGTTTGATTAAAGTACAAGGCTAATTCTGAACAAATCACAAAGGCTCTGGAGAAGTGGTTTTCACTAACCCCAGAGGTTTTTAAAAAGTTTGAAACTTGTTAAACTTTTAAACAAACAGGGACATTTAACATGTTGATTGGCAGGCTCTTCAGTTAGAGGTGTAGGTAAACAAAATCACCTGATCACCTAACAGGAGGCTGGGTCTGGCTTAATTTGCCTGTTCAAGTACAATAAAGGGCTTCCCTAGACCTCTTTTCAAAGATGGTGAGAAGCACCATGCCAGCTCAGATTTACTTAACAAATATAAATTGTGACTTTTCCTTAAACTGCGCCCCTGAGTTAGTTGAGCTGACAGTGTCTTTCATGCAGAGGGTTTAGGGATGGTTCAACTCAAGTGATTGTGGCTGATGAACTGTCCCGCACTTCTGCGTAAGTGCGCAGCAGTCTGCCTCAGCAAAAAGCAAGCAGGTTTCACCAAGTCTACGTCCATGCTATCAGGGGAAACCACTCGGCTGAGAAAATGGCCTAAGTGTGTTAGCAATTTGCCTTTGGTGATTGGATATTTGCCATTTGCAACACGTAGCTGTTTACCTTCCCTGTCCCAGTTGAAGGTAAGAATTTACCCACACACCACACTATGCGCCCTCGTTTTTTAAGGAACAGCACGTCCTACTCCCGATCCAGTGTGTTTCTTGTTGGTATTTATTCACCCTGAAATATGAATATAGAAATCCCTGCCCCATCCTCACCAATGTTCCCGCAGGTGATTTTCAAATTATTCCAAGTTGGATTTCAGATGAGTTGGGGGAAGCTGAGTCACTGGGGGACCTGCCAGGCACGAGCACAGTGAGGCTTCCAACTTCGTGAGTGGGCAGGTCCCCTCATTTTCCTAAGCCTTAGTCTCCAGCACAATGTGCATTGTGCAGATTAAATAAATCTTAAGGTATTTCTTAATGGCATTTAGGGAAGAATACATAAAAAAAAAATCTGACTCTACTTATCTGGAAGTTAGCCAGAAAAGAATCAGCCTGTGGCTCATAGGAATGTTCAAAAAAAATATTTATTTATAAAAAATACAATGGGATAGGTTTATGCTGAGAAATGCAGCAATAAATACAGTTGAAGAAAACAGAGCAACTCTACATCGATACATTGGCACAAACAGGAAGAGCAAATGCACTGTCCAGGCTGATTCTGTACACGCTCCCTCAGCAACACCACTCAAAGACCTTGTCAGCTCGGAAAGAGAATGAGTACACGGGTCATCACAAAAGCACGCTGATCATGACTTTATTTAAAAATTAGCAAACAATACTGTGGAGACATTGATAGGTAAATTCCTAAAATGCTGCATCTTCAATTTAGTTGGCAAAGACCGTATTTAGCTCTAAGCATGAGTTTAGTCTTCCATGTAAAAATCAAATACTAAAACTGTAAAAAAAAAAAAAAAAAAGGTTCCTATGGCTTAAAAAGACCAGTTGAAGTAGAAGAGTGTAAAAATGCATAGATCTTTAATAAAAGAACTGGCTGTCCAAGAGCGCTCCCCTTCACAGTATTCCTTTTTACTTCATATGCGAGTTATTGGTTATGCTGTAGGATTTAACTGTTACAGCACTAAAAGGCAACTATTTAGGAAAGAGGCAGAAAAAGGAAAAAGGAATGTATGTAAGGCAATATTTCTTTTAGGTACAATAAGCATAATAGTGTTTTAGGAAGACGAGATAAAAATTACTCAAGGCTAGATTGGTTTTCACTGAATAAAAACAATGGGCTAAATACTGCGCTCCCCGGTGGCTAGTAATCAATGCCTTGGTCGCCATACTGGTAATCTCTGGGGTAGTCATCTTGGTACTCGCTATGATACTCGTCTGGGTATTCTGCCTGATAATCACTATCACTGATTTCCGACCCATTTGTTCCCGTTCCTTGGCTCCCGTTGTGAATGACGGGTTCTGTGGGAGCAGCGCAGTACTTGGGGTCGTAAACCTGCCGCCCGAGCCCGTACACACTCATCCCTTTCTGGGAAGCCACTTTGTTGGTGCCCATCTGTAGGGAGATCGTCGAGTTGTCCACGGGTTGTAACGTGAGCTTCTGATCATAGATGTCTCTTCGGGTGCCAGGTGCTAACATCCCCGCCTGGTAGAGAACATAATACCAAGCATTAAAAGTGTAGCTAAGGTTAGGACACAGCTCTGCAAGCTGGCTGCAGCCGCTTCAGTGAGAGTTCGATCCCCGCCCCGGAGGTGATCCACATGGCACTGCAGACCTCTCCTGACCTGCCCGCTGCTCCCCTCAGCAGTGTGCTTCACAGATCTGCCTGTTCTGCTCTCCACTCTGTCTCTGGTGAATCCTCTCATGGCCCCTGCACCTCTGGCCTATACCCCAGTTCTGTATGTCTAAATCAATAAATAAATGTTTTTTTTTGTTTTATTTTTAAAGATGTATTTATTTGTGCATACAGAACTGGGGTACAGGCCAGAGGCTTAGGGGCGGTGAGAGGCTTTCACCAGAGACAGAGTAGGGAGCAGAACAGGCAGATCAACGAAGCACACTGCTGAGGGGAGCAGCAGGTGGTCAGGAGAGGTCTGCCACACCATGTGGTCACCTCCGGGGCAGGCGGGAATCGAACTCATGCGAAGTAGCTTTAGCTTTTCAGTGCTGTGCTTTAACCCGCTGCGCCACCAGGGAGGGCCAATAAATACATGTTTTTAAAAAATGCAACTAAAACCCATTCTGGTGACTATTTTATACATTATGAAATTCACACTGAATGTGAAAACACTTAACAACTCCCATTCCATTCAGGGGTAAAGCTAACCAAAATAGCCTGATGTCAGAGCTCCCTCAGGAAGCAAATGTTCACTGGCTTTCAGGCTAAGTCAGTCCTTCCTTCAAAACCCTGCTCTGCTATAAAACTGCAATGTGGTGGGGCCCTCCCTAGTGACACAACAGGTTAAAGCAAGTTCTACAGAAGCTGGCCGCAGCAACTTCAACTTGAGTTCAAACCCCGGCCAGGGAGGTGACCCACATGGTGTGGTAGACTTCTCCTGTCTTGCCCGCTGCTCCCCTCAGCAGTGTATTTTGTCCATCTGTCTGTTCTGCTCCCCACTCTCGTCTTTGGTGAAGCCTCTCACTGCCCCTGCACCTCTGGCTTGTACCCCAGTATGTCTCACTAAATAAATCTTGTTTTAAAAAATTAAAAATTGCAACATGGTCTCCAATAAATTAATTTGCTTTTAGTTTTAGGTTTCTTGCCTGCAAAACCGAGATAATGTCCCTTATTTTGGATTTATGAAATAATTAGTAAATAATATAAAACAAAGCATAACACTAGCACACCTGGAGGTCACAGGACCAATGAAACACTGGGTCCAGGCCACCAGTTTCTAATACAGTCAGCAAAACCTGCTGGGCAGTCATGAGTCTTTCAAAAGGCTCCCATGCACCCAATAGTCGCTTCCAAACAGGCACAGTAACTGCCCTCTCCTCCCTCTATGGATGCCAAGCACATGCCCAAATTCAAAGGTGGTGGAAAAGCAGCTACAGCTGTGACGCCACCCTCCCCGGAGGCCAACAACACATCTCACTTTGGGGCCATTACGAAAAAGCCTTTCAAACTATTCCCCACTTTTATTGGACACGAGACCTGTCTGCTCTCAAATAATGATGGGGCCTTTTATGAGGTGCTAGTGATCTATTTCTAACAAGGAAATACTTCCACCTGGGACACCCAGAGAATGTGGGACCCCCCGCATTCTCACCACGCTGCATTTCAGCCTCAGCGTTCACACTGGTGATAGGAACACTAGCTAAACAGTTCTTATTGGGACACCAGATAATTGGGCCTACCCGGTAAGGCCCCTTTGAAAACAAAGTCAGAAGCACGCGGGTGATTTGGTATGGGAAAGCCCACGGGGATTACAACTGAGAGGTAATCTCTGGGGTAGTCATCTTGGTACTCGCTAT
>NW_004567127.1:18164295-18191355 GCF_000260355.1 Condylura cristata | reverse complement strand
TGGTGCCCATCTGCAGACTGATCGTGGTCTGGTCAAAAGGCTTGTCCGTTTGCATTTTGGGATCATAAAGATGCCTCCGAGTCCCGTAGGCAGTCATTCCTGCCTGGCTGGCACATTTGTTGGTTCCCATCTTTTAATTTAAAAATAAAATCAGCATTAATGATTAGAAGCCAACAAGAGAGAGGACACAAAACTTCCTGTTCTACGAAAGAGCCAGAAGAAGCAGAACAGACAGAGCTTTCTGCGCGGGTTCTCTGGTTAACTGGATACAGAATCTCTTCTATGCTCTCACAAATCTCAAGGTGCTCACTTTAAGAAAATTTCGAAAAATAATTATGGGATGATAATGCACAGATAAACTGGTAGTAGAAATTCTATGGGGACTACACCCGAGAAAAGAAAAACATTGTTAAAAAAAAAAAAAGGAAAAAGATGCAAAATATATAATATATATACATTAAAAAAAAATTATGGAATAGAAAACCCCCCCAACATGATCAATCATATAAAGGTACACACAGCAGAGGTGGAGACACACAAAAAGCTATCGTAGTAGCAGAACGATGAATGACTTGTTTCCTCTGCTAATCTCCCTCCCGACCCCACTGCACTGATAACCGAATAAAATGCTTCAGCCACATCAGGGCACATAGCTATCATTGGCTATGCAACATGCTGTTCTGCTCCAGATAGGCTTTGCATAAAATGTGATGGCAAATGCCAGGTGTCTTCTCCGACAGCCTAGCGGGGGCTTCCCTATGTTTCATCAAAATTGCCAACGTTTTCATAGGAAAAGAACCACGTTATATCCCTCCCATGCTCATGCCATTGGTCAGAGAGAGGGAAAATGAGGAATGTGAACTCAGCCAGGTTCAGAGGAACAATAATTAACTTCTCTTCCCCATGAAAATAATATGGCTTCAGGACCAACCAGTACACCCTGTTCTACTGGTTACATTTCTACCACTGGTTTTTTTTTTTTTTTTTCTCTTAGAAACAAGACAGATTGAAGGAAAATTTGATTGCTAAAAGTAAATCATACTCATTGGAAAAGACTCAGAAAAAATACAGGCAGAAAGGAAGGGGGAGACCGCTGTAACTCTAGTCTCCCACTGTAACGTGTGTCGTTCTAGCTTTTTACCTTACGGATCTGAGTACATCTACAGACATGCATAGAAACATATACATGTATGTAAAACGTGTACATCTTTTAAATAAAATTGTGACCACACTGATTGTATTATTTTGTGTGCTTTCATCTTTAAACTTTTGTCTGTTACTCTAACAGTATTAGTTTTTATCACTTTTCATAACCTAGCCAACTGAATGGAAATGCAGGTTTCAGGTTTCTTGCTACAGATATAGTATTGTACTGTATAAAAATAAACTCACTTCACAAAAACTCAGTCAAGAAAGGAACTTTGTATCACAGGAGGGATCAGAGAATAAAACCCAGAGGATTTGGGGCATTTAGCAACGATGTTTCTGTGACACTCTTGTGGGGAATGGAGACAGGGAAAAATGAAAGGGGAAATATGCATTTCACAGAAATTTAACTGTGACATTCTAATAGCACTTGGCTTCTATATTATACCTTACTAGTATAACTGACTCTGGCATTGAGTTTTTTATAAAATTGACTCATTTGGTCGGTAACATCCAGGAATTTTAAATGTACATTTTCTTAAACAACAGCAACAAAAAAGGTGGTAATTAGGAAAAATATCATTTCCTGAGAAACGATTACCAAGTCAGTGGCATGCCTGGGGTTTCTTCCTAAATCCATCACCATGATCTCATGGGCTTTAAATGGACCTAAATGGACATAAACCACATCCATCCCCCAAGCCTACACTGCCATGTTATCTACCTCTTCCTCCCTCTACCTTTCAGAGGGAGAATTAATGACCCGGAATAAGTAATTGGTCAAGCAGAACCCCATGACTTACCTGCAAACCAATTACACTTTGGCCAGCTTTTAATTTTCCCTCATCAAAACGTCTTGTCTGCTTTTCTGCATACTTAACTCCAATATCAATGGTTGTATGGAAGCCTTTTGTTTTCGCCTAGACAAAAACCACATACTCAATGAAACACACTTTACGGGAGATTCTGCCAACAGTTTACAGAAAGGACAATGAACTGATATGCTTCATAGATGAAGGTTTTATTAGAAAAGACCCAAACTAGGAGTGAGAAATGCAGCTAAAGCCGTTAGTATTACACTGCACCCCTGAAACATGGGTAGTATTCAAATTAAGCTCTCTTGTAAGAGGCAGCTGATGTCAGCAGCCTTTACACAAAGCTAATAATTACAGATGAAACAGGGCTCTTCCTTGCCTCAGATGAACTCCCACGGGTGAGGCAAAGAGGTAACTCACCACCAACTGGCTGAGGACCTTTTCAGCAGCCCCTAGAGACATACGTACCAGGCCTGCCAGAGCCACCAGTGTCGTCTGAACCTGGGTCATGTTTCCATTCTCAAAAAGATCATTTGCTTCAAATATGTCATGTGGTTTCATCCCATAAGCCTGGATGGCTTTAATGAAGTTGCCAATATTCTCCAACTATGAAGAAAAGGAGTCATATGACTTTTGACATTCACATTATCGCATGACCCTAGGTCTTCATGAAGAGTTACAAAATGCCAAGGAGAAAGGTTCTTGACAAGGATGGAGTGGAGGGTTCTTTACTTCTTTGCCTATGCTTCTGTTAATTTCGGGACAGTATTTGATTTCTCCCCTCAGTTGCAGTCCCTGTAGCTCCCCCGCCCCACCCATGATCCATTACCACAGACCCTTGTGCTCTTCCCTCCCGTTTGCCTCCTCTTCATCCCCTGCCCCGTTGAATGCTTCTTCAGAGCGACAGCTTTGGCAAGGATTTTTGACCAGACCCCTACTGAGCTTTCTGAGCTCTGACTGAAAAAGGAAAGTGTAAAAAGGAAGCGGCTATTTCAAAAAAGAAAAGACCACATAACTGTCGCATTATTTTTAAGCAGTCACGTTTCTCCAGTTCTGTACAAGAAAGATCTTCCTTACATGTTTTTTTTTTAAAGATTTATTTATTTATTCATACAGAACTGGGGTACAGGCCAGAGACACGGAGGGTGAGAGGAGGAGACAGAGCGGGGTGCAGAACAGGCAGATCGACGAAGCACACTGCTGAGGGGAGCAGCGGGCGGGTCAGGAGAGGTCTGCCGCGCCATGTGGGTCTCCTCCGGGGCAGGCGGGAATCGAACTCATGCGGAAGTGGCTCAAGCTTCTTTGTGCAGTGCTTTAACCCGCTGCACCACCAGGGAGGGCCTTCCTTACATGTTTTAAAGATTTCTGTCAGAGCTATCCAGGTCTGGAATTTTCTTTGTCAAAAGTTCTCATATTAATAAATTATTGTGTTGCAATTTTAATTTAAAAATAAAGCTGTGGGGGCCTCCCTGGTGGCACAGGGGTTAAAGTCACAGCGCTATCAATCTATCACAGCCACTGCGGCATGAGTTTCATCCCCAGCCAGGGAGCTGACCCACATGGCGCAGACCTCTCCTGTCTTGCCTGCTGCTCCCCTCGGCAGTGTATCAGTTGATGTGCCTGTTCTGCTCCCCACTCTGTCTCTGGTAGGTCCTCTGACCTCCCACACCTCTGACCTGTACCCCCATTCTTGTATGCATAAATACATCTTTTTAAAAATAAATAAATTTGTGGTTAGTGCTCAATCTCCTATATCTCAAAACACATGCACAAGATGAAACATCAAATTTTACTTAATTATACATTCACAAATTAAGACTTAACTACAATTAACATAGTGTTCTACTTTCCACCATCAGTAGTTATATTAAATTTCTTGGTTTTGTCCCATGTGAATCCTCACGGTCTAGGTTGTATTTCTTTGTGCACCGTGTCAAATCCTCTCTGCGAGTAGATAATCCAAATATAAGAAAACTTCTTAGTTAAATAGCTAAGGATCAAAAATAAAATATAGCCAAGTACACACATTTCTGCTCAAAAGCTTATTTTAAAGCTAATCAAGATTCTGTGGTGTCTATACAATGGAATACTGAGCAATCACAAATGATAGGCTCAGGCCATTTGCAGCAACACGGATGGGGCTGGAAGGGATCGTGGTCACTGAAATATGTCGGAAGGGAAAAATATCAAATGGTTTCACTTACAGGAGAATACAGGGAAACCAATCAAGGGGTCAGGGAAAGAAAAAACAAAATAGCAGGCAAACTATAGATCAGATATGTAAATCAGGGGAGAGAGAGGGATCAAAACAGGGGAGGGAAGAGCACAAGGGACGGTGGTGGTGGGCCAGGGTGACTTGGTGGTGGGAATTTTATGGGGATTATTACACCTAAGAGGAGCAATCAAACACTGCATAAGAATAAACAATAGGGCCCTCCCTGGTGGCACAACAGGTTAAAGCACAGCACTATGCGGCAGTCCACAGCCACTGCAGTATGTGTTTGATCCCCAGCCAGAGAGGTGACCCACATTGCGCGGCGGACCTCTCCTGACCCACCCACTATTAGCAGTGTATTCAGTCAATCCGCCTGTTCTGCTCCCCACTCTGTCTCTGGTGAACCCTCTCACTCCCCCTGCACTCTGGCCTGGACCCCAGTTCCTATACACATAAATAAATAAATCCTTAAAAAAAATGAACAATAATATAAAATACCTAAGTAAAACAAGCTTCCCTGCAGAAAGAGCAAACCAAACAGAACTGGAGGTTATTGCTTTGGCTGTTACCTGAGGCCAGTTTAACGAGGACTCGTTGACCTTCCTCACTGAGCCGGGCTGTAGCTTATTTATGAGTCTGAAAGGAAAAGTGTAAGCAGCATCGTATTTATTGAGCACACAAAAGCACAGGCTGGCTGCAAAACTGGTTCTATTATTATCAGCAAAGAACCCCTTAAAACATTTACATTAATAGTTCAAGGTTGGACACCTTAGACTGAGAGTGGACAAGACAAAGCCCTGGAAAGGAATGAAGGACAGAAAGCAGCCCACACCAAAAACAAACTCACTCGCTGGGCCTCCCTGGTAGTGCAGGTGTTAAGTCTCAGCGCTATCAAGCTATCAACAGCCACTGCAGCACAAGTCAATCCCGGCCACGGAGGTGACCCAGATGGCTTGGCAGACCTCTCCTGCCCCACCCACTGCTCCCCTCAGCAGTATACTTCGTTGAGCTGCCTGTTCTGCCTCCCACTCTGTCTCTGGTGAATCCTCTCACTTCCCACCCCTCTGACCTACACTCCATGTAGGTCATCCATGCATGAATAAATAAAAATAAATCTTTATTTTTAACAACAACTCACTCGCAGAGGATTATGCCATCTTTGAGACCCAGCTGGAAGTTGGGGCCAATGCTCATGCCTGTCACCTCTTCGATCCAATTGCGAAGATCTTCTTCTGCCTGGTGATCATACTTGGAAGCAATCTGAAATACAAGTTCACTACCTTTAGAAGAATCTTCACTAAGCAGGGGGCCTGCCTGGTGGCCCAAGGAGTTCCGTCTCAGTGCTATCAAGCTATTGCCAGCCACTGCCGCATGAGTTCGATCTGCTGCCAGAGAGCTGACCCACACAGTGCACCAGATCTCTCCTGTCTCACCCCAGCTCTTGTACGCATAAGTAAATAAATCTTTAAAAAAAATTTTTTTTCACTAAAGCATCAAAACTGCTGACTTAGGACTTATTCTGCCTTCACGATCCACTGACACCACAGCTGTGATATGCAGCTAATAACTCACTGGGGTTCACCGCAAACCTACCCCACCAGTATACCTTCAGTAACCAATAAAAATTTTTTGTTTCTGGCAGTGTCATACAAATACACATGGAGAGAAACTGGAAGGGAGGAGAAAATAGAAGGCAAGATAAAACACACAAGATGTGACAAGGTTAATGAGAATGCTAGGCACTTAGTTATATTACATTAAAGATTACGTCATGAATCATCACATTCCCTAAAAGAGGGTGGAGGATTCTGACGCGTGCAACTGTGTGCCACACGGTAGTATCACTGGTCAAAGTCTATCAATCCTGAGCTTTTATAGTCTGGAATTTCTATGCCTCTACTCAAACACACACACATTCCTCAGCACACTAACTGTTGTACTTACAGTGCAATAGTGAAACTCTGTGTACATGTCTATATCCCATTAGATTCCTTATGAGAAGGAAAAGCATGTAATTCTACTTTTGGCCCTGCATTAGCTAGCATTGTTTCTGACCCAAACACTTAATAAAACTTAAAGTGTTGTGTTGATGCTTTACATACAGAATTCTACAATGAAGGCAACTTATATCAACACAGATGCTAGGGGATGATACATTCTAAAACTACCTTTGAAAACTACAAAATTTCTCTATAATAAAAAGGTTAAGTCTCAGTTAATAATAATACAATTTAAACAGCATATAAGAAATCACAGGCTTATGTTTGTAATTTATTCTTTCCCTAGGGCTGTCGGAGAAGGCTGGTCAATGCGAGTTACTACAGAGAAGACACTGGGAAGAACAGACTGTTATTTTACTTCTCATTAGCAAAGGTGAGAACACCAGCAGGTAGGAGGTGCCCAAGGGGGTAAAGATCACGATGAATGTGAGTCAGTTAAAGCGGACACCGAAGTGGAAACGAGTGGTAGAAATATTTGCTTCCAGAATGCATAATCAGGTTTAACTACTGAAAAAAAAAAAAAAATGAAATGCCATCATGACTTTTCAGTCCTGGGGAAGTCCTTGCTGCCCTAAACCCATGATGCCTCCAAATTCTTTCCAGGAGAGAGAGAATCCCAGGATCCCGCCACTCAGCAGCTTCAAGATGTACATGCCTCCTGGTCCGCTGACCTGAAAACTCACCCACCAGTGGGACACCTGTAATGGTCCTACGATGTTATTATCTTACTCTCTGTGTTCTTTTCAGTGACGCTCTCCCCATGCCCCAGCACTTGATCCCACTAGTTACCACACGTTTAAGGCAGACAGCAGTCCTCCCAAGGTAACCAAACGGCTCTACCCCTTTGGTAGACCGAGTCATTTAACTAAGCTGCAGATTGAGGCAGGATTACAAATGGAAATCCATGGAGTTTATCTCTCACATTAAGATAACTAACACCACAATGTTCCTGGACCAAATGGGCGTGCAATGCTCTTACCACAGCACGTATACTAAAATCTCATCCTGGATGTTGGTTCATAAAACATAGTTGGGCACAAAATAAAGCTAGTACCTAATGCACAGTAGTTCCTGGTGCCTAAAAGCCACCAGCCTATTGTGACTTCCTGCCAGTCTGGGTTATAAAGCAGCTAGCTGTGGGACAGGGAAGGAGGCAGTGATGCTGGCAGCTTGTCACACCAGAAGCAGCCATTTCTCCTGTTACTCCTCGGAGAATTGCTCTTAAATAACACATCTCCTTGGCCCTCCCTGGTGGCGCAGTGGGTTAAAGCACAGCACTAAGAAGCTTAAGCCACGTCAGCGTGAGTTCGATCCCTGTCCCGGAGGTGACCCACATGGCGCAGCAGACCTCTCCTGACCCGCCCGCTGCTCCCCTCAGCAGTGTACTTCGTCGATCTACCTGTTCTGCTCCCCACTCTGTCTCTGGCAAAGCCTCTCGCCGCCCCTGAGCCTCTGGCCTGTACCCCAGTTCTGTATGCACAAATAAATAAATCTTTAAAAAAAAAAAAAAAAAACCCAATCCCCCCCCCCCAGCCCATCCAACAAAATCACTTACATATAGGAACTTATGAAATTTGAGTAATCGATTACTTAGGCAGAAGAAAGTGAAGACTTGAATATAATTTCACAATGGAGTCTTGTTCCAGGTGTCACAGACAAAGAGGAGAAAGTAATATCTTGAAGCATTCACTATGCGAAACCACCTCTATTAATGAGTTATTTTTTTCAACTAAGAGGGTCACTTCAATAAATCTGAACAAACATGACATGTTGGCGCAGGACAGTCCTACCTGAGGTCTGAGGCTGCCTCCCCCATCTATGGCCCCAGTGGTGAATTCATCCAACTTCTGACCCATCATTTCCTGTCACTACCCTAGGAAGTCTGAATCCCGCGTCTGCACTAGGGAGCTATACTCTATGTCATTTCCACAATCAGCAGAAACTAAATAAAAATTGTTCTCTTCACTTTTTCAAATGCAGAAGTGGAAATTATGCTGCAGGGGGTTTGGGCTTGTTGTGGGTTGGTGGTGGTGGTGATTCTTAACCAAATGAGACCAATTATTTAGCCAGGAAAATATGAAAAGCATATTTATGCTCCCTTTGTTCAAAATGTGTCTGACAGATACAGCGCCTGCCCCAAGCCACAGAGTGATTACAGATCTGACTTGAAAGACCTAGAAGGAATGTCAGAGAATGTTTCATCTCCTCTGTGACTGTTCTTGTCCAGGGAGTGATGAGAGAAAAATCAAGGACTGGAGTTGGATGGGCCTGCCCTCACCCCTGCCCGACCACTGACCACTAACTATTATGGGGTGGAGCTCTGGAAAGCTGACTGTTCTCAGACGTGACAGCACACATACAGGAAAAAAAAATTATAAGCACATAATACAAAGTTCAAGAGCACAT
Source organism: Condylura cristata (assembly GCF_000260355.1). Taxonomy (NCBI): domain Eukaryota; kingdom Metazoa; phylum Chordata; class Mammalia; order Eulipotyphla; family Talpidae; genus Condylura; species Condylura cristata. The sequence goes on along the minus strand of NW_004567127.1, from coordinate 18,182,773 downwards.
GTGGGAAAATAAAAGTGAAAACAGGTACATACATTCATTTTCTTTCTCTCTCTCTTTCTCTCTCTCTCTCTCTCTCTCTCTCTCTTTCTCTCTCTCTCTCTCTCTCTCTCTCACACACACACACACACACACACAGAACTGCTGGTTTTGACTTAGTATTATTTTCCTTCAAGTGAAGAAGCAGCAAGGATTTTTCTACCCAAATAATATTTTTCAAACAACTGAGCTTTCTGCAGTCAAGTCAGCCAAACAGAATTCAAGATTTAGGAATGTGCATTCGTTTTAAAAAACTGCCTTTTGGGCTCTCCCTGGTGATGCAATGGGCTGAAGTACCACATTATGAAGCCACTGCAGCACTAGTTCAATCCCAGGCCAGGGAGGTGACCCACATGGTGCGGCAGACCTCTTCTGACCAGCCCACTGCTCCCCTCGGCAGTGTACTTTGTCCATCTGCCTGTTCTGCTCCCCACTCTGTCTCTGGTGAATCCTCTCACCACCACACCTCTGGCCTGTACCCCAGTTCTGTAAACACAAATAAATAAATCTTAAAAAAAAAAAGTGTCTTTCAATGAAAAAATAATCTCATGAAATCATGAGTAAATCTATCACAAATTGGCTCTTAGATGCTGACCTCCAATGCTGTAGCATGTAGAAATCTTATGTTTACTTTAAAAGGTTCTATCAGAACACAACCCAAGCAAATAAGGTGATAGTCTAGCCAAAGAGGTTCACTCTGAACTGTCTGACATATACATCTTGTAACTCAAGAGGCAGAGGGCAGTGAAGAAGTAAGCTGTGACCAGTAAAATGTACCTCATGGAAATTCCACTCTTTGTTTAAAAATCACTTGTCCGAGTAGCTTATAAACATTTTCTCTCCTCTTCTTCCAGATTTATGTTACTTGATCTTGGCAATCAACTTCCTCAGACTTTCTGCCTGGTTCTTTGTAGTCCATGAAGCCCCTCTCTTCACACTTCCATACCTCCCTCCCGAGAACCCACCAGTTACCTAAAGTGGTGTCCCCAACCCTTTCCATATTGTAGCTCACTCTGAGAACACCTGCTGGAGACTCATGCCAAAGCTCAGGTGCACTCCACCTTTGCCAAGCACAACCAACAGGCAAAGAAAATGCCTCCAAAAACCATTCAGGCCTCAGATCCAGTCACCACACTCTGCCACCTTGCAGTGCTGGATCCTGGCAACTAACTTCTTCTGAGCCTGCTGGAGTGCTCATGCCTGGGAGAGCTCAGCCTTTGCTCTTCCCTCCTCCTCAGGATACCAGAGAGCACCTGTCTAGCCACCTTCTTGTTCCAACCAAACAGTTCAGTCCTTTCTGGCACACCACCTTTCTGAGGTTCTCAATTTCTTTCAGTTCCTGAAATAACGCTTGTTAGGAGTCAATAAATAAGACAGCACAGAAGCTTTCTGAAGGAGGGTAATACTGGCCCCAAAGGGGTGAATGAAAACCAGATCTTGCAGTGGGTGATGAAAGCAACTTTAGATATTACAACCTGTGACACCCTAACAAATGATAGTCCTTTCTGTTAGATCTGGGAGGGGTTGAAATTAGGGGAAAAAAAATATCTAAAGACTCCTTGGCTATGGCAACAACCGAAAGGCTCACCGAGAGATACATGGATAAGGAAGATGTGGTGATATACACAATGGAGAGTATTCAGCTATATTTGAAAAAGTATGATGTCGGCCCTCCCTGGTGGCGCAGCGGGTTAAAGCACAGCACTGAGAATCTAAAGCCACTTCCTCATGAATTCGATTCCCGCCTGTCCCGGAGGTGACCACATGGGGTGGCAGACCTCTGCTGACCCGCCTGCTGCTCCCCTCAGCAGTGTACTTCATCGATCTGCCTGTTCTGTTCCCTACTCTGTCTCTGGTGAAGCCTCTCACCACCCCTGAGCCTCTGGCCTGTACCCCAGTTCTGTATGCACAAATAAATAAATCTTAAAAAAAAAAAAAAAAGGATGATATCAGGCCCACCCTGGTGGTGCAAACACACGGCACTGTGAAGCTTTCTGCAATCACTGGAGCACAAGTTCAATCGCAGGCCAAGGGGGAGACCCACGTGGCACAGCAGACCTCTCCTGACCCACCCTCTGTTCCCCTCAGCAGTGTATTTCAGTAGATCTGCCTGTTCTGCTCCCCACTCTGTCTCTGGTGAATCCTCTCACCCCCATATCACCTCTGGCCTATACCCCAGTTCTTGTATACATAAATAAATCTCTCAAAAAAAAAAAAAAAAAAAAGACGAAATCTTGTCATTTACAAAAATGATGACTGATGGGAATTATACTAAATGAAATAAGTCAGAGAGACCCTTTATGATTTCACTCACATGTAGAAGAAAAAAAAAAACAAAACAAAACCAAATCAACCCTTGGGTTCTAACCAAACAAGGGTGGTCCCCAGGGAAAGGGGGTTCGGAGTGGGAAGAAGGGGTGGAGAGAGGAGTCTGTCTCATGCCTGGTGGAGGTGACATTAGACCTTGGACATGTCGATGGATGTCAAAGTGTAAAGTGACTATTTACTGCAACTAAATACATACAACAACATTTGGAAAAGCATCATGAAAACTAGGTTGAAAACCACTGAGATATAGCAAAAAAGAGCTGTCTTCACCCTTTCCCCCAAATCCTAAGCACCCTCAGACATAAGTTCCTTAGTGGCTGCCAATCCTTCCAGCAGACCACATGCCCATGTATTAAACAGCACTGGAATTAAATCTCCTTCAAAAACATGAGCCCTCAGGGCCTAAACTTCCAAGAGTAAAGGCAGGAACTAGATCAGATAAAAGCCTGCTAATTGCTGAGAAATGAACCCTTTCTGGCACTGAAGTTTGAGAAGTTTCCTTCTCTGAATCCTTAGAAGGGGATACCAGGCAAAACCCCTCAACAACTGACCTACGGGCTCCCGTGGGTGTTGACTGTCGGCATAAGCAAGGAGGTCTCAAACAAAGTGCAACATAGTAAGAAGATAGAGGTGTACCTGGCAGGAGGTAGAATATTAATACTTACGTGCAAGAAAATCTGAAGGCCCCCATTTCTACCCAGGAACATTCCAGACTCCACTAAGTAATAAAGATGTGTCTCTCCCATATAATCATTTTCATAAAACATTCTTAACGCAGCACTTGTAAAATCTGGAAGTAGATGATTCCAGGATTTTGTCTCTGGTGGTTCCAACAATGCCCCCAAATGTCAGTCAAGCCTAAACTCACACTAGGCCCCCTGTTTCAACCCCCTAAGGTAACCCAACATTACTCCAAACTTGAAGTAAAATCAGAGTCGGTGTCCGCTTCCCTCTGTGTGAAGCATTGTGTGTGTGTCCTGGATTCTTCCTGCAACTTCGCAGTACTCCATCCTGCTGCCCTCCTGCTACCAGGCACAAGTCCAAGGCAAAGGAAGTCTGCACCCTCAATGTTTACATTCTAGTGGAGTGAGAAACAAATATTAGACATTTGCCCCCCGCCCCCAATCTAAAACAGCGGCTCCCGACTACATGGGGATTACCAGGCTCAGTATCAGAACAAAGCAGAATTCCTCTGAAACACAAAATGCCTCCTTGCTCCCCTATTGCCACTCTTGATCCCTCAGCACAAGAAAATGAACCAACAGGCTGTAACTTTTTTACCCTACCTTAAAATGCTGCTCCCAGTGCATTGTACAAATGTAAATACTTCAGCACATGTTGATGTATTTGCACTGGGGATAAACAGACCCAAGATCACACAGACTCTTTGAAGTCAAGCTTCAAAAACTGTGTTCCCAATTCCAGTGACCTAACTAAGTAATTTAACCCAGGTGACCCCATTTCTCACAGGTAGTCTCCTTCCTCTCAGGGCCATGGTGAGGGTGAGGTGAGGGTGAAGTGAGTACTGTGGGTAACTCAGCCTGTCCCAATGCCTGACACGTATCAGAACTAACACTCTCCGTTTATGTCAGTGGCGGGTGCAGAGGCAGCAAGTTTTCTACTGGCTGAAACCCACTGCAACCTTTTCATTCCACTGTCCACAATTCAAGAAAAAACTCCACAGTGGACACTCATCTCAATCACCTCTGCCAGCAATCACCACTGTCCACTCCTGCCACTACTTCTCAATCCTCCTGCCAATGCTCTTCTTGATGTTAGGATTGTCTCTGTACTCCAGTGCTCATTCTTTATCAACTGTTGCTGATGAAAATGATGAAACTACTATTTTTTTAAGCAGGTTTGTATTTTTTTTTAAAGATTTATTTATTTGTGCATACAGAACTGGGGTACAGGCGAGAGGCTCAGGGGTGGCAAGAGGCTTCACCAGAGACAGAGTGGGGAACAGAACAGGCAGATTGACGAAGTACACTGCTGAGGGGAGCAGTGGGCGGGTCAGGAGATGTCTGCCAAGCCATGTGGTCACCTCCGGGGCAGGTGGGAATCGAACTCATGCGGAAGTGGCTTTAGCTTCTTAGTACTGTGCTTTAACCGGCTGTGCCACCAGGGAGGGCCGCAGGTTTGTATTTTTATGAGTGAGAGTGGGAATTCTACAAAAATCATTTTGCATTTAAGAAAAATGACGTCAACGGATTAAAAAGATGTGGTACATATAAACAATGGAATATTATTCAGCAATCAAAAAGATAAACACATGCCTTTTGCAGCACCATGGATGGAGCTGGAAGGGATCATGCTTAGTGAAATTAGCCAGAAAGAAAAAGAAAAATATCAGATAGCTTCACTCATAGTGGGCATATAAAGGACCAGAGGGGTGGAGGGTAGGGGTAAATAATGAACAACTATATACCAGAGAGAATTTTACGGGGTGGAGTGGGGAATGGGATTAAAAACGGGGGGGTGGGGGGTGGCGGAGTACACTGGACTATGGTGATGGCACACAGGTGATTTGGTGATGGGGATTACAACTGAGATGGAAAAAGGCATAAAATGATGTAAAAATAAACTTATTTTTAAAAAATAAATAAATGAAAAAAAAGTTTAGAAAATAGAAATGATGTCAAACCAGATGGCATGCTCTTTTCTCAAGGCCCCATAGAATCTGTGGCTGGTTGTATGGTGCAAACCTGCTCAAGATTGGATGGGCAACTGATTATGCATTCCAAAGCTATGGAAAACTATATCTGCCTCCAGTAAACAGAAGTGATGTCTGAGGGCATTTTTAAGTCAAGCCCTTCTCTGAGGTACAGGAAGGTCTTCTGTACCAATGTATCAGCATCTGACACCTGCTGTCTTTTCCGTCCAAATATGTTCAGTCAAATAAATACAAAGATACCAAGATTCAATATATGACTTTTGAGAAACTGACAGAAATGAAAGCTTTTAAAATAAATCGAGCCAAGAATATCACTAAAAAATTGACTAAAAATATAGAATAGAATGTCAATTGTCTTTTCTATCCAGATAATGATCTTCAAACTAAAAAGCTTTGAACACATATAATTAAAAATTTTGAATGCTCAAATCTGAGCAAGGATGGGATAATCAGAGGCTGAGTTCCCAGAAGAATCTAAGCTCAGAAATGAACAGCTTCACAGTGAGAGAAACCTGGGCAGACAGCAGTGATTGGAACCTAAAGCAGGGCCCACTCCTCCCTCATCCCCACTCCTAGGGCAAGGACTCTCCTAGAGGCTGCAGAGCCTGGAGGTCCTGCTGAGTGGGCTGGGGGGAGGCACAGGTATACAAGGCAACACCTGCCCACATCCTCACCTGGAGGGCAGGACAGGCTGCGTCCAAGCTTGAACCCGACAGCCCATGCCTGGTACATAGTAGGGGTTCAATAAATGACTTTTCATCCACTGATAGCTTTACCAGACTTTGCAAATGGCACAGAGTTAAAGGTCCTGTTTCAGAAGGGCATCTGCATTTGAATGCCACTGTGTGTGTGTGTGTGTGTGTGTGTGTGTGTGTGTGTGTGAGCGTCACAAATCCTGGCTCTACCAATCTAGTAATCTTAGATGTATCACTAGGGACATATTTGTTTTACTTTCTGATGAAAGTCCCTTACGTCTACAGCGTTCCAAAAGTCCAGTTTAGTAACCCTAGAAGTGGGGCCTGATCAGAAGGAACCACAAATCCCAGGAGGGGGTTCTCAGTGATGTGTCCTGGAGGCTGAGATGAAAAGCCATTCTCTTCTGTTTTGGTTACTAACAATTTGGAAACTATTGGATTTATTTACTGAACTTACAGAAAATAAGACTGGGAGTAGTTATAAAGTGGTAAAATCTGGAGTGTGCAAAGCTTAATAAAGAAATCATCTGCAATAAATGTGGAAGTTTACCCCAGTGATCTAGAACCAATGAAAAACGCTTACTCAGTGGGCAAATAGCTACCCCAAAGCTCACACTGTCTTAGTCTGCACGGGCACACTACTCCATAAAACACAGCTGCCTGTCTGATTTGTTTGATCACACTGCCCGCAAGGTAACCAAGGAGAGGATTATTTAAACAACACAGATGTGAGAGGAATATGTGAATTAGAAAAATTCAGGCGAAAGCAGTTATAACTTTCACTTTACAAAGGGGGAGAGCAAGCTTTGAATCCTCCTTCCACATGGAGGTTCCTTTGTCTGCCCCACCAGGCGATCATGTTGCTCAAAACAGAATTAGTGCTTTGTAGCCAACCAAGGAGCTAGTTTATGATCCCACGGAACTCCCACAGGTCACACTCTATCCGGCATGACTGATCAATTTCAAGTGCCACGCAGTAAAATGGAACATTGACATCAGTTTCTAGAAGGGGCAAACTGGGAAAGGCTGTGATTTAAAGAAAATCAGTCTCTCAGGAGACTGGTTAATCAGAGGCCCGAGATCACAAGCCTCTAGAAGGGACTTTTCGGGCAGGAGAAACAGGCTAGTTACCATCTACTAGATAGGAACCATCTAGAAAGGGTCGATTTATTCTGAAAACCTCACAGAGGGCAAACCAGGGTAAATACAGTGAAAATGCAGCACAGGGGCCAATGAAGCAGGCGAGACACCCCACGAAAGCTCTTTGGAGAACATTCCCTCAGTTTGGAAGGCCAGCAGGGTTCTGAATTTTATGTGGTGCTGTAGAAGTCCGACTGAAGGGAGTCTAACTGAAGCCTCATAGATAAAATAGATTAAAAAACACAGATGTCTTCCAGTTTTTGTTTTCTTTGTCTCACCTCTAAATTATTTCATTCACGGTATTTTCAGGCATCCAGAAATTTTCACTGTCAGCAAGTTTTTCAAGCACCTGTCTTGTCAGCACTCCCGGTGTCTCCTGAATAACGTAAGTCTGACGCAAGGATGGTTCGCTGAAAAACATTCCCTTGGCTTAGAAGGCCAGCAGGATTCTGAATTGTATGTGTTGCTGTAGAAGTCCTACTGAAGGGAGTCTTAACTGAAGCCTCATAGGGTAAACAGAAAATTGTCTTTTCTGTTTCCATAATCACACACCCATGGTAGCAGTAACTTTTCTCTCTTCAGCAAACTCACTTTGTAGAATCAATCACTTCAACCTGTGGATGAACTCCACCTCCACAGCCCTGAGTGTAAAATGGACATCTCTCCACAGCCCAGGGGATCCCTGCCTACTGCCAATTCAAGTGCTCTCCACCGCCTGATGAAGAGTCAGAACACACCGTGGTAAACCAGCCAGCGAGATATACACTTACAGGCTATTAGCTGTACTGAAGCCACCACCTCTCTCCTCACTGAAAAAGGATATGAAATTTGCATTATGGAAATTCCCATTTCTTTTTTTTTTTTTAAGGTAAATTCTACCTCACTCAACAGCATACAGAAGTGTCCATTAAATTTGCTTTTTGAGGCTTTAGGTAAAAAGGTTTGCAGTTCATTTTGCTTTAATAAGTGAAAAAAGATACCTGCATGTCACCAAGCCCTACACAAAAAAACAACCAGAGTCACCATCAATGTAAACTAGAGCCCCAGCTTCATCACAGTGGGGTGATGAAGAGAAATCGCCATTGACAAGACTGGCTTCCTACAAAGTTCAGTTTAACAAGGCTCCCATGCCTGAGTCCTATATCCGACAGGACCCCGGATGAGGTCATGGAGCAACAGTGATGTGAACACCGCACTCAACACCGCACTCAACAAGACCACAGTGCCTCTCACGACCTCAGGCAAGGCAGGAGAACTCAGTCTCTCCAAAAGCTGCGCCCCACACCAGGTCCCCTGGAGGTTATGTTAAGAAGCCTTGCTCCTGACATCCAGGCACAGAGGATAAACTAAACCCAACCTCACACCCCTTCTCAACAAGGGCCAAGGGATGGAGGTGAGGGAGCAGCACCCACCCCAAAGCTGCCACGTCAGGCCACCCACCTGCGGGCTCCCGCCGCCATACCTCCTTCCAGATCTGTCCTGCTGCCTGAGCCGTCAGTGGCTCTGGAGAACAACGTTGAAGAGCGCAGGCGAAGGGGAAAGAGGACCTGTCCTACTGGCCTGGGTTCCCGTTCCCAGTCCTCTCCCTTCTTCCGCCCAGTTCTGGGATTCATAGCAAACCTTCCCGCTGCAGGGGATCTTTGTCAGTCACTTCTCTCCAAATACTAGAGTGTCTCCTTCAACTTCAATATCATAAAAATCAATTACATGACAATATTTGATAGCCCTTTTGACAATAGATCACTCTGAAGCTGCTTATACTTTCTAGTTTTAAAACTACTTATATTATCAATAACTTATAAAAGAAGTGCCTTCACCCCATTCCTTAAGTCTCCTCCCACTGTCAACTGAGTCTGATGGGGGTGACAGGTAGACCAGGGGGTCACAGATGTCACTGACTCATGACTTGATGTGACTTGAATTTTAACAAGGCCGGTTTGCTATATTTGTTTTATTCGAAACATCAAGAAGAGATTCACCTATAGCACAGGTGGGAAGTATAAACTTTTTTTTTTCTTAAGAAATTTAAATACTAGCTATGCACTTTTCTGCACTTTTAAGGACTTAGCCACCAGCAAGGAAGTAACAGATAAATAACAGCAATCCATATAATAGACCACCCTCTAAAATGGCCAAACAACAGTCAATGTTGTACAAGTGGTTGGGATGGAGATAAAGGATGCGTAACTTCCGTTTACTTTTATATTTTGGTGCTGTTTGCATTCCACACAAATATTTCATTCACATAATCAGTATAAAAAAGGAGCAAGGTTCTCATAGGCAAGGCAGATGGCTCCCTAAGGATGATGCCCCATCTTCACGAGCAGAGAACTGTTCTAAGGTCCTGGGCTCAGCAGGCATGCAGACCCTAAGTCTCCTGCGCCCCTGGGTCTCCCCTCACACCTGCCCTCCCATGCAAGTTGAGACACAGGAACTCTCCACTCTGCACAAAATCTATGGCTCAGGCCACTTTGCTGCCTGTGCGCAGCGGACTAAGAACGGAGCGAGATGGATGCTTAGACACTGGTTTACATTAAGTCCTTTCAACTCACGGACAATCATCACTACATGAGACTGATGCACCATGAATTCGCTCTGGCGTTCAAGGGCATGATTCAAACCCTCCCATGGGACTCCAGAACCTCAAAGGGTGTTGCCAACATGGGTGAAAAGTTCATAATAAGATACTTGGCAGAGAAGCCTCAAGCTAAAAATGCTTCAACTCTTCCAAGGGCCCTATGGAAAGTAGCTTCCTGCCATATGTATTTTAAAAGGGACCGGAACATGGACTGCAGGAAAGGGTGTCGGCAGCAGAGCTGTGGCTAAAAGGAGAAAAAAAGAAAATAGAAAAGGCCAAGGTTAGAACTGCAAGGCTAGCAAAGCACACGCCTGCCTGTGGCTGGGGTGGGGGGCACTGAGCACCTTTTTTAAACCGCATCCAGGGCACTGAAGAAATGTGAAGAAAGCGGAGAGAGGCACTCCTAGGCTGCAGCGCAGAGAATGCGCCCCTTTACGGAAGGGCCTTGGCATAGGCGGATTCTGAGGAGAGGTCGTGGGGTTCATGCTCAGCTACTGAGGGCCAAGGACCCTGACAAGCTCACAATTGATTTTTAACATAGCTACAATTTCTATACTAGATTAGAACTAGGATTACTGTTGCTATTTTTTGCATTCAAAGTAGAATCACATGTTGAAATAATGAGAGACTTACTACACATGGTATTGATTATTTTCTCTCCTGTTTCCTCCCACGTGAAACAAAAGGAGGGAGGGAAAACTGCACTAATAAAGCACACGCTGCTCTCACTCCGTTTGTGGAGCTGTGTGCATTCAGCAAGGCTGATAGGCTTGGCGTTATAAAAAAGAAAAAGAAAAAAGATCAGCATCTAGACATTTGGGAACAGGAGAGAAGAAACAAAAATGAAATCCCAGCCAGCCCTTTGAGTCACTTTGCAGTTCAGCTGCCCTGGAAAATTTGTGAGGGGAGAGAAAAATAGCCACAAATGCTTAGGAGCTTTTATTTTCCTGGAAAAGTCCTTCTAAGCACAAAGGGCCTCCTCTGTTCCTCACTCAAACCCGATTCCTCTGCCAATATCCACCCAACCTCACACCCACCACCCAAAGCTTCCTGATCCCGGGGGTGGAAGGAAGATGTTGGAGAAATCCCCCTACCTTCTGGGGGAAAACCAGAAATCAGTGTCCTTGACTTATGGGCTTGCTTCAGACGCTGAGGTTACGCCTTTAAAAAGCACTTATAACTGAAGGCCTCCAAAGACAAGATTTAAACTCCAAAAGGTAAATATTCTTATCCATCCACAGTAGGAGAGTATGAGCCTCTTTGGAACCAAGAAATGAGAGGTGAATGTTTAACAACAGGCTTAGAAAGCAGGGCCTCTCACTAGACACAAAAGCCTGAGACCCTGCAGGTAACAGGGACAGATGAGAACAGGGTGACCTGAGGAAATGTTTGGCTGGCTGCCAAGGGGTAGTGTCTTTGATTAGGGGGTGGGACAGATCATATCCCTCAGAGGGAGCAGAAAGGGGTACTACTGAGCATCATGGGGCCCTACCTATCAGAAGCCTCCTTCAGATACCTATCTGCAAGTGAATGTCCAAGTCCTAGAGATCATCTCAGTATCTAGGAGATAAAAGCAAGTCAGGAGCACACACAACTGAACCAGACCAGGGGAGAACCAGCCAGCAAGATGGAATAATGGCTCTCAGACTTTTGTTTCCTGGCATTATTCTTAACACTTTACATGGTTTATCAATCTTTCTTAATTCTCTTAGCAACTCAGTTGAGATAGTCATCATACTATCCTCGCTTTACAGATAAGACACAGATAGGCCTTGCCTATCTCAGAGAGTAAAATCACAGAGTAAAGGCAGAACCAAGATTCCAACACTGACAGTCTCTCCAGTCCATAGTCTTAGCCAATAAGTTCTATTTTCTCATTGACAAGAACATGTGGAGACGTACCTGGACATTGTTGAGGTCATGAGCATTTGTCGGACTGTATATTTATATAAAGTTTGCACAATACTTTTCCTATTTTTTTCTTTTTGCTAGCCCCACGTAAGTATAAAAGTTGCAGGCCCCATAAACAATCTAGATCTACCTTAGGATCAAGAAATCCTGAATAAAAACCTGGACACCAGTACATATACATAAGTTAGGTGCCCACTATGGTTATGAGTTCTGAATTAAGAAAAACCAATGTTCTGTTAATGACGCAGGAACTTAAGGCCTGCAATAAAATGAAACTTAGTCAAGAATTGTAAGGACAGATATCCTCCTACCAGCTGGTCCTATGGAGAAGGGAAATAAAGAATTCCCCAAGTGTCCTGGATAAAATGGTATTGACAGGCCAAAAAGACAAACCATCCAATCATGCTTCTTTCTTTTTTGTGTCACATTGGTTCAGGAGATACCATTAAGTGAAAACACTAATTTCCCACCAGAAGGGAAAAAAGGTATAGAAAAAAACACTAAGTCCTGTGGTTAATGAGAAGAGGACAACGTCTTCACAGTTAGCTTACTTCTGACACTGCTACTATATGTATTTACCTTACATCAGTGACTTCTAATTTTAGTAAAAAGTCTTCCAAAATGTTTTTTTTTTTTTTTTTTGAAACCAAGACGATTCTATGAGAAGCTACTTTGCTCAAATCAACATTCCATGGTTGGAGAAAACTGTCAGAATATATATTCCAACGCCAGTCTTCTCAATATTTCCATTGGCTTACCTAACCCCTCCTTCCCCCACATTCTGAGATCTGAGCTCCTCCACTTTCCTAGAGACTTTAGCAAAAGCTCTCTGCAGCACCCTCAGCTCACCAAGAAACTCTCCTGACTCCAGTATCTTGTTTGGAAGCAGGTGTCTGGAAACGGTGGGCTTCCCTTAAGAGTTGCTCATGTTTGTAGGTACAGAGGTGTTTCCCTCTTTATTTGGGTTCCCACCATGCAGTCAGGAGCCTGGCTGCAGGCTCCACATGTATAAAAGTATAAGGACCTTCGCACTTAGGAGTGTTTCCATGCTCCAGAGCTACCCACCACACCAGCTTCTTCTGTATGTTCCTTGCTTCCTCTACTCTAGTAGGGTCTTTGTAGACTACACATCATAGATCCTTTTGTTGTTACTAAAGAGACAATGTTCATATGCTAGGCTGAAGGATTTTAATTTTTTTAGGTTGTTTCAAACATCTTCTGGCTCATTAAAGGAAAAAAATCTTGTATATTGTGCCATGCACTTGTCATCTTGTCAAATAAGTGCGTTAGGCCTATAGATTTTCCCTGAAATTCTACAAATCAGCAATGAAAGACTTCCTTGATTCAATGCTGGACTGCTTTCACAACTGGAATATAAAAGGACCTAAGGATTATTTCATAGAAATGGAATAAAGAAGCTGTGCCATACAAATCTGAAAATATATAACAATAATACTAATTTTCTATTACTAAGAACTAACAGCTACAACTTAGCCTTTGGGCATTAACTGCCTAACACACATCTCAATAATGCAATGTTTTGGGAGGGGTGTTGTCTCCCCCTTTTACAGAGTAAGAAGCTAGTTCAGTTACCGAATAACTTGCCTAACCTCATGCAGGCAGTAAGGGGACTAGAAGAACATCATGGCGTTGAGGTCAAGTTCCACTCTACACTGTATTGGCAGGAGGATTCTATCTTTCCTACTTTGCTAAATGAGGTTTAAAGGGGGGAATGGAGTGTTGGGCGGTGGAGGAGGGGGATCGCCTCTGTTTTAAGTGGCCTATGGGTTATGTAATACATAAGAAAAAAGCAGAAAGGAATCAAAAGGTGTCCAAATCAAACACGTCAAAGTTCACATTCCATCTACCCACTCATCAGGCAGTTCTGAACTCTGATGACATGCAGCACCTCAAAGAAAAGATATGATTTCCAAGTCCAGACAAATTAAAACAGTATTACATGAATAATCATGATGTCAAGAAGTGACAGGTGGACCACATTTGGGGGAAAGGGAGGCAGATAAAAGTAGCTTGTGGTAGAACATCCCCAAGGACTTCTCTAAATGAAAGCACAAGTCTTAAAATAGTTTTTCAGGGATCTTGAGCAAATCACATCTGTTACAAAATTTAGCACCCTGATCTATAAAGGATGTTGGATAATCCCAGCAATCCTTCCCACCTTAGAGGGCTGCTCTGCTCCTAAGATCAAAAGACTTCCTATGCAAGGGCCATATAAGTGAAAGGGGTTATTAAAAGATGGGTTTGGCGCTTAAAGGGATAAGGCCACAGTAATATAAACCAAAAGCTGCAAAATTAACTTTCCAAACATCCTGAAAACTGAAGTTTTACTGGTATTTAAATTTGGCAATTATTTTTGTGATCTAGTCTCAATCTATGCCATTTCTTCAAGCTGCTCATCCCTAAGTAGGAAAAGGGGAGAAGCTAATTCATTAGTCAGCAAAATGAAATGGTTTTTTAAATGAGAAATTAACAGGGCTAACATTAACATCCAAGAAAAGCCAGTCACTTGAAGGACTGCCAAAGTTATGTGTACTGCATTTGCAATGCAAAAAGGTAGAGTAGCAACTGCAGCCAGCCAACAAAATATAACTAATGTGCCCAAGCCAGGCCACAGTATCATCCAACAGTTTGGACATAAAGATTCCTGTACACGGATTCCTGAAGTTTTGTTTGTAAACTTTGGGGGGAAATGGAAAAATATTTTGCAACAGCTTCCAGTTGGCAAGGTTTGTCATAAATCACAGTGCACACCACTGCCTTTCTGTTCTTAAAAAAAAATCAGGAAACACACTTGACAAAGGACTCAAACATTTAAGTTTTAAATATGCTAAACTAATACTAACTCCTTGCTTCAAAGGTTGCTCCAAACGCATCGACAACAGAATCAGAATGATGCGCTGAGCATGGGGGAGGGAGGAATGAGGAGCCACAAGTCTCCCTGGGGTTTGACAACCGCGCGCTTCATTGCCTCTATATAATTCACTCCACACCGCGATCACCTCCCCCACCCCACCCCCCACGCCCCAACACTGGGATGTTACAGCTTTGACAATGCCAGTGTATTCTAGCAGGGGTCGGACAGTGCGGTGGCAATCCTGACATGCTTCGGTTCCCTGGAGGTTAATGAGAATTAAACCACAGCAGCCCTCCTTTGTGGCGCTCTGGCCAGAACAGCAGAAAGGAGACAATGAGCGTTCTGTGCGCAGTTCCGCGCCGATTGGCTGGTCTTTCCCCCCCTTCCAGAAACCCTTGATGTCATGGGCTTGGAATGCAGGGGAGGGAGGAAGGAAGGAGAGGATTTGGGGAGGGGGACGCCTCTCATATCTTTCCCAGACCAAAAGTCCCAAAGATAAACCCAAAGCATTCTCAGCTTAGGTATGCAAAGTGGCAAAACGGGGCTTGACCAAAGCCGACCGCTCCAACGACAACCCTCCTCGGCAAAGAAACCCTAAACAAAAGCCACCCGCGAAGATAACCTCGGGATCGTGAAAGTCTAATACACTAAAAACTTGTCGGTGTTTTAAGAATCTCCGGTCAACCGCAGAAATTGCTCCCAAAGCCGCACGCTCCGGCTTTGTCTGGGTTTCCCGCAGAAGTAGCGGCAATTCGCCTCATGGCACCGAGATTTGGAAACTGAACAACTCCCCTTTCTCGGGGGCTCCTGGGGTCCGTGCGACTCTCAGCGGCTTCCCTGAGACCGGGGAACAATGAGGGGCCCAGTCTGGCCACGGAACCGCCTAACTCTGCTTTCAGCTGAGTCCGCCCGGGGGTGGGAGGAGGCGCGAGTCGGCCAGGAGCCGGGGCCAGGGCGGATGGCGGGGGCCGTTCGCCGGGTCCCCAGTAGCGCGGACCGGCCCCGCCTAAGGGGAAATGGCCAGGCAGGAGCGCCCCCTTCCCGGAGGGGCTCGCTGTGCAGCACCCGCCGACTCAGTAACCGCAGGCCGGCGCTGCGGGATTCCAGGAGCCCGGGAACCCGCTGCCCGCTCCACCCCGACAACCGCACGGGAACAAAGCCAGGAAAACGCCGCGGAGCCGGCGCCTCGAGCTTGGGGACCGGACGGGGGACACGCGGCAACTCTCGCGCCACCTCGACGTCCCCTTTCTGCGAAGTCAGCGAGCCCAAGCGCGCAGGGGCGAAGCGCGCCGCCTAGAGCAGCCCCAGTCTCGGGGACCCCCTCGGCCGCGCCTGGCCTCGCACCCCTCACCTGGACACCTCCCGGCCGAGCATACCTTGTTCTTGACCTCGGCCGAGAGCCCGTAGGAAGGGCCCTTGTTGAAGTGGCTCATGGTGCTGCGCGCGGCGGGAAGAGGATGAGCTCGGTCCGGTTTCTCGCGCTCGGCGTCCCCACGGTGGGCCCGGGCAGTGGTCACAACGCGACGCTCGCAACTCGCCTCCCAGGCCGGCGCGGCGACGTCGGACGCGGCGCGGGCGGTGCCTCGGCTCCTCCGACCGCCTGAGCCTCCCCGTCGGCCCAAGAGTCCCCCACAAACTGCCCCCCACCGCCTCTCCAGCACCTTCAGGGATTGGCCAACGGGGCCGACCAATAAGGGCCGCCTGCCCGCCTCTCCCGCGAGGAGAGGCGCGGCCAACCCGGGGACTGCGAGCGCTGCGCTCCCCCCCGGCTTGGGTCCCGGGCCCCCGCCTCCGCTTGCGGCGCCCCAGCCACTGATGGCGGCGGGGCGGCCCCTCCACCCCCTACCCCCACCTCCGCACCCCGCCCGGGGCCCGTCGGCGCTGGAGGAAGCCAGCCCCGCGGACCTGGAGTCGGCCCAACCCCCGCGCCCGGCGCCCGGGGGCTTCCCAGCTGCCGGGAGTGCGCGTCAACTTCCAGGCATCCGCCGGGGCGCTGGGGCTGGCGGAGGGAAGGAAGCCCTTCGGGCTGGCCCGCCGCTGACCCGCCACCTCGGTCTGCTCCCCCCAAGCCCTGGGCCCGGAGCGGCCAGATGTAGCTCAAGGCCCCTTCCCCGGCGGCTGGAAACCACGAACAGCCTTGGTGCCCCGGTGCCGGAGAAACAGGGGCCCCTCCCCTCCCCGGACACCTGCTTCTTGCTCCTTTCTTTACCTCGCAGATTCCCACACCTGTTGGGCTGACCTCTACCCCACAGCCGCCACAGTCAAGGCTTTGGGCCAAATTCGAGCTCATCCTGTGTCTGAACTTCTAAACGCATTGCAAAAAAAACTGGGGAATATGCCATGACAAAGCCTGGGGCATTTCAATTCCTTTTCTAAATTCGCACCAGCTTTTTTTTTTACAAGCTTTATCTATGCCCAAATCCAGGGGACTGTTGCGCTAGCTTCTCTTTTTTTTCTTTAACCCGGCGGCCTCTTTGAATTCGGAGACCTTTGTATAGAGAAAAACCCGTCCTCAGAAGCCGGCTCCCTTCTTTCTTGTTCCATGTTCCCGCTTTCTACCCACCACTTGGCCCTGATGTGCAAAGTAGGCAAGGGGAAAGAACATTCCTCACTCGCCTGAGCACCCGGCACCGCACTTCAAACAGTATCTCATTTAGTTCCCCCAAACAGTTGGCAGGTAGGCACACCCATTGCACAGGGGAGAGAGCTAAAGCATCCTGATCGAGGTCTGCCCTACTCCAATGCTTCAGGCCATCCCTTTCCAGCTTTCACCTAAGATGCATTCAATCCCAAGAAGGTTTCACTCCCTGAATTTCTAGTGGGAGAGTTTTGTTTACTAAAAACCAATTACAGTGCCAGAAGAGATCATGGAACCAGGTGAGGCTGAGGCAGACTGTTTGAGGAGAGCAGCGGAGCATCTCACCACAGTCAAACCATCCCCGAGCACAAGGGTCAAAACAATTTTCAAAGAAAATGTGCTTGAGCGATTTTTTTCAACGAGTGGGACGTGGGTTAAGGGGAGGGGGGTGGCTGAGGAGCTGAGAGAAAGAGAATAGTTGGGAGGAAAGTGAATGATTTGTAATGTAATGTGATGATTTGCTAATTTTGTCAGGAGGTGCAGTGATAATTAGGGTATTCTTCCCACACATAAAAGATGACACAATTGACCCATGATTCCTGAAGCAAGCAGTTTGGGCTGTTTTTCCAGTAGTGTGATAGCAGCCGGTGTGTCATACACAATACCTCACCCACCTTTCTTTGAGACCAAGGAGTGTGTGAAATGTGGCCAGGTGGGAGGTACAAATCTCAGTTCCATCATGCCCAACCTGTGAAGGTATCTAAACCTGGCTGTTCCCCACTGTGAGATGGAAAACATCAGGTGACAACCATTTCAGTCTACCTGAAAGTTATTCCTTGTACCAAGTTCAAAAATTACATTCAATTTGGTCTTGAAACACTTTTGTCAAAAATGTGTTTTGTTTAATGGGCATATTGAATGGCTACAGAGTTTTAGTTTGAGATGATGGAAAGTTCTGGAAATGGATACTGGAAACAGTTGTACAGTGATCTAAACATACTGAATGACACTATATACTTTAAAATGGAATTCTTTCTCCTCCCTGCTGCACTAGTTTACCAGGCAACAACTGATAATGCTGTTCTACACATTAGCTTGTGTATTCTAGAATTTTCTGCAAATGGAACCATATCTTACCTATTCCATTTTAACTGACTTCTTCCACTGAACAAAATTATTTTGGGATTTGTCAACACTGTAGTATATATCATCAGTTCATTTCTTTCTGTTGCTAGATTATCATACAGTCCACTCTAGAATAAATAACAGTAGACATATCCATTCTCTTAGAAAGGAAATTGACAGGCCCAAAATAGTCTCTTGTGCTAAGTCCATCAACACTTAATACCTAACATAAATGTAGCCTCAAACTCCCTGGGGAATGTAGTCCTAACTAGTTAGTAGGAAATGTCCCAGTCAGACCAAGGAGGCATTCTTTCCATTCCCTCAAAAGAAACTGTCACAAGACCCTTATCTATTCTCCATAGGTAGGTTACCTACGCCTGACATAATTCCTTCATTCCTTGTCTTGCCTTTTCCTGCCAATAAAAACCTTCCTTTTTGGATGTGGTACATATATACAATGGAATATTACTCCGCAACCAAAAAAGAGAAACACATGTCTTTTGCAGCAACTTGGATGGAGCTGGAAAAGATCATGCTT
>NW_004567127.1:18145251-18164010 GCF_000260355.1 Condylura cristata | reverse complement strand
AAAAAAAAAACTTCCTTTTTGATTAGCTCTTTGGAATACCATTCTACCTGTCAACTGGAAGCTCCCAATTCATGAATCTTTTAATTAAGCCAAGAGCATCAGTTGGATTTTCGTTATTTAACAATCCCCCTGTTGGTGAACATTTGGTTTGTTTCCATTTTTTAGTTTTACTTACAAGTAAAACTGTATGCACATTCACGTACAATGGACAGACATACACTTTCATTCTCTTGGATGAATACCTATGAATAGAAAAACTGGATCATTCAAGAAACTTATGTTTAACTTTTTAAGATATTGCCAATTTTTCCCCAATGGAATGGTGCCATTTTACATTCCTACCAGCTGTGTATCAATTTTCCAGGTCTACTGCATCCTCATAAACGCTTGGTATAGACTATCTTTTTCAAGTTGCCCATTCTAACAGTTGTGGTTTTAACTTGAACTTCCCTAATAACAGTGATGCTGGGCACTTTTTAATGTGTTTGTCAGCTGTATATCTTTTTGGTGAAGAGTTTGTTCAAATGTTTTGCCCTTTTTCTTATATGTCTTTAACTGATTACTGATAGGATAGATTTAGCAAATCTTGACCAAGTTCTAACAATAGAATATGTTGGCTGAATCTCAAATTTAAGTAAAATTTCTTTTTTTGAAAAAAGATTTATTTATTTATGCAAGAACTGGGGGGTACAATAGGAGGCAGGGGGAAGTGTGGTGAGAGGATTCACCAGAGGCAAAGTGGAGGCAGACAGGCAGGTGTACTGAAATAAGTAAAATTTCATATTACAAAATAACTAATAAGATATGGCCCAACAATCTTAAGTATTTTTATTAAAAAGGTCTTTAAAATGCAAAGCACTCTAAATTGAACTAATTGTTCTTAAAGAACAATACCTTTCCAAATTCCTGTTATTTAAAAGCAGTTGGTAGGGAGTTACAGGAAAATACTCTTTCATAGACGCAAATGTGGGCTCATATTGTGGAGGACCTTGCTCTCTGGACAAATATTTTCAAGAATATATTCTGGGCACACCCTGGTGGCCTTGGGGTTAAGTCTCAGAGCTATCACCACTAGCTTGAGTTGGATCCCCAGCCAGGGAGCTGACCCACATAGCACAGCAGACCTCGCCTCTTTCACCCGCTGCTCCCCTCAGCAGTGTACTTCATCGATCTGCCTGTTCTGATCCCCACTCTGTCTCTGGTGAGTCCTCTCACCACTCCTGTACTCTGGCCTGTACCCTAGTTCTGTATGCATAAACAAATAAATCTTTAAAAAGAAGAAGAAGAAGAACCCAGTGATTGTCTAATTGTTTAATGGCCCTTGGTCTCCAAATCCCACCTTTGGTCTGTGCTTCTGGGTACTTTCTATAGCAATCAATGGTGCCTAAGGATTTACATTTCTATAGCTGGCTTAACCACAATCTACCATTTCTATCCCCACCTGAAATTTCCGGTCTTGTGATGCCTCCAGCAAATTGTTTACTCTTATCCTCCATCATTGTGGGTAGCAAGTCTTTTTATTTGTCACCCAAATAGGGACACTTATAAGTAAAATAGGGTACTATGATCACTTTTTCAAAAATCTCAGGCAGTCCTGATAAAATTCCTTCAGAATGTTTCTAAACACTCCCCCATGTGTCCTAGGTAAATTCCCTGGTCACCTCACAGTCATCACTCACAACAAAGCTGCAACAGTAAATGTTACCTATTCCCATTTTACAATCAGAAAAAAAATTCAGTTGTTACAGGACAGAAAGGGGGCACTCCAGGACCCCCAAACCTGCTTGCCTTAAATAGGTTCTGCCATCTGCCACATCAAGAAAAAACATGTAAGAACTTTAATGGAAAGAACTTTAACACAATTAGTGTGCAATACAGACAAGATAAAGAATATAGTTTCTAAATCAAACACCCAAAGTTACCCATCCCCTCGTGGGTAAGAGTCTACCCAAAAGGGATTGGCCCAGAGCAAGGCCAAAAAGTTGGCACAAATCTAAAGCACCTTCCAGTCGGGACCCATAGAAAAGGGTCAAGAATGGCCAGACAAGCCTGGGAGGAAAAGAGCAAAATCTAAATCAAGATAAGTTCTGCCAAAGCCAACCTCCCCACAGGTGTCAAACCCACATCTGTTTCAATCTACACAAGACCAAGAAGCAAGCACGGTGTCTTCACATGTCTCTCTCTGCTCCATGTGGCTCCCTCAGGTCACCTTCTGGCTCTCCATCCTACTTCCTTCCTCTTCCCTCTCCTCTCCAGATTCTTCTCCCTGCTCAGCTCCACCCTCCTTCTGGGTGGGACAGGGAACCTGGAACCTCCCCCTTTCCTGTGGATCACCCTGTTACACCTTGACTAAGGATATACAACTTGACCAAAGTCAGATGGTTCCTAGAGAACAGAACTGGAATTTGAAACCAGGCCTGTTTTAGGGTGATCTCTCAAAAGCCATCTTTCGACATCCCTCAAGAATCTGAAATCCTTGTTGCAAGGCACACGTGCTCTTTTGTTTGTTTGTTTTTTTGGCGGCACTGTGTCCCTCGTAGAGGGGTGTGCTCACACTCACTCCACATGATGTTATTAGTCTGACAGTCCCATGACTAACATGCCTCCCTGCAGAGGCAGGCATGAAGCAAACATGTCGAGGTTTTGCATTAGCCCACTAGGCACAGGCAAGGAGACATGTGACCCAATTGCCTGAGCGTCTGTGAAGTCCCTGCTGCAGCTTCCTGAGAAACCCACCCTGGGTGGTCTAGTGGCTGGTCTCAGCACTGCCGCTGCAGCCTGGGGTCTGTTCTTGGCTGTGAGACCAGGCCTGGACAAGTGACAGGTGGTATCACAATCAAGGCCTACCAGAGTTTGTTCTGGTGAGTAGGTTATAGAAACTGAATAGACTGTGTCAGATAGAAAACTGACTCAGTCTGGAGGGGCACCCCAGGCTTCCCAAACCTGCCTGCCCTAAATAGTTTCTGCCATCCCCTGCATCAAGACAAAACATAGTCTAGTGCTTAAGACCTTCAATGGAAAGGAACTTTGGTGCAATTAGTGTGCAATAAAGACCAAAGAAGGGAAGGAATAGATAAAAGTTTTCAAATCAAGCCTCCAAAATTACCCATTATTTAAAGTTCAACCCTTAGTCAAACTGGGGTGGCCCAAAAGTTCACAGTCTAAAGCACCTTCCGGTGGGGACCCATAGGAAAGGGGCAGAAACAGCCAGACAAGTCTGGAAAGAAAAAAGCAGAATCAAAGTCAAGACAAAGGGCATCATGGTTAACCTCCACACAGGTCCCTCACCCGCTTTCCTCCTTCCACGCCCCCAATGTCCCTGGCACCACTTCGGGGCTGAAAAGCAAGTGCAGCTTCTTCATGTGTTGCTGTGCCCTGCATGCCTCCTCCAAGTCTCCTTGCTCCGCATCCTTCTGGTCTCTTCTCCCCTCCTCCCTGCTCAGCTCCAACCTCCCTTGGGTGGAGCAGGGAACCTGGACCCCCCCTTTTCTGTGGGAACCCCCTTGTTACAAAAGTGACAGACGAAAGTGGACATACTTGGTTCCTGTGACAGAACTGCCTGGAGTGGGTCTAGCTTTCGGCACGACAGGATTCAGGGACTCAGTCCAAGGTGCCACGAGCCGGGATCGCCACTCTTCTGTCACCTCTTTTTCTGGTGTCAGCGTCACAACCAGAGGGTTCAGGCTTCCTTCTAACCACTCCACACTTCACAACAAGGACAGAGAAAGGAAGTATTTCCCACCAGTTTCAACCAAAATCCCTCCATGGAGTCCCCTTGCTCAGTTGGGTCCCCTGCCCATTTCCACAGCAGCCACTTGGCCACAGGGTAGAAAACCTTTTGTGTTAAATATATTTCCAATAGGCAGATTTCGCCAGAATTATTTCTTTAAAGTAGATAACCTTTCTTTAAGATTTACTTTATTTTATGCATTCAAAGAGCTGGGGGGTTGACCAGATGTACGGGGGTTAAGAGGATTCATCAGAGACAGAGTGGGGAGCAGAATAGATGGATCCACTGAAATACACTGCTGAGGGGAGCAGTGGGTGAGACAGGAGAGGCCTGCTGCACCATGTGGGTCAGAACCCTGGCTGGGAATCGAACTCATGCTGCAGTGGCTGTGGATAGTTTCATAGTTCTGTGTCTTAAGCCCTGGTGCCACCAGGGAGGCCCAAGAAGCTGATAACTTTTCCAGAAACATTCATGCTCAAGGTTTCCACTATACTTAAAAGTCTTTTGGCTCATTTGACCATGGGGTCATCCTCTACTCTTCTGCTCACAGGGTTACTATAATGATTTCAAGAAACCAAGTGTGCAAATGCTTAGTTATGTAGCAGTACTCAGCAGAGAGTAATTGCATCGTAATTAGATATTATTATAATTATCATCACCATAGTATTGTCTGGACTCACTATAACCCTCTAGCCTGAATAATGCAATAGTGTCTCACACTTCAGTGCCTCTGTGTAAGCTGCTAAAGCAGCTCGGTTAACATTTTTCCTTCAAATTTGAACTCCAATATCAGCTTCCCCAGAAGTCTTCCTTGTGTCATACACACAAGAGATCTATTATTTGATCTCCCTTCTATTATGTAAATATTCTTATTGGTGCTCCTGACACAGCACATTTAATTTATTTGTTTACATGTCAATCTTTTTTTCTAAATTTAGGGCCAAAAACTGTATGTTGTTGATTGCTTCTTTCCTCAGCACCTTCAGTCCTCAGTCTGAAGTTTAATAGATTGTCAAGATGTTTGCTCAGTAAAAGACCATAACAAGCACTTTCTTACAAAACTTATCCCATTAAATCCTTCCAACAAAAACTCTAGCGACTTACTATTTTCCTTCGTTTTCTCCAGATAGAAGAAACAGGCTCAGAGAGGTCAATAACTACTTAAAACTCACACAGCAGCGACAGTCAAATTTAAGTTCTGTTCTGCTTCTGAAACCCACCAGCTTTTCTTACCACATTATACTCCTCCATTATAATCCATTTTTTCCTAGTACAGTGAGTGTTGGAAAACAGAAAATTAATAACTAAGCTCTGGGGGCAGGGGGAGAAGAGGGGGAAGAGATGGAGCAAGTGTAACAACAAAGTGCCCAAAAAATCATTCATGAGTCCAGAAAATCAGAGAGAGACAGTTTTTTTTTTTAATATTTATTTATGCATACATAACTGGGGTACAGGCTAGAGGGGTGGGGTTGAGAGGATTCACCAGAAACAGAGTGGGGAACAGAACAGGCAGATTGACAAAGTACACTGCTGAGGGGAGCAGCGGGAGACAGAGGAGAGGGCTGCCACGCCATGTGGGTCACCCCCCTAGTGGGGCCGGGGATCGGGGATTGAACTTGTGCTGAAGCTGCTGCCGCTAGCAGTGCTGCCCTTTAAGCCTTTGCACCACCAGGGAGGGCCCCAGATAGAAGACAGTTCTAAGTGAAAAGGTCACTATAGAAAAGAAGACAAGAAAAACCATTTTATTTTTCATTATGGTCATTCCTGTTGAGAAACCTCAAGACTGCAGATCCAGTAGAAACTGTATTGGGAAAGGAAGGAGAAGTTGGTGAAGAGAGGCAGCAGCGATAGAAAGCACATGTGTACTAGAAGGAGTCAGAGGGGGCAGATGAATGGAGGGAAGCAGAGAGGAGAACACTCTGGGCCCTGAGAAAGAGCCAGGAGAGCTGGAGGTGTGAGTTCATGGAGTGAAAGTGACTGGAGGAAGTGAGGGTGTGAAGTGCGTCTTCCCGAGAGGGCCAGCTGATGGCCTCCTCTGCTCTCTCCTTTCATTTCTGTCTTGCCTTATTCTTGAGGCTTGAAGCCATTAGTAATCATTGGGTCCAAGGCTGTTCAGGACCAAAGAAATTGCTGAGTGTGAAAGTTTGGTTTTCAAAATAAAATGCAAGTTTCTCCAGGTACCATAGAACTTGGCCACCTGGAGAAGCACTTTAGAGAGAGAAGAGATCCCCATCAAGGATGTCTCGGGCAGGTGTCATAATCTTTGCGAGATTTATGCAAAAACGGTGTGTGTGCTCATGTACATTTTTCTGGAAGACCATCCCCCTACCTTCATTGATTTACAAGGGAACAGAGCCTGATTGCCTTTCCCATCTACCAAATACAAGGGCTTAAGTGTAGCTTCTTTATAATTATTTGTCTCCCTGATTTTGATAAAGATACCACTGAAAGGCCTCCCTGTTTGCACAGAGGTTAAAGTTTCAGCATGATCAAGCTATCACCAGACACTGCAATATGAGTTCAATCCCTGGTCAGGGAGGTGACCCACATGGCACAGCAGGCCTCTCCTGTCTCACCCACTGCTCCCCTCAGTAGTGTATTTCAATAGATCTGCCTTTTCTGCTCCCTACTCTGTCTCTGAATCCTCTCACACACCAGCCTCCAGCACCTTGGCCTATACCCAGCTCTTGTATGCATAAATGAATAAAAATAAATCTTAAAGAAGAACACACACACATACACAAAAAAAATACCACTTAGAATTTGTTGTTCGTAAAGAGCCTGGTTAACCCCCAGATTCTCAGCTAATCATTAATTATGAAGTACAAAATGGCTCGCATTCCAGTGTCACATTTCAATCTTCTTTGTTGCTTATCAAAAACCTTAGACAATGTTGTTTAAGATGGTATCCTAATACTAATGCACTCTAATTCCTTTGTAAACTTGTTTACTCTGAAATGCAAAGGGCAGAGTTTCCTACTGAAACACAATTCCTTTCACTCTCTGTGTCAGTGAGAATCATTTTCTCAATGGTCAAAATTTCAGCACACAGCACTATTTAAACAAAGGAGAGTAATTCCAGATTATGCTGAAAGTTGCTTGGCACCTGTTTCTTGAAATAAACGTGTTCACCTTTTGGCAATGAAGACGTTTGGTAAACAGGCACTTCAATCATAATAAAGCATTAATATAGTAAACAGAAAACTAAATGAGCTGATCTTTTCTTTCTCATTAGATTATAATGATAAACTCCAGGAAGACAGGAACCTTCTGGTCAACACCACCCCCTTCTCACTTTATACACAGTAGCCATTCAATAAATATGTATCTAATCAATAAATGAAAAATAACAAGTTGATAATAGAATTAATTTTATAGAATGTATTTTTGAAAGCATCAATCTTTCTTTCATTCCAGTCAGTCATTATTTATTTATTTGTTAAGAGCCAGCTGGGTATTGGGGGTGCATCTTTATGTCTCAGAAATACAATGCTCAAGAGACAGGGAAGAAGACCCCTCTTTGGGCGCTTTCAAGCTGGTGGAGAGAGGGTCAGAGAGCAAGCTCGAGCCAGTACAACAAGGAAGAAATGCTCTTGGAGTTGTCAGCACCACAAAGACAGTGAATCAATATCGTGCTGAACAGCACGTGTTGCCTGGACAGGGTGTCATCCGGGAAATATTCAAGTGGAGAGATGCATGTTGGGGAGATGAGGGGAAATGTGTTTCTGCCAGAAGCTGTCAGGGCAAATATATAGAAAAACAGCTTGGAGGAGTCAAGAAACATTGGCTGAGCAAGAGGAGAAGGATCAAGTGGGAGAGACAGGGAGACACCAGATCCAAAAAGGTATCTAAGGTGGTGAGGACTTTGGCCTTAAGAGTAACCATGGTCTGGTTACTCAAGTTCTGAAAACTCCTTCTTTGCTTTTTTCAGAATTAAAGAACAATTAAAATAAGCCTACTTATTTTATTATATATAGACGGTTATATATATTATAATTCAAATATTATAATTATATAGATATGTTTATCTATTTAATTCAAAAACTCTAAGATCATAGAAGAAAAGATTTTTTCCCTTCCCTGCACAGCATGAAAGGATGATCATTACCCAGGTTTTATTGTGTGATAATGGATAATGACTGATGGTTAAATATTTATTATATTTAATATTATATATAAAATAAGCCCACTTACTTATTCTGAAGTGACATCTTAATAAAAATAGGCATTCTTGAGTGGTGTGTCTGATAATTCATCCAAATAATGAAATCAAGTAGGTGGGCCCATTTTCCAGTCACTCTAGATAAATAAGTACCTATTATATTACAATGTGTGTTCAACTGAAATCCTTATTACTTAAGGGAGGAATGTGGTCAACACAATAGGAAAAAAATTTTCCATTCTTTTTTGTGTGTTTAGAGTTGGCCACAATACCAGTTTCCATCTCTTTCTCTGTGTTTTAAAATGCTTGGATCATGATACAGATTGAAAAAATATTTTGGCCTCACCTATTCCTTTTTCAAAAAAACTTTTGTAAAGTGATGCAAGTACTTTTTAACTCTCATCTTAAAGAGGGTATGGGTATGACTTACATATTATTTCAAATGCAAATACAAATCCATTTCAGCTGTTCAGATTTGCCTTTAAATTGCTTGGTTTTACTACTGTCTAGTTGGAAGATACATAGGAAAAAATAAGAATGCTTACCTCCTAGAATTGTGTGATATTCTGATGGTAGTATAGTGTTTTTTTAAAGCATGTGTTCCCAAAGTAAAATTACACTTTATTAAAACTGACCATCATTTACTTATGTTACACTCCATTTATTCCTGGATTCTTATCTTTACAGATGTGAGTGAAGCCATTAGCCATTATCACACAATAAACCTGGGTAATGATCACCCTTTTTTCATGCAAGTGTAGGGAAGGGAAAAAAATCTTTTCTTCTATGATTTTAGAGTTTTTGAATGGTGACTGCAAATTAAACTGACAAAAGGCAGATTTGAAAAGACATATTAAGCATGTACAGAGAAGAAATGAAAATCCAAAGAAGTGTTTATCTGGGGAGCTTACATACCATTTTAACAGAGCAATATTTGTGGAGATGTGCAAGACAAAGGTCAATGGAGTTGGGCTCCTAATGATATTAAACTCTGGCAAGGCAAATATAAAGGGGGAAACTAATCGAGATAAGGGTTATTTTAGTAAGGTTTGTTATGCCTATGCCAGTGATAAGGGGCACCAGTTACTAAGACTTGTTCTCTTCCTGGTACTGGAGAGGGAGGAGGTGACACCTTCACAAAAGGAAATTCAATCCTGAAGTTAGGAGAAAAGGGGAGGGCAGATCTCCAGTCTTTTGTTTTTTAATTACCTTCACCACAAGATAAACTTTATGCCAAAATAACATATTTTGGGACTCACCTGTGTTTCCAAAACAAGCTCCGAATGTCTCGAGATTATGATGACCCCATTCACCTAAATGATTGTGCCAATGGTTAGTCTGGGAAGAAAGGGAAAATCCCTTTGAGCCTTGTATAAGCTATCTTCACGCATTATGTTCCAGCTATGACCTTCCTTCAGTGATTTAGTTAAAAGTCTGTGTCCAGAAAGCCTTTCTGATAGGCTCTTTTGCTGAACCTGGTACTCTCTCACTAGACTTTTTAGTCATCTCCTCCTCCAGAAAGTCTTCTCTGCTCCCCCAGTTGGGTTAAGTAGCTCTTTGCACTCCTATGACTTTTAATTTTTTTTAAAAGATTTATTTATTTGTGCATACAGAACTTGGGCACAAGCCAGAGGCTCAAGGGCAGCGAGAGGCTTCACCAGAGACAGAGTGGGGAGTAGAACAGGCAGCGGGCGGGTCAGGAGAGGTCTGCTGCGCCATGTGGATCACCCCCGGGGCAGGAGGGAATCGAACTCATGAGGAAGTGGCTTTAGCTTCTCAGTGCTGTGCTTTAAACCGCTGCGCCACCAGGCAGGGTCATGACTTTTAATTTTTAATCTTTTTCATAGGAGTTGTGGTGGTGACTTTCTTTTTGTTAGACTGTGTGCTTCCTAAATTTAGTGTCTAATTCTTTTATATCTGTGATGATCAAATTAAAAGAAAGTAAAGTGCAAAGAAAGGGAAGGTGTATAAGGAATATATAAGAATTTTCCCCAGAGTTAGTTTTTGGAATCAGACCCACATGGTCCAAACCCAGCAGTGTTAATTCTTACTTCTGAGTCTTTGGACAAGTTACTTAGCTCAGCTGGGTTTCTTATTCCTAACTAACCAGAGGATTAATAAGCACTCACTTACTGAGAGAATAATAATGATGATGAGAGTCTTAGTTAATACTGATAGAGTGCTTCCCAGTGGAAGGGCGATCAGTGAATTAGTGCTGGGTGCTATTTTGAGCCCTTTCTTCATGTGACCCCTATTAACTCTCACATAGACCTGTGAGGCTGGCGCTGTGATTATATCCCTCTACAAAGGCAAATGAAGAGAGTGTGGCCCAGAGAGGGAACCTGCCAGGTTACCCAGAGAGTTTCAGAATCCATCCTCTTCATCACCACACTTCATGGCTGCTTGCTGGCTGTAAGGAGAAAGGGGAAGAGGAAAATGATGAACACCATAACCCTGCCTTCACCAAGAAAAGAATCCTTTTGTCACTATTATTTTGCTTCCTGGGTGGCTCACCAATATCCCAAGTGCTAATCTTCAGCCTGACATTCCTCCCTTCCAGCTAAAACTCTCTCCATCCCCCCCAAGAACCTCATATTAATTTTCTCCTATTTGAGGGTCTAGCAGAACCCTCAAACCCAGCTCCTTGAATACTCTTGACTGAACAGTTTTCTCTATCATTCTCTTTGGCAGAAAGTGCAGTTTTGGGAGTTGCGAGTGGGAGAACGAGGCTGCCCCTAGCTAGCTGGTATCCCTCACATCCACAGGAAAACTTTTTTGATTGGGAGAGAGATACTGGTTTCCCTTCCAAATTCTAAAAGTTCTCTTTTAGCCACTAATTTACTGAATGCAAATGCTTTGCTTTTATGTATTATAAATTATTTATTTCTAAGGAATGGTTAGCGTCAGTGCAGAAGAGCTGGTCAATAAAATACATGCCCAGGACCTCCCTGGTCGTGCAGCAGGTTAAAGCACAGCACTAAGAAGCTAAAGCCACTTCTGTATGAGTTCGATCCCCTCCCCGGAGGTGACCACATGGCGCATCAGACCTCTCACAACCCGCCCACTGCTCCCCTCAGCTGTGCACTTCATCAGTTCTGCTCCCCACTCTGTCTCTCTCTGCCCCTACACCTCTGGTCTGTACCCCAGTTCTGTATGCATAAATAAATTTAAAAAAAATACATGCACTGCTCTCCGCCCCCCCCCACTCCCCCCTCCCCCCCAGGACACCCTTCACTTCACCCACCCTCCGGGTAAGTCTCCACCAGTAAGGCTTGGGTGTCTTGACTCTCCACTTGGTGGAGCTGGCTAGAACACCAAGATGGGCCAACTGATTCCCTTGCCTAGGTTTTTGATTCTTGGTTGGCCACTCAAACTGATGTCTTGTGAATTTAAAAACCACAAAGCAGTTGGGCTCACTCCGCTGGGCAGCAGGGATTCAGCATAAAACAGTCTCAGAGAAAAAGCAGAAGTGAGAAATTTGGGACCTCCACGAGACAAGGTAAATCATACTGGTTACTTTTGGTTCTCTTATCAAGACCCAGGAGTTTCCCTGCCCTTGCTTATAATAAATCCTTGGCTTTGCATACCTTGCCTAAGCGAGGCCAAGTCTCTTGGCACTATGTCTATACAATCAGCCTGGTTCTATGCACCTTTGCAGGTAAGAGCCTCCTTTTACTTTTACTTTTTCTTTTTTTTTTCCTTTTTAAATTTTTTATTATTTTTTAATTTTATAATAGTTTATTTTTACATATTTTTGTGCATTTTCCCATCTCAGTCCTTTTACTTCTGTGCACCAGGATTTTACTTTTTTGTGTTCAGGATTTTGGTAGCCCCAGTGCTCAGTAAACATTGCTTTGACTTAATGGATCTCTGCTGTCTCCCTCATTTTTGCCAGTTATAGAATGGGCTCCCAAGAATAAGACAGAAGGAGTGGGTCAGCAAGGGGTCAGGGAATGTCACGATTTGAGACTTGAAGATGAAAATCCTAATGGCTTGGCAGTTTCCTTGAAGTGTCAGCACACAGGGCGGGACAACGAACAACAGCAGTCTTGCCACAGCAACCTCACTGTCCTGTGTGCACATTAGGACTGCAAGGCTCGCCTCCCGCCTATGCACGGGTGTGTGTTAACCACTAGAGCATCCAGCAGACCCTCAAATCAAAATGCTCTAGCCCAGAGTTGGCGGAGTCCTGCATAAAACTTTTTTTTTTTCTGGCATTCTAAATTTAACCAGCTGGAAAAAAACACCATTCTATTAAATGATTTGCTTTTTTAATGGAAAATCTGCATTTCATCAAAGGGATGGAAAACAGTACTCTTAACTAGTTCGTTGGCTACAAAGCCCAGCACAACAGCACACCCAAATACATACTTTTGTCAATCAACTTCAGCAGAAAAATAAAGGAATTTTGAGAGGCTTGCTTAACAAAGAACTTTAAACTGCATACTGCGGTATCATAATAAAAATAGCAAGAATCAAGTTCGACCAAAGAATTTTACATGTTTGCTTGGCATATAGAAGTATTCAAATAATCCTTGTTGAATACGCTGCGGAACTGATGCTGAAGAAATTAGCATAGAAACATCTACGATATGAAACACTTAGTTAACTCTTGAAAACACACAGGATTTGTGAGTGAAAAATCAAAACTAACTTTATTTATATTGGGAAGGAAGGCAAGCCCATTCAGAGGTAGGATGTAAGGGGAACAAGAAGGCCTTAAAGTTGGATGATCTAAAAATCATTGAGGATAGCATTCCCAGTTCCTTGTCTCACTCTATATACCAGTTAACTTTTACTCAGCTGATATTCCTAATATTTTCAGAATTTTAGAGAAGGGTCAAAGAGAACAGAATGCTGGCTGGCAGCACTTGTATCTTTACTCATTTAAGAACATGTTTTCAGACCTTATGTCTCTGAGGGTTTCTATGAAATGATGTTCATCTATCAACATCAGATAACACGGTGCTGATGTCATTTTTGGAGTTGTTGGGTTCTCTTGGGAAGGTTTCACCAGAGCTCCCCTTTCTGCAGCGAATTTCCCAGGCGAGTTTCTCCAAGACACAGAGACATTAGTTATATCCAAAAAGGGCAGGTTCATTATAAAAGGGAGAGAAGAGGGCCTGCCCTGGTGGCACAATGGGTTAAAGCACAGCACCATGAAGCTGGCCTCAGCCTCTTCAGCAAATTCGATCTCCAGCCAGGGAGGTGACCCGCCCACTGCTCCAATCAGCAGTGTACTTTGTTGATCTGCCAGCTCCCAGGTCTGTCTCTGGTGAATCTGTTACAGGGCAGGGAGAGAGGGGCACCCTGAACCCCCAAACCTGCCTGCTCTACATAGGTTCTGCCATCCACTGCATCAAGACAAGACACAAGACCTTTAATGGAAAGGAACTTAAATACAGTTAGTGTGCAACAGAGAAAAGACAAAGGATACAGTTTCTAAATCAAACACCCATCCCCTCGTGGGTAAAAGTCCACCCAAAAGTGATTGGCCCAAAGCAAGGACTGAAAGCCTGTCACAAGCCTAAAGCCACCTTCTGGCAGGGACCCATGAAAAACAGTCAGAAATGGCCAAATAAGTCTGTGAGGAAAAGAGCAAAATCAAAATCAAGATAAATACTGCCATAGGTCAACCTCCCCACGGGCCTCTCACCCACGTCTGTTTCACCCAGTCCAGGGCCTAAAACAAGAGTCTCTGCTCCATGTGCCTCCTCAGGTCTCCTTCTGGCTCTCCATCCTGCTTACTTCTCAGTCTCCTCTCCAGATTCCTCTCTTCTCTGCTTAGCTCCACCCTCCTTCTGGGTGGGGCAGGGAACCTAGAACCTCCCCTTTTCCTGGGGACCCCCCATTACACTTCCTCTCAAGGCTCTTGCTCCTTTGGTCTGTACCTGAGTTCTGTACACATAAATAAATAAATACATTTTAAAAATAAATAAATAAAAGGGAGAGAAGAATAAAGGACACTTGCATAGACACAAGTGGGCAGAAAGGGCTGTCCCAAAAGGGACAGGTTTGCTGAGCGAGGCCTGTATGGTCACAGGTGGGTGGCCCTGGGGAGAGTGGCCTCTGCTGAGGGAGGTCAGTGCAGAGAAGTCTGGGCATGCACACAGGTCACAAGCAGTCAGGAGGCTGCTGCCCTGTGGAAGGAGAAAGGTCGGCAGGGAGAAGCAGCTGCAAAGTCACAGGGGACCAAAGGACGCTGTCTGGGCCAGGGCTGAGGCTGCATGACACTCCTTCTCTTGGGGAGAGGCTCATTCCTGTGGAGTGGCTTGCAAGTTGTTGATATTGGGTAGCAATGCAAGGGGCCAGAAATTCTACAGTGGCCCTCAGCCTCCAGGTCTTCACCTTCAGGTCTGCGCTCCTGACACTTCCTACAGCAGCTTGATACCTGCTTGGGTTTGTGTTTTGTGATCAAGGCACTGGAGCTTGAGGATCTTAGTTCCTACAGCTGGGTTAATGGCTGTGCTAATCCCTTCTCCCCCACCTTGTTGTGTGAGTCAGGTTCTAGACTTGTAATGTCTCCTTTCAAGTTTTCTATTCTTTTCCTCAGTGCCAGTATTTACAAAAACGTTTTTCTTCAGAGTCAACTAGTTGAGCACTGTGCTGGGGGTCCCCAAGCCACCCCCAGGTTGGAAGATTCACCAGGATGCCCGAGAACCAGCATCCAGATGTACTCAGGCATCTAATTTGTCCCAGTGAAGGATGCCGGGGAATATGCAGCAAGACATAAAGGTGCCGGGGTGTAGCCTGGGGAAAACCAGGCCCAGGCTCCAAGGGGACTTTGTTAGCAGAATCACAAAGGACAATGTGATCTTCCAGCAAGGAGTTCTATTTGTGAGAAGGTGCCAAGCAGTGGAGCTCAGGAAGCCCCTGAGGGCTGGTCATGCTGGTGGCCTGTGCCTGGCTCACACCTACAGACCTGGCTCTCAGAAGGAAAGTAGTTCTACAGTGGCCATGCTGTTTGTAGGAACAGTGTAGGCACAGGGAGCCTTTCTTAGCTGCTCAAGGCAGGACCCTTTTTAAAAATCTAAGTTCCCAGATGATGGAGTTTAAAAGTAGCAAATCCCAGAAGGAGGCTTCCCCAAAACAGAAAATAGCACCACAAAAACAGAATCTGGAGATGGGGGTGGAAATGATTAACATAGTCATTAAACAAGCTATAGGGGGAAAAAAAAAAAGAAAGAAAAATCAAGTATCCAGAGGTGGTGCCAGACTGAAGTGCAGATCAGCTGAGAATATGGAAACTGGGGGCCATTGTTAAAAAAAAAATCACTGGTCCTTTCAAGTTGACCTAGTCAAACCGAATATAGAAAAAATCCTTAGGTGCTCACGCTAGAAATAATTAATATAACAGCAGTTAATCCCACAAAGGAATGAGCCCCTCCCAAAGAGGAGACTGTCTCAGTGCAGTTCCTGCTCCGCACTCCTGCCCGCCTGTGACTGGGCAAGGGTTTCTCTTCAGCAAACTTCTCCCTTTGCAATCAGCAGACAGCTCTGCTCCCGAGGCTGCAGCCTGTGACTAGGACGTGTCTGCTCTATCAAAGTCGTCCCTTTGAGCGGCAGCTCTTTCTACCCACGTGTGGCTGTGCAAGCATCCTTCCTCCCTTTTTTATAATAAACCTGCCTTTTTGGATATAAGCAAAAGTCTGCTTCTTGGGCAGCTCGCCTGGGGAACTCGTCGCGTGTTGCTGAAAGGGGAGCTCTGATGAGACTTTCTCAGTGGTAACCCAAGGGCCCCCCTCTCATCTCAACATCTCTCCCAAATGACATCATCAGACACTACAGCCAACCTTTCAAGCAGGTCTTTTGACAGAAAGCAATGCAGGCCTGCACCAACTTCACCGGTACAAATCCGGTAATGATCATAATGACCCTCAGCTTGCTCTGTTTTTTCCCCAACAAGTTGGTGTCTAGTACTTTTCTTTAGCCATTATGTAATTAACATGCATGGAGCTTTAATTCCATGCTAGGTACAGAGTTTAAGTCAACTAAATTTTACAGCTAAAAAGTAGGTCATGTTTTTACCCCCATTACAGAGAGGAGAACATTTCTTTCTTTCTTTCTTTTTTTTAAAGATGTATTTATTTATGCATACAGAACTGGGGTACAAGTCAGAGGTGCAGGGGCAGTGAGAGGATTAATCAGAGACAGAGCGGGGAGCAGAACAGGCAGATCGATGAAGTACACTGCTGAGGGGAGCAGCAGGCGGGTCAGGAGAGGTCTGCCGCGCCATGTGGGTCACCTGGGGGCCAGGATGGAACTCATGCTGAAGTGGTTGTAGCTCGCTTGCAGTGCTGGGCCCTAAGCCGCTGCACCACCAGGAAGGGCCCCGAGGAGAACATTGCAATACAGTTAAGTAACTTGCCCAGTGTTACAACTAGTAATGACGGTGCTGGGGTGCTAGAGCTGGGCTAGGGAGGATCTCAGATTTTTTACTGCCTTTCTTCCTCCCTTCCACTCTCCCTCCCTCTCGCTCTCCCTCCCTCTCTCCATGTGGTCTTCAATAACTTACACACACATGTCTAAATGTCTACA
Organism: Condylura cristata; assembly: GCF_000260355.1. Classification (NCBI taxonomy): domain Eukaryota; kingdom Metazoa; phylum Chordata; class Mammalia; order Eulipotyphla; family Talpidae; genus Condylura; species Condylura cristata. The sequence continues at coordinate 18,147,580 of NW_004567127.1, read as the reverse complement.
TATTGTATTGATAGAACACAGACATAAACCGTATAGAACCTGGTGCAGACTGGTCTTCAAATAAGCATTGAAATAAATGAACAATTTATCATAACAATATCAACGACTTAAATATCAACAGTTGGTATCTCTTGACACTAAGAAGATGCAAGATACCAGAATCCTGGACCAGTCCCACAGGGGGCTTATTGGAAATGAAGACTCTACCTCCCACTCAGATCTAGTAACCCAGTGACCCCAAAAAGGCCATGGATCACTAGTTCTGAAGTATTAGGAAAGTCTGCTTATCCTTGAGTCTTAGTTTAGAGAAACTCATCTGCAAAATATTATTATGATTCAATAAGGAATCAGAATGTAGAATGCTTTATTTTCTAAATGATTGTTTTTCATACTGCAAAATCAAACTTGCTTTTCCAAAGGATTCTAAAAATATTTGTATACTTAAAAAAAATAGTATTGAAAGGCCCTCCCTGGTGGCGCAGCGGGTTAAAGCAAGCACTGAGAAGCTAAAGCCACTTCAGCATGAGTTTGATCCTTGCTCCTGAATCCCTGCCCAGGAGTTGACCACATCGCACGTGACCACATGGCGCAGCAGACCTCTCCTGACCCACCCGCTGCTCCCCTCAGCAGTGTACTTCGTTGATCTGCCTGTTCTGCTCCCCACTCTGTCTCTGGCAAATCCTCTCACCGCCCCTACACCTCTGGCCTGTACCCCAGTTCTGTATGCATAAGTGAAAAAATCTTCGAAAAAATAGTATTGAAAAAAAAAATACCCTGTGATCTCTAGCTAAGTAAGAAACAGAACATTATCCGAAGCCTTCTCCCTGTGTTCCTCCCTGATCATTGCCCTTCCCTATTCCTGGGAGAAAATACGATCTTGACTTTTGTGATCATCATTTTCTGTAAGATACTGATATTTCGAAGTGATATGTTTTCATTAACCTGGTTCTGGTGTACTGTGGTCATCATGTTTCACAAAGGCCAAAGGGCTAGAGCTTGCCTTTTGAAATATTCAGTAGGAGAAATTTGCTTGGAGACAGCTGGGCTTGATCTGCAAAAGTATGAAAAAGTAGGTGCTGACCTCCACATAAAATGTTCACTTTAGGAATGGAGTTCCCTGGTATAAGTGGATCCTGGAACCTCAATACTGTATCAAGTCAATATTTAACAAATCAGTTAGAGTTGGTTGATGTCTGTTACTGAAGCTGAAGATAAGAATGCACAGAAGACCATAAAACAGAGGAGGGGGTTGTTATTAAGGGCTCTGAGTGCCTTTGGTTAGTCTAGCTCACAGCTGCTCTCACTTCAAGGAATCATCAGTCTTGGTTTTCAATAAAAGAAATTTTCCTAAAACCATTGGTTATAAATACGAACTTTGCTTTGTTCAGCTCTCTGCCTGATTAAAATTGGACTGGCAGCATATTCAAAGTGACAAGAACATAAAGCTGAAAATGCTTATGTTCAGCACCAGATGTTCAGGAAGTGTAGTTTAGCAAAGAGAAAGCCTGAAACTTCCCAGGGACTTAGTGAGTAGGGAATGCAAAAGAAGAAAAAAAAAAAAATCTTCTATAGGCTATAGGCTGACCTTTCTCCCTGCAATCTGCACTGTATGCATCAGTTAGCTACTGCTGGGTAAGAACCCATCCCCCCAAAATGTCATGGCTTAAGACAACCACTTAAGCTTCTTTAGTTTGACTGGGAGTTTCTTGTGCTGACTTTGGCTGGGGTATCAGTTCTGACTGGCAGACCAACATGGCTTCACACACAGAGCTATCAGCTGTGCTAATTGTTTCCTAGGGCATCTCAGATTTCTTCCATGTGGGAACTCATGCTTAGATGTTTGTTTCAGGGTAGCTAAATGCTTAGGAATTTTGCAAAGCAGCCATTAAACCATGGGTTGCTTGAAATCAACCATCATGGGGATGTTTATATTGTAATAATTGGCTAACGCTATACATCAGTTCTTCTTATTGTTGAATGCTAATTTATAGGATACCACTGCTTACCTGTGTGTCCTGCAGAACTTTAGACAGGACAGGTGCTCAGTATGTGTTTGTTAGATGGAGTCTTTGGTTAGGAGCAGAGTTGCCAATAGTGCTGCAGTTTCATTATCAAAAATGTAAAAATATTTATAAAATAAGGGTACTAAATTTCAGGTAGCCATGTCTTATTTGGAGATGGGATGTGATTAAAAAGATTATAATTTTGGGCCCTCCCTGGTGGCGCAGCGGGTTAAAGCACTGCACTAAGAAGCTAAAGCCACTTCCGCATGAGTTCGATTCCCGCCTGCCCCAGAGGAGATCCACATGGCGAGGCAGACCTCTCCTGA
>NW_004567127.1:18143803-18145151 GCF_000260355.1 Condylura cristata | reverse complement strand
TCTGCTCTCCACTCTGTCTCTGGTGAATCCTCTCACCCTCCACATCTCTGGCCTGTACCCCAGTTCTATATGAGTAAATAAATAAATCTTAAAAAAAAAGATTATAATCTTTATAAAGAGTATCAGCTCTGTTGATTTTAAATGCTTGGATAGTTCTTGGAGGGGACTTTCTGGCTTTGGCATAAATATATAATTGAATACTTACATATAAATGACTGTAATCACTGAGGTTCCCACTAGATAGTAAGTAATCCAGAAAGCTACACAAATGATATATCCAAGAGAAATATGAAGCAGAAGAAATGTTCTTTGCAGTTTGTATATCTTTGTCTCTGTCCTCATTATGTTGTTTGATTTCCATGGATGTTGACTTGTGTCCTTTGATTGCTCTTCCACATCTCTACCTCCTCTGGAGTGACTAGCTTGTTTATATGTCTCTGAAATTGTTTGGGTTTCCCTAATATCTCTGTCCTGGTGAAGGAAAGAATGGGCAGAGGTTTGGAGGATATTTTTTCATACCGTTTGCCATACCTCTTAGTCAAGTATTCTCCACGGCTCTGGATGAGATGGAGAGTGTCTCGCACCTGACCTGTTATGTTTCCAGGGGTCACTTGCATTCCAAGAATGACTGATTGGTTCCTTGGGACTTCCTTACATCACTATCCCAGAGGCTTCTTGGTTTCTTCCACTGTTCCATCCTTTAGTTTGACCAGCCATAAGAAGTGAAAAATAAAAGCGAAGTACAAAAACATACTCCCTTCCAGCTGTGTTACTAAACTCAATCTCTTCTGCTGGCTTTCCCCCCTCTGTCCATCCTTAAATGTCAGTGTTTCCAAGACTCTTTCTTCTGACCTTTGACTTCTGTCTCACTCACTGGGTGGTCTGGGTAACTTCATCCACTCCCTACTGTTGGAACTGATGAGCTAAAGATAGAAAGCCCTGGATTCATGTATTTCTGCCTACTGGTCTTTCCCACTGTAATGCTCATTATATACTCATCTGAACTCATTATTTATCTCCCTAAACCTCAACTAATAGTAGCCATATGAGTTATTATCCCCCTTACCTCCAAAGAAATCCTAGCAATTTTACCTATGGCAATTACCGATTGTTGCCCTAAAATTTAGTGGCGTGAAATGATTTATTCCTTCTTATGAGTCTCTATTTTTTTTAAAAAAGATTTATTTATTTGTTCATACAGAACTGGGGTACAGGTCAGAGGCTCAGGGGCGGTGAGAGTCTTCACCAGAGACAGAGTGAGAAACAGAACAGGCAGATCGACGAAGTACACTGCTGAGGGGAGCAGCGGGTGGGTCAGGAGAGGTCTGCCACGCCGTGTGGTCACCTC
>NW_004567127.1:18136912-18143558 GCF_000260355.1 Condylura cristata | reverse complement strand
GGGCAGGCGGGAATCGAACTCATGCGGAAGTGACTTTAGTTTCTCAGTGCTGTGCTTTAGCTCGCTGCGCCACCAGGGAGGGCCTGAGTCTATATTTTGGCTAGGGATACCTCTGTTGTTTCTCCTGCACTCATTAATGTGCTTACAAGTAGCAAGAGAATTAGTTGGCTGGAAAGCCCAAGCAGCTCCCCTCCAAAGTCTGCCAATGGGCTATGGGTCCTAAGTATTACATAATCTCATGTCTCCTCCTGGCTTCTCACCCTCCATTCGTTTAGCCTGGCTTCCTTATGTAAGAGTCTCAGGGCAGTGTTCCAAAGAGGCAATACAGAAGCTGCCAGACCTGTTGGATCTAAGCTTCAGAACTCCTGGGTCACATTTGATGCATTTTATTTGTCAAACCAGATCATGTGGCCAACCCAGACCCAAGGAGGCTGAAAAATGGACTCCACTCCCCAAAGAGAGAAGTGGCAAGGTCACCTTGCAAAGGAGGACACACCTGGACACACACATGGGGGGGAGGAGTGGAGTTGTGCATGCTCAGTCACCACACCACCAGAGTAGGGAGCATGGAATTTGTTCTATGTCAAAGTCTGTGACAGTCTGGTGAGTTTCAGGATGAGAACTCTGGTGTTAGCAATTCATAAATTCAGAGATGAGTGGTAGGAAGCTCAGTAGGGACTTTGCTTCAGGCCAGGCAAGGAGCACAAGGCCATTGTTGATAGGATGGGCGTGGGGACTGTGAATGGATGGGTGACCTCCTGGAACTGAATTCAGAGGCAAGTGCTTACCATATGTTCACTATTAGTATAGGTGCTCTAGGGACATGAGGTGTAAGATACAGTAAAACATAATCCATCCAGCACAGAATCATATGAATATTTGTTTGGCTAGTGAAGAACTTCAAATATTTTTAGGCAAAAGGAAAACCTGATACCAAAGATTGGGGTTAAACTGTATCTCTTTCTTTCTTCTGATAACAGAATCTTTTCATGGCAGACCCCATCTATTGATTCACATGAGTTTGATGAACCCCTCCGTGGACAACTCCCCTCGCCCTAATATAATACACCTGTTTTCCTTCCCTACGGACACATGGCCATCATTGCCAGGTTAGTCTACCATGTTGGCCATAATATTGGTTCAGGATGCACACCTAGACTTCCCTTTTACAGAAACCAAGCATTCCTGTTCTGCTGAAGCTAGTTGACATTGTGCTTTTTCCACATGCAGCAAAGATGTGAATGCAAAGGAAAGTACAAGATTGTAGGACCAAACGCTGGGAAGATTCTGGTCTCTGGCTTCCTCTAATACATGTGCACTGTGTTATTCTTGAAAATATTTTCTCGTGTAAAAATCTTCTAGTGATCTCTATTATTTAACTCAAATACAATCCACATATAATTTGCTTTTTTTTTACTTTTTTTTATTACAAAAGTTTATTTTTACATCATTTTGTACATTTTTTTCCCCATCTCGATTGTAATCCCCACGGGTTTCCCATCACCAAGTCACCCGTGTGCCATCACCACATATAATTTGCTTTTTGAAAACCAATGTTTGCCCAGCATTCCCTGTAGTCAGATTAGTTTGTTGACTGTATCTCAAAAATTACTTTCTCATTCCTCTCTTTGTTTTCTGATTCATTCTCCTATTCACCCTCTTGGAATGTCTTCCCCACCCTTTCTATCTATTGAAACCCCACTTGTACGTAATGTCTCAATTCAAGTACACATCTGTGAATGTAATTAACAACTAAGGAGCTCTTCCTCTCTTCTGAATAGCCATTTTGACTACCAGCGGTCCTGTTTGTGGCACATATGATAATAGAGTGCTCTCTAGTGTGATTTGACCTTTCTATTTGTGTAGCCTTGTTTTTCTTTTTAGACTTAAAATCTGTGAAAGGTCTAATGGTGTAAGGTCAGTCACTCAAGAAATTGACAGTGTTTTTGAGTTATATTAGAAGGAAACAAATTCATCAAATGAAAAAAAGTGAAGTTATATCTTAGTACTTAATACTCAATACACACATGACAGTGGATGCCCATGAAGGAGACTGGCAGCTACCAAACTCCTGCCTCCTGTTCTATAACAGAGTTAGAAGGAGCACCTGTGTCAAGGACCACAGGTCTCAGTCCCACCAGCCCTCCTGATGGAGTCATGGGTCTGACTCCCATTGTAATGGAAAGCGAGTGCCAGGATGTGTGTCTTTCTGGCCTCCTCTATCATCACTTTCCTTTCTGCTGGCTAGACAGAGAGACTCAGAGAGGCTGGTGAATGATGGATCACAGGATGAAAGATGCCTGGGTCTGTGACTCAGAGAGCATGGGAACAGCTGCTCCCCTAAGAAGGGGACAGCTTTCTGAGCTTTCACCATCAATCCCATAGTGGTTAGCCACCAAAATATGTAAGATTATTTGTTGCAGAAGCAAGTAGGGTTCTTCGTAGGAACTGAATTGCTAAGATAGTTATATATAGATACTGTATGTGTATCTCTACATACATACATACCTCTAGCTATAGAGAGAAAAGGAAAGAGAAGTTTATCATAAGGAATTTACTTACATGATTAGGATGCTGGCAAGTCCAAAATCTGCAGATCAGAAATCTAGGAAGGGTGGAGGTTGTAGTTCAAATCCTAAGCCATCCGCTGGCAGAATTCCCTTTTGCTTGGAAAAGGTCAAATTTTTGTTCTATTCTGGACTTCAGCTGATTGGATGAGGCAATCTGGAGAACAATATGCTTTACTGTGGTCAACCAATTTCAATGTTAATTGCATCTGAAAACCATTCACAGAAACATCCAGTAAAATGTTTGAGCACCTATTTGGGCACTGGGACTCAGTCAAGTAAGCCAATAAATTTAACCATTATAAGCAGCTAGCATTTCCTTAATTTACTCCAAGATGCACTGAGAATAGCAATGAGCTCATGCAAGAATGGCATATTTCTCACACCCTTTCTTCATTCTGAAATGATTCCTACCTTGGTAGAAAAACACCTGTTATTGATGAACTATGTGAAAATACCAAACTTTCAACAAAGATATAGTGAATTATTTGAAAAAAAAAAAAGCCTTGAAGATGTACCATAATTTCTATACCATAAAGCATCATGTATTCATCGAAAAGATGTTAATTTGCAATTTACTTCTCTGCCTCGAATTACCACAAGGAGCCTGTCCTACGAGTCCCAGTAAATGAGGAGCAGTACTTGTGCCAATGGCCCTACTTTGTCCCCATGGTGTCTCAGTTCTTATAAGATGAAGCTTATAAGTAGGTAGAATAACAAGCCTGAAAAGAAAACTTGTACCTCAGGACCCAAATGAACTTCCTTACCTGAGGCAGCTACAGGTCACTCAAATGCTGTGTCTCTGCTGCCCCCACCATATCTTAACATAAAAAAAGAAGCAGAATGGAACTGGCATTGTTTCTTTATTTTTATTCGGTACTCTAAATTGTTTGGTTCTGATAGGAACTGAAAAGTTTGCTGTAGCTAACAACCTTGTCAATGCCCTATCATCATCCAGGTATAACTAACTCCCTTCTCCATGAAGCCCCCTCACCACACCAGGGGATCTTTATTTCAACAGACATCCATTTATTTATTCAACAAATATCAATGAAGCTTTGGGTATAAAACTTCATCAGGAACTGTAGGGACTCAAGAAAATACAAGTTGTAGTCACACACATCACAACAAACTCTTAGTAGATTCATCTCCATGTACGCTAATTTTGTGTGTGTGTGTGTCCTTAAAGGATAATGCTATCTTACCTTAACCTTGTGCTCTGCCTGAACTCTCCTTGTCTGGGGTACCAGACAAGGAATGAGGGGTCAGTTTCTAGGTCTCCTCCAGGAAGGACACCCTGTTTCTGCAATGGACAAGAGGGGACAGGAGAGTTTCTCGTTTATAGAGTCAGTGTGGGAGTACCCAAAAGTCTGGGGCCCTTTGTCCTCTTCCTGTTGGGGGGGGGGGAGGGAGTTCTAGAAAGATGCCATGACAGGGGTGGGGTGGAGAGGAGTGCTGTTGGTTTGTGGGCATGCAAATGGTTTTAGCAAAGGGCCGGAACCCCTGCAGCCTCAGACCATGGAAAAATCCCATTCCATAGATGGAGCTTGGCTGTGCACGCCTAACCAGAACTTCTGGGACCAGATTCTGGAGCAAGAAGCTTTCTCATCTGTTGCTTCCTTCCTCTCTTCTTGCACCACGCCCTCCCCACTTCCGCATCACTGGTCCTTGAAGCGCAGTGGCAAATCCTTTCTGCCTGGCTGTGTTGGAGGGTTAGCCAGCCTCAGACGGCAGGCCTATAAGTGCTTGGGAGGGGAGAGAGCCATCAGGAAATTTCTCCCTTACCATGTAGCGTGGCTCTTGGTTTATGTATCAAACCGAAAAGTTTATACTAAAGGATATGTGTTTTGTTGCATTAAGCCTTTAATAACTTCTCTAGCTGGGCTACAATTCTAATATCCAATCTTACTATCCTTTGCTTCTGAATTTTACTGCTTTTTTTTTTGTTTGTTTGTTTCTTATTTTCTGGCTGAGCCTCAAAAAGGCAGCCTGGAGAGGCTGAGGAGTGGGGGATTTCCCCTCCTCTTGTCACATAAACAAGGATGTGAAGGCAGCCTCTGTGCTCTCAGAACTGTGAGTATGAAATGATGAGCGTCTAAGCATTTATATCACTTGGCTAGGAATGAGGAGGAAATGCTTTCGTTTTTCATACCAGTGAAGTCTGAGCCTCTACGATGCATTTTAAGGCTCTCGGTTATTATTGTAATTATACTTCAGTTCGTGTATGGGGGACAATATCAACACCTTTTATTGTGAGGTTGATTAAAAGCAGACTGTCCATTTTTTTGAAAAAAAAAAAAAAAAAAGATTTATTTATGCACACAGAACTGGGGTACAGGCCAAAGGTGCAGGGGTGGTGAGAGGATTCACCAGAGACAGAGTGGGGAGCAGAACAGGCAGATCGACGAAGTACACTGCTGAGGGGAGCAGTGGGCAGGTCAGGAGAGGTCTGCCACACCATGTGGTCACCTCTGGGGCAGGCAGTTATCGAACTCATGCTGAAGCAGCTTTAGATTCTTAGTGCTGTGCACCACCAGGGAGGACCCAGACTGTCCATTTTATTTGGTAACAGATCAATAACTGAAATAGCTTTATTTGTTTAGTGTTTGCTTATCCCAGTAAAGATAAAAGCAAATATTATAAGAACATATCCTGCAAGAAGTTAGCTTTCATTATTGCTACCCCCAAAGAAACCACCAGAATTATAGTAGAGAAATGTCATATTTAAGTTTCTTCCTCCAAAAGGGGCACAGAGGATACTCACTGGTCATGTCTTGCTCTGGCTCAGGATCTCTGCCTGTTTCTAGGTGTTCCTAAGCGTGGGACAAGCAGAAACACAGCTGAAAGTAAACATGAAACAAAATTCTGGCCAGAGGGTCTGACAAAGGCTTTCCCCCGTCTCCTGTTCATTTATTTCCATGAAAAGATGCCAAAGACATTTAAAATGAGGATTGTTCTAGAAAAACCAGGGTGGATGGACACCAGATGTATATAGAGAATCACAGCACTCAGTAGGTGTGTGCTGAATGGAGGAATGAAAACTCTGTACTGGTATTTAGAAAATTAAACCAGAACCGCCCTGAAATGCACAGACTGGACTCCATGGGCTTTCGGGGTTTTCAATTTACTATTTTATATGCAGCAAAAGAAGAAACAGCCAAGCATTTCTTGGCTGACTTTTGAAATGCTGCTTTCAGTTTCTGCCATTTCAGTTCCTGTTAGCATGCTCGGAGGTGCACTGAAGTGCAGCAAATCTCGGGGGAACTGCGCGGCTTGCAAACCTTAGGCGGCAGCCCAGGCCGCAGAAGGTATTAATAATGTGATGTCAACACAGGACGCACTCAGGAACCTCCAAGAAAAGAACACAAAGGTAAAGCTGGCTGCATGGTCCACAGCACACTTTGAGACTGCTTTACTGCAAGAGGGTAGGGACTTTTACAAGGGCTCTGAATAAACGTATTTAAGTTAATAAAGCTCTTTATTGAGTGTTTACTATGAGTTACAGTGTGCTTTACATCTATTAACTCACTTCAGCTTCAAACAACCCTATAAAGAAGTCACAACTCTAGTCCCCACCTTACAAATGAAACAACTGAGGCACAAAGCAGCTTCGGAAACCGCCAGGTTGAGAGGATGAACGCCAGAGCCGGAAGTGGAAGCCAGGCAGCCTGGCACCAGGTCCCAGGGGGCGGGGCCGCCTGTGGCGGTCAGGAAACTCCTTTACCTGCTGCTGCATTTTAGCGTGTGTTGGTTACCTTGGCGCCTCTGGAAGAGGTGGATAAAACAGAACTAAAATGTTGCAAAGAACATTTTAGCAAGCTCTTAATATGCTTTGTTCTTCCGAAAATGTATCACTTGTTCATTCTCTCAAAAACACATACTGAGTACCTGCTTGGAGTTAAGCAATTCGCCAACACCTGTCAGAAAACGAAGGTGAAGAGAGCACCTTTCCTGGGCACTCTCTGGTGGTGCATCGGGTTAAAGCTCTGCACTGTGAAGTCCTCAGAAGCCACTGCAGCACGAGTTCGATTCCCACCCAGGGAGCTAACCCACATGGCGCAGCAGACCTCTCCTGACCC
>NW_004567127.1:18097472-18136082 GCF_000260355.1 Condylura cristata | reverse complement strand
GAACTCATGCAGAAGTGGCTTAAGCCTCTTAGTGCTGTGCTTTAACCCGCTGTGCCACCAAGGAGGGCCCTCTTTCTTTTTTAAAAAAGATTTATTTATTTATGCATAGAAGAAGTGGGATCCAGGGTAGAGTTGTGGGGGTTAGAGGATTCACAGGAAACGGTGGTCTTTCCTGACCCACCCGCTGCTCCCCTCACGGGTGTATTTCAGAACAGTCAAGCGGCCTGTTCTGTTCCTTACTCTGTCTCTGGTGAATTCCCTTGTACCTTGCTACTCCTCAGAAGGTTTTACACACACATACACACTACATCCGCCACCTGACACAAACCAATCATTTTTGGAGAAGTGAGGTAATTGAATAGGTACAAAATGAAAGGAAATAAGGTTGGCTTTTTTTTTTCATTAGATTTGAAGCCTTGTATTGAAAAATAAAAGATTTTAAGATCAACCAATGCTCTTAAAAAGCATCAAAACTTTTAAGTAATTTTATCCTTTTTTGAGGGAATGAGAGGAGGGTTTTAAAGAATCTAATGAAAACTTTGGCTTCTCTTTCCAAAAATGCAGGTAAGTCCCCCAATTTGCAAATATTTTTCATGGACCCCAGCTTAAGAATCCCTGGCTGAGTTTTGGAAGGGGGAGAAGGGTTAAAAATATTACATTATAGTTATCGCATATATAATATATAATGGCTAATAGTGGTATGGCAAACTTATAGTTTTCCAAAATATTCAATACACAATTTATGTACAATGTACAATGTAGATTAAACGCCATTAACAATCCAGTACATTTAAAAAACAAATAATACTAACAGATTAGGCTAAGCAAGTCTGAGTTTAAACCATTGTATTCATCTCTGGAACCATAGGGGAGAAAGTGAGGAAATCCTTCCATTGTGTAATGTCTTCTTCCCTTCATAGAACTGGAAGAGGCCTTCAACAGGCTTTGCAGCATGCTGAAATCTACACATTCTGAATTCTAGGGAAGTCAGGACTGTACATGCTTTCATTCTATGGATTTTCGCCTCTACAATGTTTGGCTGTGAGATGACAGAAGAAGTAACAAATGCATAAAACACCCTGACACTAAATTGGAATGATCTGGATTGGTATCAAGTTAAAACTTCCACAAAAAGTCACATTCAATGATTTCTGTTGCTCAATCCAGATCATTCCAGTTGATGTGGTTCTGGGGAAAGTGTTGACAGCTCACCAAAGACATGTTGTCACTTACCTCATTATTTTAGGGCAAAAATAAAAAACCTGTCTTGGTTCTTTATGAATCTTTCCAAGAGTTCTCATTGATCCACAGAGATAGCATTCTTCTAAGTAGGCTTTCAAAAAAAAAAAAAAAAAGTGTAACAGGCCAGAGGATGTAGTCACAATTTGAAACAGAAAATAACTAAAGAGAAAGGGGAGTCCATAGGGTTCTACAGTGGCTTTATTAAGCCCATAACTTTAAAGCACGTTGAGATGCAGAAACATTACTTCTCTAACATCATGAATGGAGCTTTCTCCACCAAAGAATAACTGCTGGGCCCATAAGACAGCACAGGGAGTTCTCTTATTCCTTCACTACATGAAGTTATTACAGAGTGAGGGGCCCTCCCCTCCCAAAGCTGCCTGCCTTACCTGGGCTCTGCCATCTGCCACATCCAAACAAACATACTCTTAGTGCATAAGAACTTCAATGGAAAAGAAGTTTAATACAATGAGTGTGAGACAGAGAGAAGAGGAGGGGGGAAATATAGTTAAAATCGATTCCAATTAAGCACCTGAATTACCCACCCCCCTCCCGGGTAGTGACCCAGCCAAACAAGGTTAGCCCCATGCAGGGTCACAGAGGCCCCAAGTCCTACCACAGTCTAAAGCAACTTCTGGTGGGGAAAAGGCATAGAGAAGAGGTAGGCAAGAGGTGATGGGGCAGGGAAGATGAAAGAGCCAGGCAAGTCTGGAAAGAAACAAAATCAAAATCAAGGTAAAAGCTGCCATTGTCTGCCTCCCCACAGGTCTCTCACTCATGTCTCTGTCTCTTTCATGTGTCTCCCTCTTTGTCCCCCAAATCCCTGGTACAAGTCCTTGGTCAAGAAGCAACTGCAGGGGGACTTCGCATGTCCCTTTGCTCCATGTGTCTCCTCCAGGTCTTCTTAATCTTCCTTCTCTCTCTCTCTCTGCTTCTCCTCAGCTCAGTTTTCTCAGTATTCTCCTCCTTGCTCAGCACCATCCTCCCTTGGGGGGTAAAGGAACCTGGGAACTCCCCTTTCCCAGGGGACCGCCCTGTTAGATACCCCCTTATCTTCAGTGAATCAACGTTGACACTTTAGGAAGCTCACTCAGAGGATTCTGACAGCTGACAGTGACCCTCCTTCCCAAGCTGGATTCCACTTGCCTTGAATCTAAACTAACTAATAGGGGCATGAGGGGCCAAAGGAGTTCCCTCTGCCCTAGTTAACGACAGTCAAGGTTAGAACTCAGGTCTCCTGATTTCTCTTTCACTGACCTGCCTATAAATTGGCAAGAGGCTTTTTGTTGGCCGTTGGGATTGAGATGAGTGATTCCAGCCTTGATTGACTTGACCATGTACAGTCTGTGGGACCTTGGAAATGGAGGTCTTCACTGTGTTTTATTTTCATCATCTGAAAAAATGGGAATCAAGGTTCTCCATTTCTGGATGCCTTTGAAGAGGCTACCTGCAGTGCCATGAAAGTTGCATGAAAACAGTAAGTAGTGGACATTTGTCTATTTATTTCAAAGATGTATTTATTTATGCATATAAGAACTGGGGTACTGGCCAAAGGTATGGGGAATAGGAGGATTCACCAGAGACAGAGTGGGGAGCAGAAAAGGTAGAGCCACTGAGGGGAGCATCAGGTGGGACAGGAGAGGTCTGCTGTGCCATGTGGGTCAGCTCCCTGGCCAGGGATGGAACTTGTGCTGCAGTGACTGTGGCACCAGAGTGGCCTCTGGTCTTATGATTATTAAATAATTGTTATTATTTGTCACACTAGTCAGTTTGTTATTTCTTAGAAGATATTTTAATAGTTCTTTTTTTCCTACTTTCCTGAACTAATGGTTCACAAGAATTCATTTTTTAAAACCATCTTTTCTTTCATGGAGTAATACATAATTAAAATAAAATAGAATTTAAAAAGCTATGGAATATATTTTATACATAATTCCTTAACTCAGAGAAATCCATGTCAATATTCTGTTTTAAGCTTTTAAAAAAAAAACTTTGCACATATGTACATAGGCTTGCAAATTGTGCTCATAATACATACTTGTTTGCTTCATGTAAAAATTTGCTTCAAATAATATTTTAAGCACTTTCTAAGCCCTTCAGTATTCCTCAGGAACATGATTTTCAGTAACTACAGTGGCTTATCTTGTGGACATACCTCCATTTATTAAACATTTTTCAATTTAGATTGTTTCTAATTTTTTTTCTATCATAAATATTACTTTTTTAAAAAGATGTATTTATTTATGCATATAGAACTGGGGTACAGGCCAGAGGTACAGGCGGCAACAGAATTCACCAGAGACAGAGTGGGGAGCAGAACAGGCAGAGTGACTGAAATACTCTGCTGAGGGGAGCAGCAGGCCAGACAGGAGAGGTCTGCTGCGCCATGTGGGTCAGCTCTGAGGCAGGGATTGAACTCATGCTGCAGTGGCTGCAGTAGCTTCACAGTGCTGTACTTCAACCCTTTGTGCCACCAGGGAGGGCCCTATAAATATTACTTTGATAAACCCTTTGTGTATAATCTTAGTTATAAGCTGTTAACCTCTCTGTGTAAAGTTTCCTCACGTGTGAGGAAGCCATAGTCACACTACTTCACGCAGTTGTTGTGATGATAAGTTCATGAATACATGTAAAAGGTGAAAAATTGTACCTGGCACATAATAAGCACTCTGTTAACAACCAGTATTATTACTAACTTTAGCCATTTGTAGTTAGTATCCAAAACATAGCTAAATTAACTACTTGGTATTAAGAACATCAACTTAATGCCTTCTAAAAATACTGTAAGGATATATTTATAGCTTTGTTCAGAAATTTGTTTTTTCAAATTACCTATAATTTGCTGGATGTTTCCTTGTGAATAGTAATTGAAAGTATGTTTGGTTAGATTTATCCTGTGCCTCAGGTTGTCCTTGGAGCGAAGGTGGGGGTCTTAACATATTAGAAGTAATTTCCTGACTTTAGAGTTTAAAGAAAATCAACAAAGACCTATTTATTTGATTGGCCAAGGACTTGCTTAAGAGAGTTAAAATTTAGTGAAGGTAACTTCTTGATATTCTGTGGTTGGATTAGCAGCTGTGGGTCAGAAGTTCAGTACAAAAAGTGAAATCCTAGGATTAACTGTCATACTCTTATATCAAATATTTTTCTGTTGAATCAACTTCCCATGGTAATTTTTTCTGGACAAGACTTTGCCACCACTGCTGTCTGCCACATCTCACTTGGCACCAGGAGTGAAGTAGATCGAATTACCCAGTGGAACACAGCTTTTCAGGACTGTCTCTGTCTCCGTCTCCAGAGAGCCCAGGCATCCTCAGATTCTGCCTATTTTGTTATGTGGCATGAAGGGGAAGAACATGGAGTCGCATGGACACCATCTGAACTTTGGCTCTGCAGCTAACTGGCTTGCCACCTTAGGCCAATTATTCATGCTTTCCGCTTCTCAGTTTTATTCTCTATAAAATGGAGGTGGAAATAATAACAAGACATGTCTCATGAAGCCCACCCTTAACATGAATTCTGGAGTCGTAGGAGGCCAGAGCTGGTCTACAAATTGTTTGGGGGTGGTTGCACCCTTCTTGGGGCAACTGTGTGGCCCTGAAAGCCTAGGTCCTGGGATTAAAGGAGTCAGTGACATAGCACGCATAGCACAGTACCTGTGTGGCTCACACACAAGCAATGATGGACGCTTTTGTTATTATCATTACAGTGGTATTGTTGGAAGGGAGCTCGGAGACAACTGTGTCCAAATCCTTCATGCAAGGAAACATGGACATATTAAAATGAACCATGATTAAACACATGCACAGTGGCAAAGCCAAATCTAAACTTAGGGCTTCCACCACCAACTGCCTTGCCTCTGCTCCAGCATGCAAATCTCTTCAGCAGCACGAACAGTCTGAAACAAGGCCACTGAGGGGGCTTGTTTAATCACAGTGTGTCCTTAGAAAAGGGGAAGTCTTCAGCGCGAGTCCATGTCCGAAAGCCTCCTGTGAAGGTCTTGTCAACTTGATGTTGGTACACGTCAAATATTTACTGAACATTGAACAGCACAGCCCTTACCTGGATCAAGAACCACGTGACATTTCGCTCTTGATAACCTGTTGTGAAAAGCCCAGGGCTGACTAATTGAAGTCAGGAAAGCCTGTATACGTCCAGGAGTCAGATTTGCAGTCTAGTTTTATTTTTATGAGTTAAACATGAAATAAAAGTAATTTTTACATTTCCTTTCTTGTGCTCATTTTCAAATTTAGCTTGTTTTCATTTTATCTCTGATCAGTACATTCTTTGATTTTTTTTTAGCATGGATAATTTCTTACATGATTTATATTTTAAAAAATTTGAACTGTGGAAGCATGTAAGCATATACTAGAGGGAGGAATGATGAGCGTTTGGTATGGGGATGCCCAGGACTGTGTCCCAGCTGCTGTGGCCATCACATGCTGCTAATCCTGTTTCTTCTATAAACTCCCTCTCTTCTCTCTTCCTTTCTTTCTACCCTGACAGTGAATTTGGATCAGCTCTTAGAATTGGTATCAGTCCACACAAATACGTTTTTTTCTATACAATTGAGCATTTTACACTATCTGGCATATTTAGACTCAGCTTGCTTGATTAGGAAATCAGTGGGCAAAGACTGGGTCCTTCTAAAAGCCTTGTATAGTTGTAGGTTCAGAGAATTTAGGGCAAATCAGCTCGAAAATGGAAACTCTTTTGACTTGGCTGCCTGGCTGGAACTGAAACAGGGAACATTTGGGATAATTTTTATTTCTTACTGAATTTCTGCCAACTCGGAATATGGTATTTCCATAAAAGTCTTCTTTTCCTTCCCTTGACTTTGAAGAATAAAAAATTTTTCCCCCTTTTTTGAGAGAGGGGAAGACTGTCATCTCAGACTCCTTCATCCTGCCTGCTGCTGATTTCAGTACTGGTCTCAGTTTGCATATTTGGGGGTTTGGCAATTCACTTGGGGTCGGGTGGGGAGAGTGACCCTACTGGATGTCTCAGAAAGATTGATTATTACATTTCAGTCACTGGAGCACCACTGAAATTTTTTAAAAAGTCCTCTTTACAGCCATTGAATTTTAAATCATTATCGTAAAAAGACTGAGAGGGGGAAAAAAGGGATTTCGAGTGAGACAGAAAAAAAGAGTTTCACATTTGCCTGCCAGAAACATTCTTCTAATTTCAGTTGAATGGCTTGGCTGTTAATTGAGGCTTCACGCTCAGCAGAGATCTCCTTTTCTACATTCTTGCTGCTAATCATTATATACCTAATACATGACTTCTGTAAATTTACAGGGACAGAGGCGGGGTGGGGGGGGGGAGGTACCTTCAGTTACACAGGGAAGGAAAAGAGATTAGGAATCAAGTCCAACCATTTGCTTATTCATCTGCATATGGTTAAAAGATTTAAAAGAATTCATTGGTTTCTGTTTCATTGTTACATGCAGATCAAGGAGCAAGGGGGAAAAAATCCTTTTCCTATCCACGGTGTAGAAATACATTTTCTTCCTTTTGCCTTCGGGGTGAAAATCGTTTCCTTTCCTAATATTCAGCCAAAGTAACCAAACTTTGGAGGAACTGGCTCCCTCTGAAAGGCCATTGTTCTAATTACCCATTGCTTTGTAATAAAGTCTCCCAAAACTTAACAGCAGAAAACAGTGACCATTTCACCCTGCTCATGGACTCTGTGGGTCAGAAATTTGCTGGCACATATGGGAGGACTTTTCTCTGCCCCATGGTGTGGGAGCCTCAGCTGCAGAGACTAGAAGGGTTGGAGTGCCTCCAGAGGCGGGGCAGAATCATCTGGAGACTTCTCCCCTCACGCGTCATGTCTAGCACCTGGTCTAAGATGACTCCGTTGTCTGATTCGACTGACTGGAACACCTACAAGTGGTTTTCTTCATGTGGCTTGGGTTCCTCACAACATCAGGGAATGCGTTCTGATAGGTCGCCCCAAAGACTGGGTCCGGGGACCGAGTCCCTGCCTTGCTGCCTCCCAGTCCCTGCCTTGCTGCCTCCCAGTGGTCGGGGAAGTCACTCAGGCCAATGCAGATTGAGAGACTCAGTCATCATGTCAAGCCAGGAGTGGCCAGGTCCTGCCCAGAGCTCATCTCCCTCATATTGGCTCCGTGCTACTGACACCACCTCCTTCAAGCCTCTCTCACTATGCCCTTTCATCTACTTCTCAGCCCACCCCCAGTGGCCAGGCTTTGTCTCTGGCACCTTCCTTATTTGTTCAGTCTGGCACTGGGTAGAGATGGAATCAATAAAAACAATCCCTGTAGAAGCTTCTTGGCTGCTGTGCTTAGTTTTTTGTTTTGTCTTTTTTATTATCTACACACCCACAAATAAATATGGGTAGATTTTTTTTCTACTATTGATGATAGTTTTTTTTCATTCAGAAATTCACACACCTTAAAATTCATTCAATGTGTAAAATTCAGTGGTTTTAGTGTTTCCACTTAGTTGTACAAGCATTACCACGATCTAATTCCAGAATATTCTCACCCCCAAATCCCATATCCATTAGGCATCGTGCCTCACCCCACATTTGCTCTTCTCACAGCCCCCAGCAACAATGATTTTTTAAAAGATGTATTTATTTATGCCTTCAGAACAGGGGTACAGGCCAGAGGTGCAGGGGTGGTGAATGGATTCACCAGAGACAGAGCGGGAGGCAGAGCAGGCAGGTGGAAGAAGTACACTGCCGAGGGGAGCAGCAGGCGAGACAGGAGAGGTCTGCGGTGCCATGTGGATCACCTCCGGGGTGGGGGATCACTTGCAGCTCTGTGCCCTAACTCGTTGGGCCACCAATGAATTTTTAACAGGGTGGTTCCCAGGGAAAGGGAAGTTTCCAGGTTCCCTGCTTCACCCAAAGGAGGGTGAGCTGAGCAGGGAGGGGGAGAAACTGGAAAGGAAGCTGGAGGTTGATGGAAGAGAGATGGAGAGCCAGAGGAGATCTGGCAGAGGCTCCCTGTGAAGTTCTGCTTGCTTCTCAGCCCTGGACTTGTACCAGGATCTTGGGGGACATGGAAGAATATTCTTGAAGCAGACTGGGTGAGAGACCTGTAGGGAGGTTAACACTGGCAGCGCTTATTTTGATTTTGGTCTTTCTGTCTGGCCATTTCTACCCCTTTCCTATGGGTCCCCACCAGAAAATGCTTTAGACTGGTGGCAAATTTTTGGGTTTCAGCAGCCCTGCTTTGGGTCAACCCTTTTTGGCTGGGTATTTACCTTCAAGTAATGTGTAACTTATTATTATTATTTAAAAGAATTTATTTTTATTTATGCATACAGGAAATGGGGTACAGTCCAGAGGGTGAGAGGCTTCACCTGACAGAGTGGGGAGCAGAACAGGCAGATGTACTGAAATATACCGCTAAAGGGAGCCGCAGGCAGGTCAGGAGAGGAATGCTGTGCCAGGTGGTCACCTCCCTGGCCAAGGATCGAACTCGTACTGTAGTATCTGCAGACAGCCTCCAGTGCTGTGCTATAACCCAGTGTGCCACCACAGAGGGCCCATTGGGTAACTTCAGATGCTTGATTTGGAAAGCATTTTATCCATTCTTTCCCTATCTATTCTTCTCACTTCTTTAAAGTGTTAGTCAAGGCTAGGACCACAGACTGAAAAGGGTAGACATTCAAAGGCAAAATCAAAAGGTGAATTCAGACAAGGAGAGGAGGAGAGAACAAGGGAAAAGGCAACCAGATGTATGTGGATAAAAGAATAAAAACCCAAAAACTATCCAACATTTGTTGTTTGAGTTATGAGACAGGCTAGGCGCTAGCCTCAGTGTAGTACTCTGGCGGGAAAGAAGGAAGGCCTTGTGACAATCCATGTTTATAATGAGTGAGTAACAAGAACACGACTGTAGACAATTCGTTTTTAGAAAGCTTGAGTGAGGATCCTGAACAGAAGAAAGTTCAGGGTAGACAAGAAAGTCTGAGCACAAGTACACTATGTGTCGGATCTGAAAATCATAGGCATGAAACTCCACAAAGCCCCAAACCCTGACTCACAATGATGTTCCATTTTTTAAAAAGATTTATTGATTTATTCATAAAGAACTGGGGTACAAGCCAGAGGTGCAGGGGCAGTGAGAGGATTCACCAGAGACAGAGTGGGGAGCAGGACAGGCTGACTGATGAACTACTCTGCTGAGGGGAGCAGCAGGTGAGGCAGAGAGGTCTGCCACGCCATGTGGGTCACCACCGGGGCTGGGGATCAAACTCACACTGAAGCGGTTGTGGCTCACTGGCATTACTGTGCTTTAACCCGTGGCACCACAGGGAGGGACTGATGTACTATTTTTTAAATGATTTTTTATTGAGGTAGGAATAGATTATTCCATTGCATAATGGCCAGTATACCACATTACAATTTGGCATCTGTATACACTGCATCATGATCACCAACAAGAGTTGAGTTTCCTTCACTCATCACACACTTACCCCGCCTTTACCCATTTCACTTGCCTCCCAGACTCTGGCTGGCTAATCACCAGTCTGTTTTCTGTGCAATGATGTGCTTATTGCCCATAAAAGAGGCTTAACACATTGCTAGCAAACTTTTGATGAGATGGGGGTTTTCAAAAGGACCGGAACAGTCCGGAGTAGCACATTTCCCAACTCTATAACCTATATCAGAAGGCCAAATCCACCACGTGTTTCAAGTTGCTTTTATCAGGGAAATGTGGGTCATCACCCTTTTAGCAAGGACCTTTTGCTATTCAACTTAAAATCGGCAGCATTCTCTGTTGCCAGTGCTTTTAGCACTCTGCGTTCCAGGCTACAGGTTCCTGCGATGACTTTTGGATGTCCGATTTGTAACAGACTCTGACTTGGCCAGCTGCTGAGACTCTTTAGGGTGCTGAGCTGTCGATAAACATCTTCCAGGGAAGTAGGTGTGGGCAGGACCTGCTATTTCCCCCTCATTTAAAGGCTGATGCAGTGAATTCTTCTTGAACAGCCTCTTCAAGTGGCATTCCCAAGAGTTTTAAGGGAAACTGGAAAGGACAAGCTGGCTCTGATCTTCAGAGCTGAGACTGGAGCACTCTCTATCCTAAGTCACAGCAATGCCTGAGCGGGAAACTGCCGTAAACCAGCAATAAGCTCAAACTAGCACCTTCCTAGAGTAACCTTGAGAATGCGAATCAGCCATAATAGTAACACAGCAGAGTATGCACTTGTTTAGCAAATAATCAGGAACTGAGCAAGAAGGCGTGATAATCTGTGCCCAACTCTGACCTCCATGTGAGCACAGCAGCCTGAACCAAGAAGGTATTTTTTACTGATATTGCACATATAGATTCTGACATTCCAGGCTAAGCACTGTCTAGGTTAAGGCGCTGCAAAACATGTGGGACATATGTTTCTGCAAAAAAAGTCATAGCATCTTTCTACAACTCCCCCTGGCCTAAGCATTATAAACCCAGGCCTACCAGAACCTCTGCTGTGCGTTCCCTGTGGCGCTGGTATTCCCACACCCACAAAGCTGCCCTGGAGCACAGCTAGGCATTAACAGAACTGAATGCAATCCAGTTTCACTCAACTATTTACCTAGTGCCACTGGGAACAAAGCACAGCGCAGAAAAAAAATTCAAAGGATAATAAAAGGTTACACACACACACACACACACACACACACACACACACACACACACACACACACACACACACACACACACACACACA
The DNA here is from genome assembly GCF_000260355.1 of Condylura cristata. Taxonomy (NCBI): domain Eukaryota; kingdom Metazoa; phylum Chordata; class Mammalia; order Eulipotyphla; family Talpidae; genus Condylura; species Condylura cristata. Next base: position 18,125,141 of record NW_004567127.1, on the reverse strand, counting down.
CACACACACACCACTGTCTGTTTTAGACAATAGAGGCTTACTTCATCTCAGCATCTCAGCTCCCGGTTGAACCACACAACGGTGCTGTGATACGCTAGGCTTTTGGGTCAGCAAACCGAGGCAGCACCTGAGATGTGAGAATTAGAGTCAAAACAATGTGAGCTACAGCTTGGCTGTCCTGTGGTCATGAATCCACACAGCACAGTGTTTTCACTACGCTGAGAGGGTCCTGCCAGGCAGGTCTCAGCTGAAAACCTAGAAAAGGTCCTGAGGACAGATGGACTCACTTTATTCAGAGAAAGAAAAGTTCTAAGAGGATAAGTAAGGCTGGATCAGCCTTACTGGGCATTTAAATTGCACATTGTCTCAGGTGAGCAAGCTCTCTTCACTAAAAGTCAACTTTTTGTTGACTTTAATTTGTTGGCATTTTTCTACTAGATTTATATCATATTTATAAAGAAAAACTCAAATACTACAGCAGGCCTTCTCATTATGTGCTCCTGGTCAAAGAAGCAGAGCTTCAGGGGTGGGAGATGAATTTCTGTTACTGAAGTTACCTGGCCGGCCAGTCTTTAAGGCTTGGGACTCTGTTGTACTTGACATGGCATTATCAGGAACCCAGAGTCTCAAGCAGGACCAGCTAAATACTTTGTGGGATCTGAAGCAGAATGAAATATGGTCCTGTCCTCAAAATATTTAAGAAATTCAACAGAATGACAGCTGAGCACTGAACCAAATGCAGGAAGGACCCTCCTCAGCGTCAGCTCCCCTGTGACTGTAGAGGCCACACTCCCACACAACGGCCTTTGCTCTCAATCCAGGCTGCTAGGCTTGAATCCTGGCTTTGTCACTTACTAGTCAGGTGATTCTGGGCATATCTTTAAGTAGGGGATAGGAATAGCCCCCACCTCACTGAGATGTTCCTATGATTAAATAAATTAACATTGGAAAAGCATTTTGAAACACCTGGCATATAGCAAGCACTATATGAATAGTAAGTATATACTCTGTTGAGCCTAAACATCTCAAAATATCAAAGAACTATAAGCATGACATTATGAATTTACTAAAACATTTAAAAAAGTGTTTTGATGAGATGGAATAAAGAACAAAATGATGTAAAACTATTATATTATTTTAAAAAAATGTTTTGAGGGTTTGGATTCCAGATCAACAGAATCATATTTTTATTACTATGACAATGGTCAATTTTTAATGTATTTGAATAAAACAAAAGATTTTCAAAAGGAATTCTGGATTGAGATTAACTACACAAAGCAAGACTGAAGAACAAAATAAAGATACTGGTTTATGCTTATGGTTCTGGAATTTTGTGGAGTGTAAATTGCCATGAATTCAAGCTAATAGAAAGTTTCCTTTATGCTGAAAAATTGAGCAGTGACTTCACTGCTGCCATACAGGAAATAAAGCCTGCTGTAGCTGAACGAAACAAAAAAATCCTTCTTTTTCTTTCCTCTTGACAATGGAAAATGCTTTGAAAAAAGTGAGGCTGTTGCATAGGAAATTCAAACTTTATATGTGGTTCTAAAAAACATTTCACTAAAACAAACCAGAAGGTCAGATCATGCAGTGACAGATACTTTTATATAGAAAGGAAAGTGCACAGAGACACAAATACTTCGAAGCTTATTAATGTCTGTTTTATGAGTAGCCTTGTTTTTTATTCTTGATTACCAGAAATTCTCAGGACTTTCAAAAGCCTTTATACAATAAACATATATTCTTTTCTCCCTGCCCATTACAGTATTGTTGACTGCAGTTGTCATTGTCAGACAATTCTCCCAAGGTACACAGATTTGGGATATTTTTCTTTAAGTGCTGGCCACTGAACAATGAAGAAATCGGAGAGGTGAAACAGAATCTTTCCAGACAGGGATAAATTTTCTACTCGGCAGATGCTTTCGACATAGACAATGATCACTTTCTTTATTCCAAGTATCCCAAGGAGAAGAGCAGATATACAGATAGGAACACATGTTCCTGGTCCGTTACACAGCACCTTTAAAACAAAAAAAAAAGGTGAAGGTCAAATTAAAATACAGAATACTAGTCAATATGAAGCATTTAGAATTGAAAACAGCCAAAACTTAGAGAAGATTTTGAATTATCAAAATCGTAAATTCTTCCTTGTCAAGATATAGCAAGTAACAAACATACACATAGGGCCAGGCAGGGCTGTGTGGTTGGTTGATGGAGCTCAGGCAGCCAACCCATGTGACTGGGGCAAGTCACTTAACCTCTGTCCTTGTGGCCCCTGTGTGTGCTGCAGGAGGGGTCTAGAAGAGCCGTGGGCTCTCTCCAGCCGCTACTGTTCTCCAACTGCTTTGTGCATTTCAAACATCACACACACAAATAGGAAACAAGGGCCTCCCTGGTGGTGCAAAGAGTTAAAGTGCTGCAGCATTATGAAGTTATCCACAGATGCTACAGCACAAGTTCAATCCTTGGCCAGGGGTGTGACCCACATGGCACCACAGACCTTTACCATCTCACCCACTATCTCCTGGCCCACCCACTGCTCCCCTCAGCAGTGTATTTCAGTGGATCTGCCTGTTCTGCTCTCCACTCTGTCTCTGGTGAACCCTCTCACCCCCCCCCCACCTCTGACATGTACTCCAGTTCTTGTATGCGTAAGCAAATAAATCTTTAAAAAAAAAAAAGGAGATAAACAAAATCACCTGTGATTCACTGTTTTCACATGTACCAATTTGTTCTCATTGATTTTGTTTTTAAAGATTTATGTATTTATTTATTCATATAGAACTGGGGTACAAGCCAAAGGTGCAGGGGTGGTGAGAGGCTTCACCAGAGACAGAGTGGGGAGCAGAACAGGCAGATCAATGAAGTACACTGCTGAGGGGAGCAGTGGGTGGGCCAGGAGAGGTCTGCCGCACCATGCAGATCACCTCCAGGACTGGGGGATCAAGCTCACACTGAAGAGGCCGCAGACAGCTTGTAGTGCTGTGTCCTACTCCGTTGCGCCACCAGGGAGGGCCTTTTTTCTCATTGATTTTTAAAAATAATCTTTACGGGCCCTCCCTGGTGGCGCAGCGGGTTCAAGCACTGCACTGAGAATCTACAGCCGCTTCCGCATGAGTTCGATTCCCGCCTGCCCCGGAGGAGATCCACATGGCGTGGCAGACCTCTCCTGACCCGCCCGCTGCTCCCCTCAGCAGTGTACTTTGTCAATCTGCCTGTTCTGTTCCCCACTCTATCTCTGGTGAAGCCTCTCACTGCCCCTGAGCCTCTGGCCTGTACCCCAGTTCTGTATGCACAAATAAATAAATCTTTAAAAAAAAAATCTTTACTCTAGTTGGAGCACCAACCTGTTAAAAAGCCTCTAAAATATAAATTATGTAGAATAAGTTTAGTAGGTCAAACCACCAAGTGGGATAGATGAGAGAAGGCTATTCAATGAATGAGATTTTCTTTCAAGAGAATTTAATCTATGCTCATACTCCAGAGAGTTTTCATGCTTTTGAATTCTACTAATTTTTGTAGAAAGTCATTGGTTAAAAATAATTTAAGTGGTTTGGAGTGGGGGGAATTGAGGAGGTGCTGTTTGAAGGTACAAACTTGCAGTTAGTAGATAGTTAGTAGATAGTAGTAGCACTAATACACAGCATAGTGATTACAATCAACAATTCTGTATTGTAAGCTTCAGTGTTGCTAAGAGACTAGATCGTACTCTGTGTAGAAAAAAGAAATAATAATGTGATATGATAAAGATGTTAGCTAATGTTACTGTAGTAATCATATTGCAATATACAAACACATCAAGCCTACCACCTTGTAGATCTCAAACTTACACGTTATAAGTCATTTATACTTCAACTAAGAAAAAACAAAAATAATTTAGTTGGTGAACCTAACAAGAAAATTGTAAACTTAACTCACATGACAACCAAAAAGGATTTTTTATAAATTTTTTAAGAAAATGAAAACAAACTTATTTCACATAGTTAGTAAGGTAATTTATTAGCATTTTCAGAGGGAGAAAGCATTTTTGACATCTTAGTCACATGCTCATGTTGCCTGAATTAGTTTAACCTAATGAAGTACTTAATACTCCATAACGCATAAACTAGTAGATTGGCAGCTGTCTACCCATGTCTACAGGGCATGATCTACAGTGTCACATATTTTTCCAGCACGGGGGCCTTAAGTGTATTAAACATCACAAAGTTTAAAAACTGAAAGAGTCTCCAGATACACTGTTTACCCTCCTGACATTTCAAAGACATTCTGTCAGAGCTGTAAGGCATGATCAAGTCCCTGAGGGTAAGAGAGTAATCCCGTGAATGCAGGCGCTGTCCTTCCCGGAGGTGAGATCACTGGGCACACAGTTTCAGGTGGGAGTCAGACTCTTTTACAAACCTGCCTTAAAATTCCTACCTACAATTCCAGCTCCCTGCCTTTGGTAGAAAACATTCGTTCTGACTTTGTCTTGCACTGCCAGCTTTTAAGCTGCTCTCGAGATGTTCTCCCGTAATCTCCCTTGACTGCCCTTTTAACCTATCTTCTCAGCCTCTCCAGGCAGGGTAGCAGAAAGACAATGGGACTGAGCGTCAGCACAGGGGGAAACAAGCTGGGAATTAGCACAGGCAACAACAGCCACAGTCATCACCACCTTGGCCCTCACCGCCATTTATTAACAACTCCACGTGGACAGATGCGGTACCAAGCATTTCGCATCTACTATTTTAATTAATTCTCACAGTAACCATCGGAGGTAAGTTTCATTATCTCCTTTTTCAGAATAGGAAACTGAGTGTACAGAAGGCCAGAGGCTCAATCACACCTTTAGGAGGTAAAGGTGTTCTGTGGCTTCAGGTCACTTTTTTTTCCTGTGACTATTACTGATGTAGAAAACAGGAAGACTGGACTAAATGATCGTGCCTGTTTGCTCCAGGATTATATAATTCGATGACTAAATAGCCCCTAGTTTTGTCGTCAGCCTAAATTACAAGCTTGAGCTCAGTCCCTTCAGGGTTTAGAATTCTAAAAATCCTATGAATGCAAGGTTTCTCAAGAGTGGCATTTACATTTTGGAACAGACAGCTTTTCATTGTGGGTCCCGTTCTGTGCCCTCCAGCGTGTTCAGCCGCATCTTTGGCCGCCACAAGATCCCAGGAGACAAGAAAATCTCCAGATATTTCCAAATGTCTCCAGGTGAAGACCACTGTGTTAATGTCTTCCCCAAAACTAGATTATTTGTGTTGCTGTTCTCAATCTTCTTTTTTCTCTAGTACAGAACAAAACATAACCCACAGCTTAAAAAGAATGTATTGCTTCCTTCTTGGATCTTGAATGTCACAAAAATACTTCACATTTATTGCCTTTACAAAAAGTGTTTGTGCCCATGCCTTCATTTCACTGTGTGGTCAGTCCTCTCTCATACACTGATGAGGTGTCTGTATATCAGAGGGGAGATGCCTGGGCCTTGGTGGGGGATGGATTAACCACCTGACATAGACCAGAAGCAGAGACTGTTAAGGTGAAAGTAGAAACGAAAGGGAATTTGCTTGTTATCTCTGTTGAATTTCTGTATTTTGAGTTGTCTTACTATAGAAAGTCATAGGCACAATAAAACCACAAACCAAACATTAAAAAAAAAAAAAGCAAACTAATTTCAAGAAAAAATTAGACTCGGGAAAGCTAATTTTAATTACGTATCGGTTTTATTAACTCTGACTTTTATAGCAGCCTAAGCAAAACATTTAAAAATTGTGGATTATGGAGTTTCCACTACTTAAGGAGGCATACCAGAGAGACTTATTCCAAGCATTGAACAAAAGAGAATTTGAGATGATCTGACCAAAGATGTATTTATGACATAAATATAATACTTGGAGCTGTCTTTTTAATATTTATATTTCCATCTCTTAAAATAGAAAATCTCAAGCAGCCTGGGTCCATGTCCCTGATCACCTCTTTGCTTCACTACTTTGTCTTCTGGGAAGAGCCAGCATCTAGTACAATCCCTACTCTGTACCTGGAACAAAATAGGCCCTCACTAAATTTTCTTGATAGGAAGAGGCAGGAGTGAGAAGGTAAGGGAGGTGGGAATCCTTTGTCTATTGTGTATAGTCAAATGCTTCCTTTGTCTGACTTGACCCTGTTTGTAGCTATCTGAACACACTTATCAGACACACCCATATACTTGGCTGCCATAATGACTGTCATTGAGAGCTTGCTTTGAAAATTATTGCCATTTTTTACCATCCCAAACCTGCCCCTTTTTCCTCAGGGGAAATTTCGTGATGCTTGCTATCAATTTTAGGGTTTGAGTAGAACTGACTCTACACCCAGCTATAATGAGAGGACATATGATTGTAGTCTGGCCAATCACAGCATCACATCCCCCAGCACAGTCTTCAGGGAAGAGCACATAACCCAGTGGGAAACCCCAAGACACAGTGGGACTTTGGTTGGGGCTACACGTTTTCTACTGTGTCGGAACCTCAGAGGATGTGGACTTGGTACTGTGGACATCTCTTTCCATATCTTAGAGTCCTTCAGAATGAAACCATCATAAAGCAGGGAAGAGCAGAACTGAAAGAGGAAGACAGGCCAGATCCCAAAGGTAGTATTAAGCTCTATGAGTCCAGCTGCATCTGAAGGAAACCAGATCTGCCCGAGACTTGCCAGGTACATGAGTGAATACATTCCATTTTCACTTAAGCCAGTTTGAATCAGGACTTCTGTCACAAGCAACATGCTCTAACTGGAACAGCACTTTATTTTGTGTAGTTCCCTGACTAGCCTCTGACCATCTGCTGTGCCAACTGGTAGATATAATATGGGTCTGCTGGGAGAAATAACAACTCAACAAGTAAATTTTTCTGAGAGAAGGAAATTCAAGACATGTACCAAAGATAGGTTCTAGAAAACAGAAAGAGGTCAGCAGTATAAACATGAAGTCATGAGAGCAGATGAGTCAAGTCAAAGATCAAGAAGACTAAGAAAAGGATTGTTATTCTGCATATTTGCGTCAGGTCCTATTGACTTAAACATCATACCAGCATGTGTGCTTAACTTGGGTAGTCTGAACAGTCTAGTCAGTCAGAATCCCATACACAGAATGTAGGCCTGCACCTCTGGGGTCTTGGGTTGGTTGAAGGTCAGAGACCTCAGCCATGAAGCTGAGGGTGATACTGGAGAGCATCGCAGGTGAGACTGAAAGCCAGATGGAGAGCCTGGGTAGGCTGTCATCCAGGGCACCGGCAGGAAGCAGAGCTGGAGTCTGACGCTAAAAATTAGATTTTTGGACAGTCTCTGGCTGGTGAGAGTGGTGACTGAAGAGGATTCGTGAAGGTGGAACACAGTATAGAGGTCTGATTGAGCTTCCAGGGCTATGAAGCTGGAGGACTGGGGCCTGCAAGCTGAGCTGGCTCAGGCAGGCAGTCTATAGGGAGGGCAAAGGTCTGTCAAAATCAACACTTCCATTTATGGGAAGTGGGATGACTAGGAAGGGTGCAGACATTGAGATGCAAGAGCAGGAGATACAGGAAGAGCCTGATTGCAAGGATTAACAGACAGTGAAGTCATTGAAGGTACTAAAAAATGCATGTTCTTGTTTTAGAGAAATAAGAAAACCCCCAAGTCTACCAGACTAAGCCTATGTTAGAAGTGTGTCAGACAAGATGACATAATCAACAGTTTATCGCAGTCATCGAGGCTACAAGGGTTGAGGCCGAAGAGAGAGCTTCAGATTTGGCTAAGAGCAAAGTAATGGGAACCTCAGAGATGACCACTTCAGAGACTCTTTGGGATAAAGACAGAGAAGAGTGAGCACGCGGGAGAGTTGAGTTCAGGCAGGTTGGCTGAGCTCACAGCAGAGCTGGGGTAAAAAGGGCTGGCAGAACTGAACAATGATATGTGAATATAGAGAGGTCAGTGAGAAGAAACGGGGTGAAGGAGGGACTAGTATATGGGAAAGGACGAGTTCTTTCAACACCAGAGGAAAATGTAGCAAATCAGAGAACTTAGTTTGAGGTGGGTTTGGGAAAAACAGCCCTTTCTGAGAACAAGACAAAGGATAAAAATGGCACCAAATGTTTGTTCTCAATGGATTTTAAATGGTAACTCTTCTCAATGCAGAAATGACAGAAAAGTCCTAACAAAGAGAAGGAGAGAAGAAGCCTTCTAATTCTGTCCGCTGGTTTACATTTTGGTGTACTCTTCCTCCGATGTCTTCATATATATTCTCGTATTTTCCTAAGACATGTTCACTTACACTTTTGTGAAAGCTTATATAAACTATTGTAAAATTCTTTTAAATTCTATTTTGTGAGTGTTTAAAAGCCCATTATTTCTTTTTAATAATTTAACAGTTTATTTTTACATCATTTTGTGCATTTTTCATCTCAGTTTAAAAGCCCATTGTTTTTTTTAACACTGCTGTTAATTCAGCAGGTATCTCACAGTGATCTAACTTTCCATTACTGTCAGAAATTCAGGCTAACTCCTTTTTTCTTCTTTTGCTCTCTCATGCTGCTGTGAACAACTTTGTATATAAATCTGGGAGGTTTTAATTTTGCCTTGAACTATGTTCCAGAGTTCTTGCCGAGTGAGGGGTTAGAAGCAACAGCTTCAAGGACTTAAGGAAGTTGTAGAAAGTTTACTAAAACAACTGCCATGGACTGGGATTGGGCCAGTGGTCTTTTGTTTTGTTTCTTGGTTCCTGCCTGGACTCTGTGTGAGCCATTTCCCACTGTGTGACTTGTGGCAGGACCCAGAGCCCATAATGGCAGAAGGGAGACATTTCTACCTGGACCATTTTGTGGTGAGCGGATGGGCAGTGTGTTGCCAGGGTCTCTTTCTACCCCTGCCCAGTGGCGAGCGGTGCAGAGAAGCAAGTCCTGGTGACAAAGGCACCACTGGCAGAGTCCGGGGGTGTCAGCTGCAGGGTGCCCCGTGCAGCAATCGTGGCATCAGCGCCTCTCTCACCCCGCCAGTTCTATGACCAATGGAATTTTGGCGACGATTCTAGTGCTCAGCTCTTACTTTGTCAGTGTTTTCAAATCCTTCTTCATTAGCTTTCCTGGTAGTCTTGAGAGCTCTCAACAGCCTTTCATTAAATTCTTTTACTGTTTCAGCCAGCCAGAGTGGATTACTATGGTTTGTTACCAAGAGCCCTGCCTGGTATGGGAAGAACAAAGACTTTGGGAGCAGTTAATGCTTTAGAAAGGAATGGCTGACGTCAGAACAGTCATAGGATTTCCGCAGGCAGGGCTGGGAGCACTGGGCAGGAAGCAGACAGAGTGAAACAGGGATGACACTACACAGCCAGAAGAGCCAGGTTAGTGCACCAGCATATGGCAGGGGTAAGGCAGCTGGCCCCAGCCACGAGAGGAGGCGCAGGAGCAGAGGGGGAAGCCTCAACATCTGGAAAGGGAAGCATCGCAGAGAAATCCAGGGGGCAAAGGCAGTGGTTCGAGGCAGAGGGCTGGAGGACAGGCGTGCTGGGTGCCCGTAAGCAACCTCTGGATAACTATTTTTATCTAGGATAATGCACGCATGTCATAAGGGAACTGAATTTATTTCTAGTACCTCAAATATCAGTTATTTGCTTGGTGACAACTACAGATACAAACTCCTCTCAGCGTAATTAAATAAATAACTGTGAAGCACAGCAAACTCTGAACAAACTTATCTGCCCCATAAGTTCTCAGTACTGACATCCCTATCCTGATATTCTTATACTGACAACCCAACACTGATTATTCCAGTTTGACCAGGACAGTCTCATTCGTTCTGCATTCACATAGTCCATTGAGGCTGAATAAGGTGGTGCTTAAGGGCCAGGGTTTGGCAACCACACAGACCTGCACTGGCTGATTAAAAGCAAGGTGATCTTTGTTACCTCTTTCATGAATTCATTCATTCAAGAAGTGCTTATTGTTAAAAAATCTGTCTATTTATGCATACAGAACTGAGGTACAGGCCAGAGGTGCAGGGATGGTGTGTGGATTCACCAGAGACAGAGTGGGGAGCAGAACAGACAGAATGATGAAGTACACTGCTGAGAGGAGCAGTGGGTGAGACAGGAGAAGTCTGGTGCCATGTGGGTCACTCCCTGGTCAGGGATCAAACTCATGCTGCAGTGGCTGTGGCTAGCTTCATAGTGCTGCACTTTAACCTGTTGTGCCACCAGGGAGGATGCAAGAAATGTTTACTGAGAAAGGATAATATGCCAGGTACTGTTCTGAGCTGTAATAGTATTATATATGGATATATTAATGAACAAAAGTTTCCTTGCAAAGTTTATATTCCAGTGGGTAGACAGAAAACAAGACACACATATGAATACATAATACAAGGCAGAAAAAAGGAGCAGGGAGCTATGGAGGTTAAGGAAGATGTGGGAGGAGGTGATTTGTGAGTAAATATGAGATGAAGTGGTACAGTGTTAGGGGTAAAACATGCATCACCAGAGAAAGAGGCAGGATAAAAGATGACCTGGATTTTGTAGACAAACTATGGGTAACTAAGGATCAATGAGTTTGTGGAGGTTTAAAACAGATTGTAGTTGAACAGATCTGGTACCTCCAGCTCAAACTGTATGTAAGGGCTTTGGACTTCTTGTAAATAATGTAAACAAAGATGTAGGGTAAGATGAGATTGGTTCTGATGGTCCTTTTGGGAGGTGGCTGATCTGTATTCTTCATGAAATTTGTAGGGAAGGGTTCGGTAGAGAAAATCAGGGATGGGGAACGGTAATCTAACCAGAAACCAATGCAACATGGAGGAAATCAGGGCTGTGGAGATTAAACAAATCTGTGGACACATTTAACCTAGTGCTTGGCCCAAGGTAAAAATCCAACAAATAAGAGCTACTAATAAAATTCACCCCAAATTAAATCTGTATACTGTGATATTTTTTTCAAACTCTTAAAAAGAGCACTCTGTGGGGCCCTCCTTGGTGGCACAACGGGTTAAAGCACAGCACTAAGAAGCTAAAGCCACTTCAGCATGAGTTTGATTCCCTACCCTGGAGGTGATCCACATGGCGTGGCAGACCTCTCCTGACCCACTCACTGCTCCCCTCAGCAGCGTACTTCGTCGATCTGCCTGTTCTGCTCCCCACTCTATCTCTGGTGAATCCACTCATCGCCCCTGTACCTCTCGCCTGTACCCCGGTTTTGTATGCATAAATAAATAAATAAGTAAATAAAAAGAGTGCGGTGTGGCACAAGAGTACTTACTGTTTACTGTGCTTGCTGCTTACTTGGCCACAGTTAGGATACTGGCCTGACGTAATCAAGCCTCTATTCATTTTAAGAGCAGTCATATTTGTCTCTAGTCATATTTGGAGTCCCACCTGATCCTATCCAGTGATGCTGATATAAAAATAAAATGATAGGAGGAGCCTGATTATCAGAAGTGATATTTTCTAGATTTCCAAAATGGAGGATGACTGAAGGACCTTTAGTCTCCCTGCTCTGGATGGACACTATCCCTGTAGTGTACTTCTCAGCCTTTGGCCAATGGGCCTTGAAAGCCAGCGACCAGCATGAGATAAACAAGCCTGATGACATGAGGGGCTAAGTCTGACCTTTTCATTGCAAAGCTAGAGTTATCTACGGTGTCCTTGTAGGGGGAATAGATTTCCTGACCTTCTTGTGAGCATCCTGATATGCTGGGTTGGGGCTGAGCCACAGGGGTGCTTCCTGCAGAGGGGGCACAGAACCACAGACACCAGGCTCCATAGTCTCTTCCACAGCTCAGGAATCCCCTCTACAATTTTAAGCTGCCACAGACCAAAGGGGTCCCCAGCTGGTACTTCATACTTGTTAAGAGCAGCTCCTCTGACTACTAGCACAGGATAAGGAAAAGTGCTCAGAGGATGCCAGTGCCCACAACGGGTGGCACTTCATTTCCTTGCCCTAATGTCTCTTCCTAAAAAATACTTGGATAAAATGAAAACTTGAGGTGTCTCTCTGGAGGCACAATGTGTTAAAGAGCAACACTGCGGAGCTAGCCACAGCCAATTCAGTATGAGTTCGATCCCCAGCAAGGGAGGTGACCCACATGGTGCAGCAGCAGCAGACACTCCTGACCCACCTGCTGCTCCCCTCAGCAGTATATTCCAGTGGCTCTGCCTGTTCTGCTTCCCAGTCTGTCTCTGGTGAATCCTCTCACTACCCCTGTACCTCTGGCCTGTACCTCAATTCTGTATGCATAAATAAGTCTTTAAAAAATGAAAACTTAAGGATTTTTTTTTTTTTGGCCAGAATAATAGAAAAGCCAAGCCTGCATTGCATCATGGTCAAAGATCATGGTGAGGCAAACCCAGGATTGTTTTCCTAATCTTCCTGACTGCTTTGACTTTTAGTTGAGGAAATTAAATCTTTCAGTTTTCCTGTTCTCTGGACCAAATGGTCAAGGTGACAATTTCCTGCCTTCTTGGTCTTTTTTTGTTTTCATTGTATTTTCCACCCTCTGAAATGTTTTCATGAAGGTCTCTGAATCCTAGTAACCTTTTCCTTTCCCCCACCTCTCCCCTGTACTAAATTATTCTCCCCAAAATACAGATTGCTAGAGCTAGAGACAGTTTCCAGGAGTCTTTAATTCAACCTGGAAAAGACTTGGGCCTTTATAGGGTACCTACTACTTACCAGGCACAGGGCGTAGGTGGGGAATTTTATATAACTGCCTCACTTAAACCCCACAATAGCTCTCTGAGATATATCATTATTCTAATTTTTCAGAGAAGGCGATGCAAGCAGAGAAACTATGGGACTTGTGTAAGATCACAGAGCTAGTTAATGTTTAGGTGAGATAAACCCAGCTTTGAGAAGACAAGGCTGAGAGTCCCCCGTCCTCCATCCTGGCCTGGGACTGTCCTGCACCTGCCATCCAGATCCAGCGTTATTTGGAAGGGGTTCACGGCGAGCCTGGCTCCAAGACAGACAAAACAGGGAATTTCCTTAAAGGGGTAATTCTGGCAATTGCTATTAGTACTTTAAAGCTCTAACAGAGATCAACTGGCAGCTTGTAACATGCCATTCGACTAAGATAGATGAAGGAAGCTTTTCAGCAGATAAAATAAGTTAATATTTTCAAAAGAAAAGGGAGTATCCTTTCCAAACAGGAAGAACTGGCTTGAATTCAAAGCAGTTACATAACTCCGGCTCTGTCAAGGCTTTCTCTCAAGTAGGTAAATGATATTTTCTTCATGATCTTGCACTATTTTGATTTTTTAACAAGTAAATATGTATAATATTACTTGCAGAATTTCCTGAGTTAGCAGCTTTCCTGAGATAATTTATGCAGGTGATTTTTGCAGGTCGAAAAAAAGGCATAAGGATTTGACTTGATTCCTTAATTCTGAGCCAAAAGATACCTATGAATTCTTATTTATAAGGCTCAGGTAGAGAGAGAGAGTAAAGGAGAAACAACATGTATCCTCAAAGACAGACCATGAAACAGAAACAAGAAAATAAATTTCAACAAATTGAAATATAGTAACATTAGCTTGTTGTGGTTAAAGAACATGGTTGTTCATGGTTAAAGAACATGGTAGCCCAGGAGCTAAGCCTCAGTCCTATCACTGCTACAACCTGGGTTCGATCCCCAGCCAGGGAGCTGACGCACTTGGTACAGCAGACCTCTCCTGTCTTGCTCTCTGCTCTCCTTAGCAGTGCATCAATAAATCCACCTGTTCTGCTCCCCACTATGTCTCTGGTGACTCCTCTCAACCCCCTGGACCTCTGGCCTACACCCCAGTTCTTTTATGCAAAAAAATAAAGTAAAAAGGAACATGGTTCTTTGGAGCCCAGCTCAGATTCCACACCTTGAACAATCTGTCAAAGTTCTTCAAGAAGTACACACTTCACGCTGTGCACTCAGGCATTCAAACACTGTTTTCCTTTCATTGTCCACATATTTATCAAATTCCGAGCAATGGTGCACCTGCCTCCATCAGTAACCTGCAGAAGCAGAATAAAACCAGGGCTTTGATTGACGTCATGCTTCGCTGAGTTCTGTTAAGTATGCTGGCAGCACTAATGACTCCCTTCTATTATAGACTCAAGAGACAGGACACCGATAGGACCTGAGGGAATCGATGCGTTCACCCCAGTTTCAATCAGAAACGCCTTTGAACAGGTAAATGAAGAAAGGACTCTATGGTAATATTCCTCAGGTCTCTACAGGTCAAAAGTATAGACTCTTCCCAAATCAGACTCTCGGGTTCCAGGGCCCAGGAATGTGCTTTTTTTTTTTTTAAAGATTTATTTATTTTTGCATACAGAACTAGGATACAGGCCAGAGACTCAGGGGCAGTGAGAGGCTTCACCAGAGACAGAGTGGGGATCAGAACAGGCAGATCGATGAAGTACACTGCTGAGGGGAGCAGCGGGTGGGTCAGGAGAGCTCTGCCACACCATGTGGTCACCTCCGGGCAGGCGGGAATTGAACTCATGAGGAAGCGGCTTTAGATTCTCAGTGCTGTGCTTTAACCCACTGCGCCACCAGGGAGGGCCGGAATGTGCATTTTTTAAACCCAAAAATTATTCTGGTGCAAACTAGAGCTTGTTAACGTAGAGGGGCTGGTAATCTTCAGAAGTGTGTACGAAGGGAGAAGAGGCAGGGAGGAGATGAGAGTCATGCCTTCTTTCTCTCCCTCATCCAGATCAAACCCATGTTGGGAACAAGCAATCCAGCTGACCTCATCTGGAGCCCATGGTTCCAACAGCAGAGAGAACTGCCAGAAAGTGAGGAGCGCAGGCAGGATGCCCTCCCTCTGTTGGCCACACATACAGCAGTCTCTTAGAAAGCAAATACCCCTGTGAAGAGTCCAATCTGAAGGACTTGAAGGTAGCCTCTTATTGATCAGTTGATGCTCTCAAAAGGATTAGCTGGTAGTGTCTGAGTATAAGGACAAGGTGCAGAGAAGCCAACTGAGGCCGGGGGTGGAAAAGATCATGAATAGGTAAGTGGCAGGTGACAAGGCCGCATATGCTTTGCCAAGCAAAGTCACATTAGCTGCCAGGATGCCCCACCCCATCTGCACTAAAGGAACATCTCTGTGCCATGGGGTGGGTGTGGTTTGTTAGGTGCTGCCTGGCATGACAACTGGGTTTCTGGGGAAGGCAGGGCTGGGAAAACTGGGCCTTGATGTTGGGGGTCTGTCTGTTGGTAGCACCAGTGAGTGCCTTGCAGGGGCTTTCTTACGGCCTGGGACAACCAGTTTTGATCCCATAGATAATCTGGGCAACATCTTGCCTGACCAAAAGTCAAGTTTTGTTAATGAGCAGATTCTCAGGTTCTTAAATTCCAGTATGGAGCCCCTGTTGCTCAAAACTATATTTTCTGTCTAACTGTAAACACGAGGAGGGTATTTGAGGCATTGATGGGCCAGGGAAAGGAAAGCAGTGAGAACATGGACTCTGCAGGCAGACGGTCTGGGAGCAGAGCTGATTCCATCACGTGCTACCTGTGTGCACTGGGCTAATGACTTCAGTTTTTGTATGCCTCTTTTCCTCACCTGTAAAATGGGGATTCGAGCAGTGCTTCCCACAAGGAGTTATAGTGAGGATTAAGGGAGGTCAAGTCCGCAAAGCACTTAGCATTCAGCAGATTCCTTGAGTATATTCGCTGTTGTTTTTCTTAGCCTCTGTATAGGGCTACCTCAAACAACCACAAGTGGGCCTTAGGGCTTAAGAGGGAACAGAGTCTTTGAGGCATCTCTGTGGCTCTTTCATGACTAACAGTGGCTCTCCTCACTGAATCAGTCTTTTTCCTTCCCCCGAGCCCCTCTGAGGGTGCTAAGGGCTACCGTCCAGCATCTTCCATGGGGGCAGCAGCCTCTTGGGTCCTCTTTTGGGAGCTTTTTAAGGGAAAAGCAGGTGGATATCATAAGACTAAATGCCTGTTTTGTGTAGCTGAACTAACAGGGCAAATAAAATACACCACATTATTTACTGGTAAGGTTTCCCAGGGCAAGACTGAAAGCAGAACTCTGTTAGAGGGACAGTCCTTTCTAAAGTATAAAGTGGAGTGAGCTTACCCAGGATGAAATCACACTTCCTGAGTCTGACAGAGCGTTTCCAGGGAGAGCAAGCTCACTCGGCCTTCCCGCCGCCCCCTCATTGTTGTTCTTGACTCCTATCCCCATGGCTGTCCAACCCCATTCGCCTTCCCGCTGGCTCACTGCCCTTAAGTCTTTGAAACAGATAGCTGAGTCCAAAAACAAAGGCAGGCTCCCTTTGGTGGAGGCGATTTTGGCAAAGGAACTAGAGGGGATTTGAAGTAAGACACACGTGATCGACTCTACTTTAGGTTGAAAAATCCATGCTGTAATTCTAGTATCTACCACCACCTCATCGCCTGGTTGGCTCATCTGCAGGGCTTCACTAGGAAAGTTATTCACAAATTCAGTCATTATGACCTGAAGCAGCAGGCTAGCACGGGACGTACAGTGACCAGGTAGTTCAGGCTACCAGGTATTAATCCTGATCTGCCACTTAAAGAGGCATCGACTTTGCCTAGGTCCATTTTCTTTGTTATGCCCCAGGTCTCTCATTCACAAAATGGGGCTAAACCAGCAGATAACTAACTCCTAGGGGTGTGGTAAGGATTAGGAAACGTGGACACGTGTGAGGTATTATAATGATGCCTTGCCTTTTCCTTGACTCTGAGGCCTGGGGAGAGGAGTCAGCCATCGCAGAGCCAATGAGTGGACTGAGTACTGCAGTCTACTCTTTCACGGACTTTTCACAAAATAGGTACACAATGATAGTCTTACAGGGAGCTGACAGAACTGCTGATTTACTGGCAGTGTGGGCCAGTTTAATGACAGGATACCTTAAAATAAAACAAAACAATGGCTTTGGAGAGGATCCCTGCAAATGAGACCGAAAGCCTTTCATAACATGCCATTCGTTAAAAGCTCCCTGCTCCAAAACTGAGGCTTTAACACCTATGAAACCGAGGGGAAAGCTTAGTCTTTAAATAGGAAATATTCTCTCACTGTTTTATGTACCCACTCATAAAAATGAGTGATATAGCCAGTGACATTCTTTTAGGAGCAGCACGGATTGATATGTTCAGTCAATAAAAATGTTTAGATGATATACAAATATAAGAGGGTGAAAAAAGAATCCCAGGAACTGTTCTACTGTTACAAAAATGACTTCCTTTCCCATTTCCTTATACTGAGCAAAAGTATCACCAATCTTTTCTCATTTACTGGTTTTAGATCCTGGCTAAAAATCTAAGTCTTCATAATGTCTTCTAAAAACAGAACACTAGGCACGAGCCCATCTCAGGGACTGAATTCCCTCCATTCTAGGCCATTTAAGGCAAAAGAAGAACACACTTTTAAAAAATCTTAAGAAAATATATAGTTTACAATTAAAAAAATCTAGGCCAGCTAAGTGTCCAATTATGTCCTTTTGTTAGATCTGTTTGTAGAAAAGCTGGAATAGGGCTTCGTGTGCTTTACTTGAATGGCTGGACTGGATGGCGGGAGTGATGAGAGCCACAGCGCCCTGGCAACTTGAAAGCATGCAGCCCCCAGTTCTCCTCAGACATTGACTCATTTCTTTCTCTGCCCTCTGTTCTCCTCCTCTTTAACTTTCTTTCTTTCCAGCCAGTGGATGACCCAGCTCTGTCTTCCACATGCCCTGCAGCCTTCATCTGCCAGGGAAGTCCCTCTCCAGCCCCAACAAGGGAACAGGCCCAAAATCTTACTGGCCAAATCTATCGCTCTGTGGCTGGACTCCTTTTCCCAGGCTGTATTCCCTCTAATCCTGCCAGGAAAGACCTCTGGCCCCATAAAAATTCATAGTATTTTCAGCGCAAGGGAAGCTAACTTCAGGGAAGAACTCTCTTACCTGGCACAGTTTCCCGTGACCCCTTCTCACCCAAGCCCTGCCAATTCTAATTCCACAAGTCTCTTAAAAGGGGACTCCGTTCTTGATCTTCGCGACCATGTGAGCCATCTCCCCTTTCACCTGGCTGGCCCCAGCCTGCACCCGCCTTCCCCAGCCTCAGCTCCTCCTCCCACTGATTCCACGGATGCTGCCTTAAGACTTTGCCCTAAGACACAAACTTGATCATGTCACCATTTATCTTCAATGGCTTCCTGCTATCCTCACAGTCCAAAGAGCCTGAATTAAAATATCTTCCCCCCAAACAATGAACTAAACAAAAACAAATTATTAGAAAACAAGACCAAACTGGTGGTTACCAGAAGAGAAGAGGGAAGAAGGGTAGGCAAATGAGATGTAAAGGGTCAACTATATGGGCAAGGGTGGAATTAAGACTTTGGGCGGAGTATAGATGTTGATTTATAATGATGTACACCTGGAACCTATATAATGCCATAATATTTTTAAAAAGCCTTTTAAATAGGGAAGATTAAGTAAGAAAAAGGTAGCATCATTTGGGAAAAGAATAATGTTTGTCATTTATGTTTTTATAAAATTTAAAGTTGGTTTGTCCAAGCATTTTAACAATAGGAAAGCTGGATATTTCAGATTTCTTGAAATTTACACGTGTTGAATAAACTCATTTTGGCTTAATACATTTATTTATATTATGTAATAAATGAATGCCTAGTATCATTTGTGGGGGGGGAAAGGATAAAATGTATTATTAAGTCCATTTTTATTATTATTTTTTAAAGATTTATTTATTTATTCGTACAGAACTGGGGTACAGGCCAGAGATGCGGAGGGTGAGAGGATTTACCAGAGACAGAGTGGGGAGCAGAACAGGCAGATCGACGAGGTACACTGCCGAGGGGAGCAGCTGGCGGGTCAGGAGAGGTCTGCCGCGCCATGTGGTCACCTCCGGGGCAGGCGGGAATCGAACTCATGCAGAGGTGGCTTTAGTTTCTCAGTGCAGTGCTTTAACCCGCTGCGCCACAAGGGAGGGCCCCCATTTTTATTATTTTAAAAGATTTATTTCTTTATGCGTATAAGAACTGAGGTGTAAGCCAGAGGTAAGGGGGGAGAAAGGATTCACCAGAGACCGAGTGGGGAGCAGAACAGTCAGGCAGCTGAGGAGAGCAGTTGACGAGACAGGAGAGGTCTGCCGCCCCATAGGTGGGTCAGTCCCTGGCCTGGCCGGAACAAATGTCTCAGTGACTGCTGATAGCTTGATAGCGCTGTTTTTAATACCACCAGGCACCACCAGGGACGCCCTTCCTGTGCCACCAGGGAGGCCTTTCAGTGTGTGTTTTATTAAATAATACAATAGTTTGTTTTTACATCATTTTGTGCCTCTTTCCATCTCACTTGCAATCCCCATGGGCTTCCCATCACCAAATCACCCATGTGCCATCACCATAGTCCAGTGCATTTCCCTCCCCCCACTGCTTTTGATCCCATTCCCCACTCCACGCCCACAAAATGTCTCTGGTATATAGCTGTTCATTATTATTATTATTATTACTTTCTCGCCTGGTCTGTTATACTCCTGCTATGAGAGAAACCATTTGGTATTTTTCCTTTTCCTTCTCTCTATCTCACTAAGCATGATGTTTTCCAGCTTCATCCATGTTGCTGCAAAAGGCATGTGTTTCTTTTTCTTGGTTGCTGAGTAATATTCCATTGTGTATATGTACCACATCTTTTTAATCTAGTCATCCTCAGTGTGTTTTTTAAAAAGAAAACAAATTCCTTCCTAAAACCCAGTATATCTATACTGCTATAGACCTTTGTGGTCTCATGGCTCACCAGAGCTATTTTCTATGGTAACAGAGAAGCCCATGAGTTTCATTCAAGTGAATATAATGACAATAAATGTGAGAAATCAAGGCAGATATTTATCTAGTGATAAAACCTACTTATTGTATTTTGGTAATCCTTCAGGTCCAACCAGTTTTGTAATTCTAAAGGAGACTTTATTATTCCAGATCCTTTCTTTGTCTAAATTAGTGCATTTTGTAACATATCAGCTAGGATTAGACAAGATTTGGCCAACATGTGTTAATTCAACCCCAACTTACTGGAAATCAAAAGCTTCAGGCTGAGTATTCCCAGTTTTTTTTTTTTTTAAACAAACAGAAACAAGGAAGAGAAAAAAAATAGTCCAACTGGAGTTTAAAAAGAGAAAAGAAAGAGGAGCAAGTAAAGACAGTGAAGAGTAGGCCACGTCTGTTTCCACACTTGCCCTCACTGAAGAATGACAGTTAGCAGGTATTTATATTCTTTGTAACTAGTATCTTGTATCATGTTAGTGTTTCTGGTCATAATAAGAGGTGGGCATGAAGATCCATATTTCATAAGTGAGGAAATAGACTGAAAGTATTTATTTTGCTTACTACGGTAGACTCAGCCTCCTGCTGGAGGGAAGGGACCCTCCGGCCTGCAGGAGGCAAGACTGGACTCTCACCTCCTCTATCTTCCTGAGGGAGGAGTGAATTATCCTGACCACTGAGCTTAGGAAAGTTGACTGAGGAGACTCAGCTTGGTCAGCCCTCACAGGCTTTGGCACTCTCTTTTCTTCAGCCTGTTCCTGTGCAGCACTGTCTGTTCCACACCCTGGCTGGTGTGCCAAGTAGGGAAGAACTGAGACAGGCCTGCGGTCTAGCTTAGGGAAGAAGTATGAGCAAACCCATCGCTGCCACATATATAAGCCACATTATTCAATCTTGCCCTTTTTTTAGCTGATAAAACTCATAATTTGATTTTCTAGTCTTATTTCTCAATTGGTTGTAACTATAAGAAGGGAGGACACCCCCTAAAAGTCAAATATGAGGTATATAATAGACACTCAATAAATATTTGTTAAATGGATGAATAAATTTGCCTAAGGCCATACAGCTAACAAGCAGCAGACCAGAGAGTTCACCCCATGCCTGACAGAAAAGCCCATGGTTTTCTAAAATTCCACTTTAGTGGTTTCTTGGGGAATGTTCTATTTCTAAGCTTCAATTCATGCTTCATAGGGGTGACAAAAACTGAAAACACTGATTGGTGTGGATACTAACTACCTTAAAAACACATGTGTGCCAGGCGCTCCCTGGTGGCGCAGCGGGTTAAAGCACTGCACTAAGAAGCTTAAGCCACTTCCACATGAGTTCAATTCCCGCTTGCCCCGGAGGTGACCACATGGTGTGGCAGACCTCTCCTGACCCGCCCGCTGCTCCCCTCAGCAGTGTACTTCATGGATCTGCCTGTTCTGCTCCCTACTCTGTCCCTGGTGAATCCTCTCACCTTCCGCATCTCTGGTCTGTACCCCAGTTCTATATGTACAAAAAAATAAATCTTAAAAAAAAAAAAAAACACATGTGTGCCCCAGAACTTCGTGGACACGCTGCTGGCATACAACAGTGACTAGGACCAGTTCAGCCTGTATCTCTCTGTTGTCACTCTATCGCGGGCCAATACTGACAGAGTCCTCTGGGCATATAAGTAGGGACTAGATGGTGTGGAGAAGCAGCACTCGTAACAGGTGGGGGAGGAGAGGGACAGGTATTCAGACATGAAGCAAGATGTGCAGAAAGGGCAGGGCGAGGGGACAGGGGACCAAGAAGGGGATGAAGGCCCAATGGGGGTCTAGGGACTGAGAGGACGGTGAAGAGCCAAGGGAAGGAAAAGTGAGCATTTCTAGATGAACAAAAGGTTATGGAGATGGGAAATACAAAGAATATAAAGGGGAGACATAACAGAAGAGAATGAGTCACCTGCTATGAAAAGTTACAAACTAATTTTCCATCTTATTCGATATGATAAAAAGTGAGAGCTGACCGGCGTGCCAGGAACCTTCAGGAACTAAGAAATAAAATACCTGAGGTGAAAACAGCTTGGGGAACCAGAAGATGACAAGATTCTTCCTGCAGGCAAAAGTGAAATTAAAGCAGTGACTGCATCTACGAGCTCTGCTTTCCCTGCCCCCTACCAATCACAAAAAAGGGGGGAGCTGTTTGGTTGACAACTCCGAGCTCAGCGGGGACCCTGCTCTGAGAGAGTCAATAAAGTTGCTTCTAAGAGTGTCTGCTGGAACTCAGGATTGTGTGTTCACCAACGCCATGTAAAAACAGGGTCCTCTCTCTGCCTTCCAAGCAGTTCTGTTCACTATTTAAAAGCAGGGCTTAGTCCCTTTCTCCCCTCACTAGAGTGCACACAAAGAATTCTCTGACATGCTGCCCCCACTGCAGATGAAAGCGCCTGAGTGTGAGCGAAAGCAACAATGCTCAGAGTGACATTTACTTGCTGCAAACAGTGAAATCAGAGAGCTCCAGTTCATGGTGATTAAATGTCAGGCTTGAAACATTTAGGAGAGTATGAGCTATGGAAGTTTTTAAAATTTAGGACTGACTTTCCTATTGCAAACAAGCACAGAAGACATTTTAAACTAAAGGTTTAAAACTGCAAGGGGGTTACTGAGCTTAATTTGTGAACTAAAATCAGTAATTAAAGGGGCACCCCTTTCCCTCATCTCAATGAAGGGGTCCAAGTTAAAGAACTATGGCACAGCTGAACTGGCCTTGCAAAGAAGCTGCATCAGCAACAAAAAATTGCCTTCAAACAAATCAGTAGTTGCTAAAAAAGATAAGCTTCAAGGCTGATGGCATTGCTAACTCACCCAATTCACCCAATTCCAGGAAGATGAGGCTCTAACTAGATAAGGCAAAATTTGACAGCCTTCCTTGTTTCCTCAATACACAGGCAACATCAAATAGATACATTAGCTCAACACCTCCCCAGACTTTCTCTGCCAAATCCTTGAAAACATAAAATGTTTTCCTTGCAGAAGACTCTAAAATCCTCGCTGAGAAGCTCAAAATTAGGGTAGCTTTCCAGATCTATCTAAAGGCTACATAAATCTAGGGTTAAAATTGAGTCCTGAATCTTCACTCTTTAGTGAAGTCACTTATATTAATAATGTAACAATAAATTACTTGGCTCAATTTATTTAAATCAACAAGTTCAACACCACCAGCAGCGCCTGCTGCTCTTAACCTCCTGGGTTCGTAAGAGAAGATGCCATTCTGTCCACCCCCACCTCCCAAATACAGGAGTTTTAGGCACATGACTTTTGACAGTGGTACGGACTTTATAAGCTGAAGGATTTCTACATTATTTTGCTAGAGGAATGTTCTTTTTAATGCACCTAAAAAACTTAGAGGGGGGAAAATTAGGTCATTCTTTTAAGAATATTTCCCATGGATAAATTTACTCATGACAAAACTGGCTAAATGGCCAAAAATAACATCTGTTTTTGTGACTAAATGATAAAATTTCAAATTTTGACAACCTCATCAGACCTTCCTTCATTTAAAATTATTAAGCATCTTCTCTATCATGCTTCTGATAAAATACTGGACTGATACAGAACCAGTAAGATGGCCTTTGTTTAAAATATTTATTATTAAATTAATAAATATTACTCACAATTAAACATTACATTACCCCCATTGTACAGATCAGAAAATTGGGACTTCATAGTTAGGACTTTGCCTAAGACCACAGAATTCCTAAATTACGTGGGATTTAAACTCTAGACACAGATTTCCAAGTCTGCGCAATTAACTTTTATGTAAGGAGACTCAGTCTGGCAGACACCACAGGCATGTGAACAAAGGAAGTTTAATGCAAGAAATGCCATAACAAGGATAAGAACAGAGACACAGATTGAGTAATTCTATGTTGGGACTAAGACCTGAGGATGAGACTAACCTGGACCTTGATACCGAGAAAGGAATTGTTCTAGGAGAAAAAGTCACTCAAGGTATAGGGAGTTGCACATACCAAAGCCTGGGGGACCTGGCATGTGGGTGAACTGCCTAGAGGAGGATCATGGAGGGGGGACCTGGAGCCAGGAAATGAGGCTACTGCAGTACCTGGATGGGGATAGAAAGGGAGCTGGACAGAGGAAATAGAGGGTGCCAGACTTAGGGGGTTTCTAAGGCAGAAGTGATATAGTCTAGTGACCTACCGGGTGTGAATTGACACCGCTCACTTTTTAAATGGTTGTGAAGACTGAAAATGAAGGCGGTAAGACAGACTGGAGAAAGGGAAAAGGAAGATGATACCTTAATTCAGTTTTAGAGAAGCTGAGTTTCTGGACATCCTCTGGACCTCATTCTCCACTTTATCAAACATTGAGGTCTTGTTGTAAGGAGGTGAGATGAGAACAAAGCTGGGTCTTGCCTTCCTGGAGTTCACATACTGTCTAGTCTGTCACAAAATAGAGGAACTAATAGGAGCATTTCTGGTGATTACAGTGACAGAGGATGCTTCCTGCACTTAGTGGACAGGTGCCACAAATACAGACATTTTGCAATACTTGGGGTTGTTCAACACAACAAAGGCCTAGCCTCTGTCTCTCCTGAATTTCAGATGTCCCATTAGACACCCATTAGATAATCCATTTCTAACTAGTTATCTGAGCTTAAAATCTCATTCTGTTTGACTTAGAAAGATAATTTTTTGATTTTCCGAAGTAGAACTACTGTGGTAATTGAGAGAAGATAATACTTAGTTTCTTTGTATGTCAAGAACTATTCATCATTAAAGAAAATTACATCTTGGGCTGAGGGAGATGAGAACGTTCTGGAGACAGAGGTTGGTGATAGTTGCACCAAATTTGAACATACTAAATGTTACAAAACTGCACACTTAGAAATGCTCAAATGGTAAATTTCATGTTAGGTGTATATATTTTTAAAAAGTGATAAGTTGAAAAAGAAAGAAAAAGAAAATTACATCATGGGCAGCAAACCTACTGGTAGTTTCTGAGTTATCAACACATTTGCCTCGGTCTACACGACGACTGTCCTCAGCAAGGGCGTCTGCATTTCAAGCCATCTATGTGCCTGTGTCTCCTGGTGTGGGGATACTGTAAAACATGTTTGCAAACTGATTACACATTCCTTTCTTTTAGTTTTTTCCTTTTTATTACAACCAGGGCAGAGTATTGCTTATTTGGGATGATGTATTACATAGGTAGACCCTATTAACCATGAATTTCATTTTAGCAAAGAAATGGGTATATTGGAAATACCTGTTATAAAAAGAATACATCAAGTTGAAAGGGTGGAGAATCAATACAGGGAGACAGACATAAACAAATGGAACCAAAGTACAAGGGAAACCATGGAAGCACCGCAGAGAGGTAAAAGTACAAAGAACAAGTGCCAGGGGGCACTGGGAAGGCCCATGAGGAAGAACAGTCAGGACCAGCAAAATGCTGCTCCAGTCAGCGACGGACAGTGTGTGAGCTGGTGGTTCCTGGTGAGCCATAAGCGGCACCACCAAGGTTTGTAAGTATCCTCTGGGTGATGTTACACAGAGGTAAGTGGTGTTTGCCTAATAAAATTGTCAAATAATGTGTCTTCCATCATACATGACTCATGGTTGCATGATGTGAGCAGACCCTGACTGACATGCTGTCGGAGAGATGGCCAGTGCCGCTGGTGATGGCCATTCCTTTTGGGCATGGCTTTGTTATCAAGTTCATCTCAATGTTCTACCAGTATTCTCCCTACACTGGCTCTTGTTCTGGGAGGTTCCAGTGGGCAGAGCATGATGAAGCCCTAGCCTGTGTGTCTATTCCAAAATCTGTGGTCTCAGTGACACTTTCTGGTTAATCTTCTCTTCCTTAGGCTAAATCTCCCTAACTTCCTCCAACTGTTTCTCATATTACTTGGCTTCATCTTCCTTCACCATCTGGGTCATTTTCCTCTGAACATGTTCCAATTTGTCAGCGGTCCTTTAAAAGTGTGGTGCCTAGAACTGATTGTGGTTTTTCCAGGGCAGAAATATATAATTATATTTCCTAATATTCCCCCAAGGGGGGAATGTTATCGCTGTACACAATGAGATTAGGATGGGAAGGGAGCAGGGGAAGATGTCTTAATCATTATTGCATTGCCAGTACTGAAAATAATTCCTTTCTAGTTAAATGAGTTAAATCTGAATTTTTTAAAAAGATTTATTTATTTGTACATACAGAACTGGGGTTCAGGCTAGAGGCTCAGGGGCGGCGAGAGGCTTCACCAGAGACAGAGTGGGGAGCATAATAGGCAGATCTACGAAGTACACTGCTGAGGGGAGCAGCGGGTGGGTCAGGTGAGGTCTGCTACACCATGTGGTCACCTCCGGGACAGATAGGAATCGAACTCATGTGGAAGTGGCTTTAGCTTTTCAGTGCTGTGCTTTAACCCGCTGCGCCACCAGGGAGGGCCCTAAATCTGAATTTTTAATATTTGCAATTAGAGTTTTCATCTCAAACATTTCCTCCCCACCCCCAACTCTTTTCAATTTTTAAGATTGAATGAAATCTTTAGGTCTGGCTAATAAACACCATTATTTTCACTGGCTGATAACATCTGCTCACTGCCATCACATAGGCATTTTTTACCCGAATACACCTTTCTTTCAACCAACTGGACCCTAGCCATGTCCCAAGTCACTCTAAGGTTGGCAAGGAGACCACTCTTTCAGGGACATGGCCTATAAACGGGAATTTGTATTTCTGACTTAATCTGGGACCTGGTGTGTGGAAAATCCCTGCATTCCACTGTGTCTAGTGAATCTCAGCTTGGGCCCCACCATGTGTAATTCTATCTAGGCTCCTGATTTGTCATTCGATTTTAGGCTGAGACTGAAATCCTGCAATAACTTGACTGTTCTTGCCAACAAGCTGTGCCCTGGGGCTGAATCAATACCAGTTTATGTCCCCATTTTCAATGCTCAGGACTCATGATCCAGTGACACCACCCACTGGTCTGAACTCCAGGGCCTCACTCTGCTGTGAGTAGCAGCTTGCTATCCTTGGGAATGCAATGATTTCAATTAACTGATCAGCACACAGCAGACAGGGTAGCCATGGAAAGCCCAGCCATTTACATCATATCTGCTGGCTTTGGTATCTTGAAGAGCTTGCTTGAAGGTAATCTACACAAGAGCTGGGGTCCTTGTTTGTTTTGTGAGTTGATGCATCCTAAGCCCTTACAACAGTGCTTAGCACATAATAGCTGCTCAACAACTACTTATTAATGAATTAATAAAATGACCTGGCATTTATCTATCTTCATTTTGCCCAGAATTTCTTTCTTTCTTTCTTTCTTTCTTTTTTTTTAACATTGCTTTTTCTCCACCTGTCATTTTTCTGAGAGGGTGCTAATCACAAAACTGAACAAACTAGCAAACTTTATCATGAGTCAGGGACTTAGTCTGCATTTCGGCCACTAGGACCTCTTCAGTCATGTAGGTATTCTTCTTACCTCTCAAAAATCTAAGGTAAAATGTCAGGAGGTTTGATGAGTGAGGTAGGGGTGGACATTTATAGGTAGGTCAGTTAGAGGTGAAACTTTATGTGAATGTCCATCACTATATCCAAGCCAGTAGGGTAAGACAAACCTATAGTTTTATGTATAAGTTTATGTTTCTAGTTTACTGATCTTTATAAATAATGAAAGATAATGTAGAAATTGGTTATATGTGAATTCAGGGAATTTCAGTGATAAAATACCCTTTTTGTTGTATTAAAAAAGTATTGGCTTTGGCTATACATACACTAAAGCTGGAATGAAAAGGGATAATTAACATGGCCTGTGTAAGGATGATTTGTAAATAATGCATTTAATATATTTTTTTAAAGATTTATTTATTTATTCATACAGAACTGGGGTACAGGCCAGAGGCTCAGGGGCGGCGAGAGGCTTCACCAGAGACAGAG
>NW_004567127.1:18095342-18097122 GCF_000260355.1 Condylura cristata | reverse complement strand
CAGCGGGCGGGTCAGGAGAGGTCTGCCATGCCATGTGGTCACCTCCCGGGCAGGCGGGAATCGAACTCATGCGGAAGCGGTTTTAGCTTCTCAGTGCTGTGCTTTAACCCGCTGCGCCACAAGGGAGGGCCGCATTTAATATTTTTAAGAAATTATACCAATGCTTTACAACCTCGTTCAGAAGTTAGTAGCAGAAGGAGTATTTCCAAGCTCATTGTATGAGGTCAGCATGGCCCTAATGCTAAAACCAGAAGCACATTACAGAACAACTTCACCTGTGAGCAAGGATGCAAAAATAGTCAACAAAATACAGCAAATCAAATCTACCAGTGTTTTAAAAGAATTGTGTGCCACTATCAAGTGGGATTAACCCCATGTGTGCCAGGCTGGCTCAACATTCAAAAATCTATTTACATAATCTATCATATCAACAGGCTAAAGAGAAAAATCACATGATCCTATCAATAGAAGGAGGAAAAGTATTTGACAAAATACAACATTCACTCATGCGACAGTCTCCCAGTAAAGTAGGAATAAGGGGAACTTATTCAATTTGATAAAGAACATTTACAAAAAGCCTGTAATCACCATCACACTCAATAGTAAGATACTAGACAGTTTCCCACTAAAATCAGAGATTAAGGTAAAGATGTCTTTACTACAATATTGTATTAAGTCCTAAATAATATCATAATAAAAGAAAATGAAATAAAAGGTATATTGATGGGAATGAAGTCTAAAACTGTCTCTGTAGATGGCATGCCATCTATGAAGAAAACTAAAGAAATTTCAGGAACTAACAAGTGATGACAGCAAAGATATAGTACATAAAGTTACCACACAAATCACTTCTACTGAACCACCAAAATAGTCCTATTCAACTACTAACCCACAGAAAAATGTATTACCACCTATTTTGTACATTGTAATAAGAAAAACTACAAAACTGATGAAGCAAATCAAAGAACTAAACAAATAGAGATATTCCATGTTCACAGACAGGAAGACCCATTCTTGCCAAGATTTCAGTTCTTCCCAATTTGACCGGCAGTCAAAGAAATCCCAGTCAAAATCCTAGCAAGTTATTTTGTGGATATTTTCAAATTGATTCCAAATTTACATAGAGAGGCAAAACACAGAATAGCAACATAATACTCCAGGGCTAACACTGCCTGACTTCAATACTTACTATAAAGCTACAATAATCAAGACAGTGTGTAGTACTGGTGAAAGTATAGACAAGTTGCTCAAAAGAACAGAAAAGAGAATCAGAAATGGAACACATAAAAACAGTCAAGTGATACAGACAAAAGAATATAAGGCAACATAGTAGAGAAAAGATTATCTTTTCAACAAATGGTGTTAGAGCAACGAGGACATCCACATTTATAGAGACCTTATGTCCTGTACAAAGACTAAAAAATGGGGCACAGACCTAAACATAAAATAGAAATTTGTAGAAGACAACACTTCAAGACGATCTAGATGACCTTGGGTTTGGTGATGCCCATTAGATAGAATGGGCAAAAGCAAGAAATAATTAAGAAGTTGGACATCACTGAATTAAAAATTTTATGTTTTTCTAAAACACTGTCGAGAATGAAAAGACAAGTCACAGACTGCAAGAAAATATTTGCCGAAGAGCTATTTGATAAAGGGCTGCTATATGATATAAAAGAACTTTAAAAAATGCAGCAATAAGCTGCTTTATTTACAACTGGAAAAACATGGAAGCAGCCCAAATGCCCAAAAGTAGATGACTGGATTAGAAAGATGTGGT
>NW_004567127.1:18080793-18094962 GCF_000260355.1 Condylura cristata | reverse complement strand
AAAAAAAATTAAAAAAAAATGCAGCAATAAGAAATGAACAAATTAATTAAGAAATGGGCCAAAGATTTTAAGAGACACTTCATCAAAGCAGATATATAGATGGCAAATAAGCATATGAAAAGATTCTCTTGCATCACATATCATATTAGGGAGCTAAATTAAAACAACAATGAGATACCAGTACCACCCATATGAATGGCTAAAATCCAAATAGCTAACCAGAATTAGAACAGAATTAGAATTCTGTCATTCATTGCTGGCAGGAATGCAAAATGGTATCCTCACTTTGGAAGATAGTTTGGCAGATTCTCACAAAACTAAACATAGTCTTATTATATGAGCCAGCATTTATATTTCTTAATATTTACCCAAAGGGATTGACAACTTGTGCCTGTACAAAACCTGCATATAGATGTTTATATCAGCTTTATTCACAATTGCCAAAACTTGGGAGTAGCAAGATGTCCTTCAGTGGTGAATGAATGAATATCTAAGCTATGGTACATGTAGATAATGGCCTGTTATTCAGCATTAAGAAGAATGGGCTATCAAATCACGAAAGGACATGGTAGAACCTTCAAAGCATATTACTAAGACAAAGTGCCAATGTGCAAAGGTTACATATTGTATGCTTGCAACTAGATGACATTTTTGGAAAAGGCAAACAAATGGAGACAATGAAAACATCTGCAGTAGCCAAGGCTTATGGATGGGGGGATGAGTAAGCAGAGCACAGAGATGACACTCAGTGCAAGCAGTGAAAGTGTTCTGTGTGACACTATGATATGGTGGATACATGCCCTATTCATTTTCAAAGCCCATAGCCTGAAAAGCACCAACCGTGACTGACAGTGTAAAGGAAGGACTTTGGGGGTGGCTCTATGTGAATGTAGGTTCACCAGTGGTGATAACTGATGGGGGGAAGACATCTGTTAACATTATCAACATGAAGCAAAGTCTTAAAAGATATGTTAGTCTCCAAACACTACTTTTCTAGTTCACTGGCACAGCAATTTAGGAAGGCCTTGGAACTGGGTGATCCGTAACTTCTTACTACTCTTCTAGCACACTGGCAGTGTGTACTCACTGATAAGCTTGAAGGTCTCAGGTTTCTCACTGGATAAACACCAAGTAACAGGTTTTTTAACTTGTTGCCTGCTCTATTGCCCCAACAGGGCAGTTATCATGTCCCTAAAAACCTGGAGACTAAGCATTGACTTGGCCTCCTTGTGAATGAAAGTTCTTTCAGACATCTGTTTTCAGACTAGGGAGGTTTCATGTCATTTTGAAGATATTCTCCTTTTATGGGGATATTCACCCCGATATCAAGATGGTGTTTCTCTGACAACACCACCTCTCTGACCAACTTTTTTTTTATCTAATTGTTAGGATCAAACAATTATGGCAGTTTTTAAGGTCTATACCATGAGGCTATTGCTGCAGCTTGGGAAGACAGTGATGCAATTCTGGAAGGATCATAACACTTATGACTGAAGCAATCCCCTTGCTTGGGCTCAGGGTGATATCAGCAAGGAATGGGTATTTGATCTGGCAAGTAATTTTCTTCACAGTCAGCTTATCTACAATTCCTAAAAATTTTTCATCTTCTTTTATACTAGCATTTTTAGATTCATCACTCCCTTGAGCATTATATAACAAATAATGTCTTTTGAATCATGTAAAGCCAGCAAATTCAAATCATAGTTGGATAGTCTGTCTTTCAACGTCGAAAAGCAAGCTTTCTGCTTTGGTTGTGATCGTGATGATGCTGAGAAGAATCCACTTCTGCATCAAAAGGTTCTCCACTTGCATAACTTTAGTCACCTTTAATCCATTTCTAGGCCAATCATGCCATGTGGCCTGTTATTGGAACATTTGCAGTATATTTGGTATGGCCAGGGACCATCAGGAACAAATGAACAGAAGTTCAACCTAGCACAAGGGCAAGTGATGCCACTGAGGAACAGTGAACAGGAGATGAACGAGGCTGCTACCAACGTAAAGTACTAGAATGCTAGGGTGGGTCTGATGCCACCAGACTAAAGAAACATGCTGGCCACAACTGCACCACTGCACAGAAACATGAGGGTCCACAGCTGACCGAGATGTCATCAGGCAGCAAAACTGCAATAAAAGATTTACAAAATAATAAAATTTGGTATATGTAACTTCAAGGGATAGGTTCATATTTTAATCAGCAAAATCTTGCTCTAATATCTGGGTTTCACGATTGTAGGAAAGGGCATTAATTCTATACCACTAGTTTCTTCTTTACATTTTAAAAGGACAGGCTTATTAGGAAAAGAAAAAGAGAGGCACCTGCATGATCACAGGTGAGCAAGAGAGTGCTGTCTACACTGAGTTTCTTCAAAAATAAAATAAAACTTCAGTGAGTGACATTTCCTTTAAGAATCAGGTGGGTACTTAGCAAAATGACACCAGAGGAAGACCTGAGTTCCTGAGGCTGTTGTATTTCCTAATCCTGTGCAAAGGGAAGAGACTTTTGGGAGTTTTTAAAGGACTTAAATTTATTTATGCATACAGAACTGGGATAGAGGCCAGAGGTGTGGGGTGGGGGATAAGAGGACTCACCAGAGACAGAGTGGGGAGCAGAACAGACATAGATACTGAAATACACTGCTGAGGGGAGCAGCATGTGGGTCAGGAGAGGTCTGCCACGCCTTGAGGGTCACTCCCTGGCTGGTGATCAAACTCATGCTGAAGTGGCTATGGCTAGCCTTTAACCCACTGCACTACCAGGAAGGGCCTGAGCTTTGGGGGTTTTAAACTTGCCTGAGCACCCTCAGAAGAGGGGCGAACTACGTTTCTGCACTCTTTGATAACTTAGCGAACACGGCACATGTCGCTGGCAGGAAAGGAGGGTCAAGGTAATAAAGCGCCCCCTGAGCACCACTCTCCTGTCAGTGGGAGGGAAAAGAGCGTGGTCCAGGGGAGATTTAACTGACTAGAAGAGAGGCTCTGCAGTGCTCTGGAGGGAACTGGGACAAGGAGCTGCTCATTTTTGCCAAGGTCCTTCCAGTTTCTTCCAATCCTTACTAATCTAAGACTTGATAAGCTCCAACGGGGAGAACAGAGAATTGTTTTTGTTTCTTAAAGGGCTCACAATCTAATTGGGGGAGGAAGATAATGGGAATAAGATGATCAGAGAACAACTAAAAAGTAACTATAAATTCAGGAGGCATTTGTTCACAGGAGGGAGGATCTGGATGAAGTGATAATGCAAGACAAGGCTCACAAGAATTTTCCAGAAAATGAGGGGGTGAATTAGGTAATTATGTCAGGAACATGCTGATGAGTTCCTCATCCCTTGAGGGTGCATGGTGTAGATTCAGGATGGCAGGGTGGTCTGGCTTCCACATCTATACCCCGTTGATCACTGACCCGGCTGCCTCAGTGGGTATCCACCACTCCGGCACAGCTTCATGTGCGTTCCTCCCGAAGCTTCATGCTCAGTGGAAAGGGTGGCCTCCCTTGAATAGAATGGCCTTCCCTAAATAGAGACAGTCCATTCTTTGGTCAAGGGAGTATGAATAGCTGCGCTCCCCTGCTAGAATCTCCAAACAAGCTCTTGCAAAGGGCAGATTCAGAGGATGACCTTGAATGGTGGCCCAGTGGGAGAGAACAGAGATACAGTGGGAAATCTTGACCTAGTGCTTTGGGAAAGGTTGGAGCCTGTGTTGAAAACATAAGAAGGCCAAAAGAAAAAAATGAACAGAGAAGCAAATAATCTTTGGTTGTTTTCATGCCTCAAGTGGCTTACTGTGGCATGAAAATCAACATGAAAACACATACCACATTATTCAGGCTAGGCAATGTGCAGACATTCCTTGGTCTAAGTTTAAAAATATTTATTAACTCCTTGCTAGCCTCTCAGTTTTAGGAGAGGACATTGATCCTAGTGACAAAGCAGAGAGGGAGAACTTACAAACATACTATTGAGGTTCCTCATGCTAACTAGTTACACCCATGTGAGGCCATCAGGCAGGCAGGATGGTTTCCATTCTATAGATGAGGAAGACGACAGCTATGGAAATGAACAGCTCACTTACGTTTGCCCAAATATTAGAATGTCAGCCCTAGATTCTCAACCCCAGCAAATATGTTATACAAGTCCATTTCTTCCATCCTAGGTAGAGAGTAAACTCTTAGTTATTACCATTAGAGAGGCGAGAGATCTAGGATGTTTCCTTTGCAGTGTGACTAGGAAGAGAGTCTGAGCTGGGAGTAGAAATGAGCAGAGGGTGATGGACCAAACACCAGGGCCTTCTTAAAGAAAGTACGTGGGAAATGATGTTGAGAAGATGACATCCTTAAAGATGGCTTTAAAAAGAATCCCAGTGGGAAGGCAGAGGTGTTGAGTGAGTATTGAGAGAAAGAGAAAATATGAAAAGGGACAAGAGACAAATCCGCTGAGAATAAATAGGGCAGGAGGGAGAAGGGTAACCAAGCTTTTGAACATGTGTAATGGGTGGGGGGGTGCTCCTTCAATAAATCAGAAAGACTCTAAGACATGAGGCACCATCATAATTCAAAAAACAGTTTGTGAGCATCCACTCCATCTAAAAACTATGAGGTGCAGGAGCTTCAGGGAGCCTTAAGTCATTTGGGGAGGAGGTGAGCAGCAGTTAGCAGTTTCGAAGGGCAGAGAATGACCTTCCTGGTCAAATGGTCTGTAAAAGCAAGGGCATCTGACATCTGCTTCTTCCACGGTGGCTTCTTAGTCTCCCCACTTGATAGGGAGAAGTTGAGAGAGGTCAACTGTAGCTCATTATTGACTAAGTTGAGAGGACAATGAAAACCTCCTGATTCCCTCCATGGCATTTTTTTCCTCCTGTACCACACCTGTGTTCCACACTAAGGTTTAAGAGCTGCAAACCAGAGAAAAAGATATACTATGAAAATTTGAGAAAAGACAGGTAAAGCAAATGCAGAGGAGGAATGAGTGAGGAAATTCATTTAGCAAAAACTGGGGGGTTTTCTTCTGTAACCTCAAGCCTAGAAGCTTACCTCATCTAGTTCCCACAGAGAGGAGTGGAATCCACACCTCTACTCACTTCCATTCTCCACCCCTCCCAATTCTGTTCTCCATTGGATGTTAACTTTCTCTTCCTGTGTGACTTCACAGAGATGAATCATGGCTCCTTGAAAAGCTGAAACAGGAAAGCTGGCTTAGGAAAAATAAAATAGCAAAAGGCCAAGTCCGCTGAGCTGCTGGCACTCCTTCCACTAACAAAACGTAGCCACTAAATACTGTATTGTGTAAGCAAATCTTTTTGAAAAATAGCATCTGGAGCTTAGAAAATGTGGACACAACTGATGTGAGCATGCAACACCTGTCTTTAGAGAAAGGTAATTATTTAGCCCACAGAGCAACCTGTTTTCACAAGAGGTCAGCCATAAACAGTTTTTAAAAATTCCTTTTCAAAGATTTGTATAAATGGCTTAAAAGGCCTATCAGGAAGACCAAGAATACAAAAAAGTACCTTGTTCACAAGTAGAATTTGCTGGCTTTTGCAAGTCTACAACTGATCCCACTGGAGATTTCATTCTTCATGGTAGAATACAGAAATTCCAATATCGTAAACATCTGAAACTTATAAGAGTGGTATTCACATCTCTTAAAAGGAATGACCAGTCACAACATAGTCCCTCTGCAATGCAACAGGGAATTTCTTTTAAAGAAGGTGTGATGCCAACTCAAACTCTAACCTGTTTCTGCTCAGACCCTTTTACTCCTTTGAACAAGAACGCTTATATATATCCTGTATGCCACAGCATTTGAAAATTTGAAGGTTTGCTCATTCCTTTTAGTACATCTATGGTGATCACAGTTTCTTCATCTCTGATTGCAAGATCTTTTTGCAGAATATTTTCATATTTACCCTTGTGGCTTAGAGAAAATCAGAGTTTACCCCTTTTACCTTGTGTAAGTTTCTCTAGAGGCTGAGGAGCACTGGGCTGCTATAAAGTGCTGCTCTGGTAAGTGAAACCTCCAATCTCTTGCTCCATAGAGAGAAGTGATTAGCTTTCTGTAGTTGTTTCATTTCATATATGTCTAACACTAGGAAAAGAAATCCATTACATATTCATGCCAAAAACCAAGAATTATACCAGGCGGTTAAAGAAAAGGAAATCACCAAAATGCAAACTAAAGCAAAAGCACAGAGGAAATGGTAGCCTAAAAAGTTAGTTTGACCCAGTGTCTTGAGGTGGGCAAAGGAAAAATTCAAGACAGACTATCAAGATAATGGCATTTGGTCTCCAGAGGCTATTAGGAAACATTACCTAGCTTTCATTTTTTTTTTCTTTTTGCCTTAATAAAGTAAAACACCTCAAGTAGTTTCATAGCAAGTAGGCATTTAAGTAAAACAACTTTTTTCCCCACCAAGTTTTTATTGAATGCTTAATGGAACATGTCAACTTGGGCAGCAGGCTAAATCTGCTATAACAGAAGACTAATGTCTAAAGACTAACATTTCCTGTAAACTAAACAGCCAATCCATAAAAGCTTCTAATGTAATAATCCTCTCAGAAAAATCTGCACAATCAGCACAGATATAGATAAAGTCACTGTAGAATCTGTCTTCCTCTCTCTTTTTTTTTTTTTTGGAAGATTTATTTTTATTTATTTATGCATATAAGAGTTGAGGATGTAGACCAGAGGTGTGGGGGGAACGGGGTGAGGGTGGAGGCAGTTAGTGGTGGTGAAAGGATTCACCACTCATGCTGTAGTGCCTGGTGATGGCTTGATAGGGCTGAGAATTTAACCCCTACATCACCAGGGAGGCCCCTCCTGCTCCTCTTTGCCAGCACCCACAAGGGCCTTGGCAGCCCCCCACTATCTCCATTCCATTCTGCCTTCCCCTAGTTGTTTTCTTAAGTCTCTTCTCAAACAGGCCATGTCTTGCAAGTCTATGTTGGGGGTCATTTTTCTTTGCATCACCCACGGAATTGCAAATCAGGTCAAAGCCAGTTGTCTTGCCACCTCCAAAACAGGCTCTGGATCCTAATACAGAGATGGCATCAGGGCTAGTTTTGTACATTTTAGTGAGTTGTCCCCAAATTTCTGTCTTAAGAGGCTGTTGCTGTCCCAGGGTGAAGGATGTCTGTGACCATTTGTTTCTGCTGAGGCAGTCAATTAGCTACAAACTCCCTGGTCTGGATCCTTACTGTGTCATTCATGGTGGCGATGGATCGTTTGGCAGCCGGGGAGGAAAAGTGAGCTAAAACAACTGTTGAGAAACATGTTTTGGAACAAACAGAAGTGCCAGGTGCACAACACTGTGAATGTACTACATGTCACTGAATTGTATACTTCACAATGGTTAGTTTATGGTACATGAACTTCACCGTGATTAAAAAAATAATAAAGCATGAAATATTCCGTTTAAGGTGAATGAGAAACTTGCAAGTATTTAACACTTCAAAAATGTGCTATTCAAAAGTAATCTTTAGATGAGTTCCAGGGTTTCAGCAGGTACAAAAGTTAATTGAAGAGTAGTTACACAGTGGGGTTTTTTCTTCCTAATAGATTTTTTCCACCCCACTTCAAAGCTGGAAGCAGTCATGACTAAGTTCTAATAGTTTTTCTAACTCCTTCAGGACCTATCTCTCCCCTCTCTGACTTTTTTCCTTCAATATTTATTGTACTCCTACAGGCCCCAAGCACTCGAACAGGTGCGAGGATTGCCACAGTAATACAGCTTATTTTTCCTCAAGAAGTTCCCCGTCTACATTCAAAACCTATCAACTCTCCAGGCTACTTCCATAGCAACTCCAGCCCCACAAATCTCCAGGTCTTTCACCATCCTGCCTGACAGAGCCTGCAGCAAGCTCTCGAAGCCCTGTCATCCTATGTTCCTTTATTTGTGTTCCCCTCCTTCCTTTTTCCCCCTCAGACAAAAGGGAGTTTCTTTTCATAGTTCTAAAAAAGAGTCATTTTACTGATTTTTCAAATGCTATGAAAATAACACTATTCTGTCTCACATGAAACTTTCAAAGAGGCACTAGGGTTCTGGGAATCACTTATGTGTTTAAGTTGAAATCCAGATTTATTTTTCCTTCCCTTCATCCCATCCCCTGTTCTCACTGTGACACCAACGCCTCCCACCACCCTTTCCACAGGGTCAGGTCGCTCCAAGTTCACAGCCTATGACCATACATCAGTCTTTTCTTTGAAAAAAGCTTTGTTTCTTTCAATCATGCTCCCTTTATCTTACTCTCTCAAGCCAAATTCTTTTTACTCCAACTTTTGTTTTTGTTTTCACTGTAGCTACACTAGTTTCCTTAGGAAATCAGGCTAAGTTTCACCTTGAAAGGAAGTGGCCCCCTTAGACCAGACTGCGTAAGTCATGAGCTAGAAAGAATAGTAGCCCTTTCTGAGAGGGACGCAGGCAAAGGAAAGGGGAGTGAAAATGGCAGCAGAGTCACGCTGGCGTCTGTGGAGAGGAAAAACGTAATGCCTGCCAAGTGGAAAAAAGATCAACTTAGAAAGGAAAGAAAAATCACTTTCAAGTTTCAGAGTCTCCTAAAATGGTGACAAAAAAAAAATCATCCAAGGCCATTCTAAGTGATGATACAGTTTAATTTTGATGCAGATGCTGTGCTGAGGTCACTCGAAATGCGAGACAAAGCCAAGACGCGTCAATGGAATACCTCATCTGTCACCCAGCCAACATGCCGGGCACAGCTGGTAATCTTACCATGCAGCTGGGAAAAACAGCTTGTCAATCATAGGAAACCAGAAACATAGGAGGACTGTCACATAAAATCCCTTCTCACAGAGTGCCCTGACCATCGTCAGCCTTGTCTAAGTGCACGTACAATAGAGAGCTGCCTTTTCTGTATCTTCAGGCGGGTTGCTAACTTTACAGTGAAAGGGGAAACACAACTGGGAAAAAGTCAGCCTGGCACTATTTAAATGCATTTGGGGGAACTGGGCAACAGGAGCATGGGAAGTAAACAAACTTAAATAAGTGGTTCCCAAGTCTGACTTCATTAATCTTGGAAAACATAGAGCAGTAGACCAGGATGGCCTAATTGCTTCTTATTTAACTTGGCTTGAAAAAAATCTTATTCTCCCTTACCTCCATTTGTAGATAGGCATCTTGGACCATCTGGCCTTTTCTTTGTCTAACTAGATTTCCTTTGAACATGTTATAAAGGTTTTGATCACCAAAAAATATAATACCAGATGAAGGTCATTATACAAAGAGAATCAAACCAACAGGAGTTAAGGGGAAATGCAAAGTCCCTGAAGGGTTCTGGCATAGCAAGGAGAAGTTAATTGACTCCTCTTAATGTTTCAAACACACGCCAATCAATAGGCCTTTAAAATTTTTATATACTATGCAAACAGTGGTGATTCCAGTGCCACCCAGTTTGTGGTTCACCACAGAAAATACCTGGTTTTAAAAAAAATCACAGTATCTCATTTATAGACAATAACTCACTACCCATGAACTTAGACATTTCACAGCTCAAATTGGGCATGGGAACATGGAAAAAATAGCTAAGTACAATAATGGCTTTCTTTCATACAAAGCATGAGTGTACATATAAAAAATAAAACGAAATTCGTCATGGCGAATTAAACCAGCTTCAGCTTCAGGTGAAGAGGCAAAGTATTTGGGCTCAAATGGTTAACTTCTTTCAAATTCGTTTTATGTGTAGAATCTGAAATTTATGTTTACTTGATTAAAAATTAAATTAGGGGCCCTCCCTGGTGGCACCGTGGGTTAAAGCACAGCACTAAGAAGCTTAAACCACTTCCGCATGAGTTCGATCCCTGCCTGCCCCGAGGGGATCCACATGGCGCAGCAGATCTCTCCTGACCCGCCTGCTGCTCCCCTCAGCAGTGTACTTCCTCCATCTGCCTGTTCTGCTCCCTGCTCTGTCCCTGGTGAATCCTCTCACCCTCCGCATCTCTGGCCTATACCCCAGTTCTGTATGAATAAATAAATCTTAAAAAAAATTAAATTAGGTTTCAATTTGAGTATTTCAAGTTGGAATGAAGCCAGTTATCAAACATTGTAGACTTAGGAAATCCTTCTGTTTTTCTCAGACTCTTAAAGACTCTTAAAGCCTGAGCAGAGTACCAGTTTAGGGAGTGGGTGTTTTTGTTTGTGTGATGACTCATATCAGCATTCATTCATTTATTTTCAAGTCATTCCACAAATATGTAGAAGCACTTTTCTAGAAAGGGACCATGGGAAACACAAAAATATATGGCCTTTACCCTCAAGAATTTGAGAGATCATCCTCTCTCCCCCTTACTTTAGTTTAATGCGCAACCTCACAGACTAAGACTTTTCTCAAGACTTTTTCATCTCCTTGAAACAAACTAATTTTTCCTCAGGAGCATATTTTCAAGAGAATGAGACCAGCCTACTCATACACTGACTAGTTTTAGAAGAAACTAAAGAAGACACAGCAGTGTCTTCACAGCAGTGAAGAAATCTTTGGGTTTTGATATGGAAAACAGTGAACACTATGGAGTATTTAATATTCATATTACTGTGGGATTGAGGTGTAGAGTCTAGTAGGGGAAAAGGTCAACAAGGAACATGAAGGGTCAAGATCAATAGGATTATTTAGACATGGCTTTAGGATGGACTAATGATGTATCTATCATGTCTCTCACAGCTATCAAGAAACTATTAAATAGAAAATAAGCAACAATATAAAGAACCCAACATCATCAACCAATAGAATCTAAAAGACAATTACAGACACTCCACACAACAATGGCAAATATACATTGTTTTTAAACACCCATAGAATATTCACTAGACCAAATCTTATATCATAAAACCTTAACCTACCTAAAAAAAAAGCACATTCCCTAACCACAATAGATTCAAACTAGAATGCAGTAACAGAAAGATGATAGAGAAAAAAAAAATCTCCCAAGTACTTGGAAATTAAACATGGTACTCTAAATAATCTGTGAGTCAAAGAGAAAAGTTTCAAGACATTTTAAAAATACCTAGAACTGGCCCTCCCTGGTGGCGCAGCGGGTTAAAGCACTGCACTGAGAAGCTGAGGCCACTTCCGCATGAGTTCGATCCCCGCCTGCCCCAGAGGTGACCACATGGCGCGGCAAACCTCTCCTGACCCGCCTGCTGCTCCCCTCAGCAGTGTACTTCACGGATCTGCCTATTCTGCTCCCCACTCTGTCTCTGGTGAAGCCTCTCACCGCCCCTGAGTCTCTGGCCTGTACCCAAGTTCTGTATGTACAAATAAATAAATCTTAAAAAAAAAAAATACCTAGAACCAAATAAAACTCTAGCCTATCAACATTTGTAGGAGAAAACTAAAACAGTGCTGAAAGGAAAATTTATAGCACTAATGCTTGCATTAGAAAAAGAAAGATCTTAAATCAATAATCTAAGACCTGACCTTAAGAAACTAGGAAAAAAGGAAAAACTGACCCCAAAGTAACTATAAAATGATAATAATAAAGGGCAGAGAAAACAAACAAAAAGTAGATTCTTTACAAAGATCAAATAAAATTGATAAGTCTCTAACAACACTCTTACATATACAGGCACAAATTGCAAATACCAGAAATAAGAGAGAAGCTATAACTACAGACCTGAAAACTATAAAATAAGACAATAAGAATGTTTCTAATAACTCTTTATACAAACATTTGGCAATTTAAATGAAATGGAACGATTCCTTGAAAATTACCCCTACACAAATTTACCCAATATGAGGTAGAGAATGTGAATAATGCTATGACTAAAGAAATACATAACTAAAGAGTTTGTGAAAAAGAACTCTTCAGAACCAGATGATTTCACTGGGGAGTCTTACCAAACATTTATAGGAGAATTAAATAAAGTCTAAACAATCTCTTCTAGAAACAATGAGGGTAAAATACTTTCTAATCATTTTATTTTACTTTTTATAAAGATTTATTTATTTATGCATATAAGAACTGGGGCGATAAGCCAGAGGCATGGAGGGTGAGAGGATTCACCAGAGACAGAATGGGGAGCAGAACAAGCAGATCCACTGAAATACACTGCTGAGGAGAGCAGTGGGAGAGACAGAAGAGGTCTGCAGCGCCATGTGGGTCAGCTCCCTGGACACTCCGAGATCGGCAATGGCTAGCGATAGCTTGATAATGCTGTCTTTATTTAACCCCTGTCCCACCAGGGAGGCTCCTAATCATTTTATAAGGACAGTATTACTTCAACACCAAAACCAGGCAAAAATAATCTAAAAAAAGAAAGCTAAAGACAAATATTCAGCCTGAATATCATAAAATTTCTCAATAAATAAAATCCACGTAAATCTATACATAAAAATATTATATAGACCCTCCCTGGTGGCGCAGCGGGTTAAAGTACAGCACTAAGAAGCTTAAGCCGCTTCCGCATGAGTTCGATCCCTGCCCCGGAGGAGATCCCCATGGCGAGGCAGACCTCTCCTGACCCGCCCGCTGCTCCCCTCAGCAGTGTACTTCATCCATCTGCCTGTTCTGCGCCCCACTCTGTCTCTGGTGAATCCCCTCACCTTCTGCATCTCTGGCCTGTACCCCAGTTCTGT
Source organism: Condylura cristata (assembly GCF_000260355.1). Lineage (NCBI taxonomy): Eukaryota > Metazoa > Chordata > Mammalia > Eulipotyphla > Talpidae > Condylura > Condylura cristata. Next base: position 18,082,383 of record NW_004567127.1, on the reverse strand, counting down.
ACGAATAAATAAATAAATCTTAAAAAAATATATTATATAATTACACACCATGATCAGGTAGGATTTACTCCAGAGGTACAAGGTTACTCAAGATTTGAAAATTAATCCATGCAATGTACCATTATGAATAGGATAAAATCACTTGGTTGTATCAATTGATACAAAAAAAGCATGTGAACAAGTTCAATATTCATGAACAAAATAGGGGAGATAGAAATAGAGGTTGTGATGATTAATGTGTTGGCTATGGGAGGCCCAGACATTTGGTCTATCATTCGGGGTATATCTGTGAGGATGTTTTGGATGAGAAAACATTATAATTAGTTGACTGGGTAATGAAGATTGCCATAATGGGAATGGGACTTATCCAGTCAAAGATCAGAAAACAACAACAAAAAACTGAGTAAAAGGGGACTTTCCCCTCCTCCCGTATCATACGTGTGTGTGTCTCTCTCTCTTTCTCACATACACACAGTGCTCAAACATGCACATGTCCCCTCTTTCTTCTGGTTCAGTTTTTCTGGAAAGCCACAATACAGGAAGAAAACTTTCTTAAGTTGACAAAAAGTACCCATAAAATAACCTATATATAATGTCACAGGTAGTGGTAAAATATAGAAACCAAAATTAAAACACTGTAACATTCATAATTAGTAATTATTCTTAACAAGTGAAATATCAAGATAGTAATTTTTAAAAAGACATACATGATCTATATGCTGAAGATTTTATACTTTTCACATAGTGTAAGTTCTTTCATATTTGTTGGGCGTCCGTGGTGGCCTAGGGCCTAAGTCTCCTCTCTGTCACCACAAAGGTGAACCTTTGTCACCACTGTAACAGGTGAACTACATCCCTGGCCAGGGAGCTGACCCACATGGCGCAGCAGACCTCTCCTGTCTCACCTGCTGCTCCCCACTGCGAGGTATTTCAGTGTATCTGCTTGTTGTGCTCCCCACTCTGCCTCTGGTGAATCCTCACACCCCATCCCCTCCCCTCTACCCCTGCACCCAGTTCTTTTATGCTTAATGATCAAATCGTATATTTCCTCATGATGATATTACATGATTTTCTGGAATGGGAAGTTGAATATGAATTCAATTAATATTCCAGGTCAATTTCATGAGCAGAATTCTTTAATAAGATCATTCTTCCTTATTTTTATTGTTTCCTTTGAGTTTAGAAAATGTTTTATTTTGGAAAATATACATACATTAATTTTGAAATATTTCATTATTCAATTAGGTCAGTTTGCTGCATTTACTATGAAAATGAGCACTTTACTTGAGCTGTTTGAATATATTTTCAATTTATGAAATGTGATTTTATGATTTATAAAATTTCTATATTTTGAAGAGTTAATATTTACTGTATCAGAAAAATTTACTGACTGATTTTTTTTAAAGATATATTTATTCAAGAAGGAACATACCTCAACATGATAAAAGCCATCTATGATAAGCCCTCAGCCAATATTATCCTCGACGGAGAAAAGCTGAAAGCCTTTCCTTTGAGATCAGGAATAAGACAAGGGTGTCCACTATCACCACTGCTCTTCAACATAACACTGGAAGTTCTAGCCAGAGCAAT
>NW_004567127.1:18072546-18078727 GCF_000260355.1 Condylura cristata | reverse complement strand
ACCATGTGGGCCACCTCTGGGCCGGGGATCGAACTCCCACTGAAGCGGCTGAGATCAGCTTGCAGTGTGGCGTTCTAACCCTTTGCACCACCAGGGCGGGCCTACTGACTGATTCTTACTTGGCCTGCAGGAATGAACACATTCTTCCATGACAGGAGCCAGAAAAGGAGGTTTATAGGTCAATGGTTCAGACCTTGGGCACTGGAACCATAAACCGTATCTCGACTCTAGTCCTAACTTGTATGGACTGGTGGTGCAAACTCTGGACAAGTAACTTCCTGTCTCAGAGTCTCTGTTTTCTGCCACTGAACATGAATAACAGCACTATTTCACACACCATGAATGTGAACAGTGGGTACCAGGTATGGCACAGCTAAGTTTGCTCAATAAACGTGTGTTACAATGACCAGATGGAATTTCCACCTAAAAAAGATGAAATTTCGGGCCCTCCCTGGTGGTGCAGCAGGTTAAAGCACAGCACTAAGAAGCTAAAGCCACTTCCGCATGAGTTCGATTCCTGCCTGCCCCAGAGGTGACCACATGGCGTGGCAGACCTCTCCTGACCCGCCTGCTGCTCCCCTCTGCAGTGTACTTCGTTGATCTGCCTGTTCTGCTCCCTGCTCTGTCTCTGGTGAATCCTCTCACCCCCCGCATCTCTAGCTTGTACCCCAGTTCTGTATGAATAAATAAATGAATCTTTTTTAAAAAAAAGGTGAAATTTCTATTATTTAGCACTCACACTGAAGAGTAAGTGTCCCTGTTTATATATGAGGGACAGACAGTGGAGCGGAGTGGTAGTTCCTAGCTCAGGTGCACACAGTTAAAGTGAGGCAAAGAGGCACCTTGCTGTACGGACAACTATAGTCATTTTAGATGAGTATCCTTTCTACAAGTGTATTTTTCTTTCACCTTTTTAAAGAAGGAAGAGTGCTATGTGGTAGATGACATAAGGAAATCAAGTAAAGACCTACAGGTTTTAGTTTTGCTTTCAGTGTAGTAAAAGGTCTTTAACCATTAACTTTTTCCCCTATAAAATGGAATTTCATTAAGTGGTAGTTCATTTTGTGAAGCCAACCATATAAGCAGTTGATCAATGTTCAGGAATGAAATAATTTTTTTAAACTAACTCAGCTTAAAATGGAAATAACTCTCTCACATTTCCCTTCTTTTCTCCTCTTAATCCTTTAGGAACTCATAATAGTTTTTTTTTTCCTTCCACCTTTTACAAGCAAATTTATAGCAGCTGTAAAACTTTAAACTAAGTTAGAAGGACAGCTAGTTCAATCCTTTCGTTTTAAGGTAAAAAGTGAGGCCCAGAAGGGAACTAATGGAAACGAAATCCAAAGTGGGCCTGGAACCAAATGTCCTAACACCCCATTGGCCACTCTTTACACTACAAGGACATCAGTATTTTGGCCAGGCAGTCACCAGAGCGCCTGTGTCCACAGCAGAAATCGCTTGGCATGTCACTACCTCCTGCAGAGCCTTAACCCCCAGAATCCTAAGATGCCACCAGGCAGCCAGAGACCATGGCCCTGCCTCTCTAGAGGGGTACATGTAACCCCAAATTTCCAGCTTAATATGCTAAAACCTTTCCCCCTACTGCCACTGGTCTCTTGAGTTTTCAAAATGAACTAAGTCTTTCAGGAAAATAATGATTTTTTTGGAAAACATATCAATCCCACACATTTAAATGTGGTTGGAGAGTGTGAAATAAACATATGTTGTCTAAAATTTACAAATAAATGCAAGCAACATTAATTAATGGTGACAGATTAACCCAAAAGTGAGTGTGGCCGCTTTTAGGATCAGGGGCTGACTAGGAAGGGGTAGGAGAAAACTTTTTGTGGTGATAGAAATGTTCTATATCTTGATAGGGAGTGTGGTGAAACTAAGCCCTTAAGGTCTGTGCATTTCAGTGTATATAAATTATACCTTTTAAAAACAATCTAAACTGTTCATGTAGAAAAATCAAATTCAGTTCTTCAAGTTTTGATCCAAGCTGATGAAAGGCAGTGACTAAACAGATAGGGAACTTTCAAAATCATTGTAGCTAAAAGCCTTTCTGTTCAACTATTTATAAGGATAATATCCTCCAAGCCAGAACTCTGGTATATGGAAAGTAAGGAAAGAATTTTCTTTTGAGCTATTCTGGCTAATGGATTCAGCATTCAACATGAATGAGAGTATTATTTAAGAAAGGTACACTCCTAGAACATAGCTTCTGATTTGCATTGTCTCCTGCAGTACATTTGGAATTTATAATAGAATTCACTCTGATGTCTACAGAGAAGTAAGACCTTTATCAATAATATGTGTCTGTACATAATAGGAGGGAAGGCTAACAGTGCACTAACTTAGCTCACATTTTTATTTTCTGTATTACCTGCCTGTAAAAATCTGAATGTGTCTGACATTCTGCTCACTAACTACTGTATCTGATAATACCACATCTGATAAGTCTTGACAAAAACAAGAGTAGCATTGAAAAAGAGCCAAAAATTGGTTTCTCCCTACCACGTGATGTTGGCTCAAGAGCCACATTTACTAGAAGCAGAAGTCAGTTAAAGGTATCGCTCCTTCAGTGTTTATCTGCTTAAGACAAGCAGGAAAAGAAGGCAGGTTTAGAGTTCACATTATAGCTACAAAGGGAAGACAAATTCCTCACATCTTCCAACAAAGTACGTTCAAATGATAAACATTAGCAGACATTAGTAAAAGGCTGAGCAAAGTGGCTGGCGCACTGATAAAAGGTAGTTATTTAAGAAAACTGGGTCTTGCTACTAACGAAGGACCATGTCATCGGAGAAAACTTTCCCTCAGTGATGGTTCCACATACCAAATCTGGCTTCACTCGGCAAATCAGGGGGAAAGACAGCCACGTGGAGTACAAGGTGGTGAGCACAGTGGACATCCAGGGCTGCTTAACCTCACGGCTTCTCGGAATGCGGTGAATGAAGTATTTGGAAAACTAGAAAAAAAATCCACATAAGGCCACTGGTACCAAAGTAAAACACAGTAACAGTTACCGTTTGTACACATAGGAAATACCTTCTTAATTATTTAAAATTTTCATTCCAACTACTTTCATATTAAGTTACAAAGCCCTTTTCATACTTTATGTAACACACATCACCAGCTGTCACAGAAAAATTCCAAATATGATGGAGAAGTGTTCAAATCAATTTTCACAAGTAATTGCAGGAAATTTTCTATAACATTTTTTAAGCAAGGGACTTAACTTGCTGGGGTACAGAGTTCTTACAAATCAGTATATATGACCTGGGATCAATAGGGAAAGAAGAGGAAAAGACAATTCCAAATAGGAAAAACAAAGAGAGTCAATGGACATAGGAAAGCATAGTTAACAATTCAACACAATGGGTAACCCTGAGTCATTTTCCCTTCCTAATTGACAAAGATTATGGATACACGGTATGGTTGAGAGACAGGAAAAGAAACATTTATATTCCAAGTGCAGATACATTGGTACAACTCTTTGTGAGGGCAATCTGGAAATATCTACCAGATTATAAATGTGTCTACACTTGATTAAGCAAATCTGCTTCCAGAAATACATCTGTAGATTTACCTACTTGTTTATACACAGCATCACTGTATTTGTGGAAACTGGAACTAGCCCAAATAACCTTCATTGGAAAATGAAGTCTATGTAGTAAAATTGATGGGGATAGATGAACAAATGACATAGATTTATGAAACTTAAGTGACGAAGTTCCAAAATAAATTGTTCAAGTGATTATACAAGGTGTAGGACAGTATATTTACTATAATCACACATAGGTGTTTATTTGTATGTGTGTACAATGTGTATACACACACATTGGCATTTGCACAGAACAAACCTGGAACTATTTACTACAAATTGCAATGGGTATTAGAGGTAGTATTAGAGGATTATTTCCCTGTTCTGAGTCACAGATATTCTATGTTTGAAAACTGGAACAGACATGTATTTTCACTTTTATAGTCAGAAATCAATTATTTCTGCCTTGAATCAAAGGTCCAGGTGTGTTTGTTCTCCTTTGTTCTGTAACAGATTACCCCAAAACTTAGCAACTTCAAAAAATAACTGTTTTTGTTTCTCACAACTTCTGGGGACATCAGGCACCTAGGAGTGTTTGCTGAGTTACTCTGGCTTGACGTTTCTCATGAAATTGGAGTTAAGTTGTTGGCGGGAGCTGCAGTCCCCTGAGGGGTTGACTAGGGCTGGAAGATTCATTTCCAAGGTGGCTTGCTTTCAAGGCTAGCAATTTTGTGCTGGTGGTTGGTAGATCTTCCTTCTTTGCCACTGACCTTTCTGTGGTATCTTCTTTCACAATAGCTAGCTACCAAAAGCAGTGATTTAAGAGAGGGCAAGGCAAAGCCACAGTGTCTTTTATGAGCTGATGTCACAATCATCACAAGTCACTCTTTGTCATTTCTGCAAAATCCTACATAGGGGAACTTATTTGATATGTAAGGGATGACACAGGGCTTGATACCAGGTAAGATTCCCTGGGGATTCCTTAGAACCTGGTTACCACACAGTTAAGTCAGAGAGTAAAAGGCTAACGAATGCCTTCCATCTCCAGGCCCCTTTCACCTTGAGCAACAGTAAGTCTCTTGAGAAGAGTATAAAAGCCTCTTCTTGCACCTCTGGGTGGCATATACTTACCAGTCCTAAGTTGTTTTTTTTTTTTTTTTACATTTAGAAAAAAGGTGAACATTATATTTGAAGATTATGCTTGAGCCAGGAGCATAAAATGAAAATGGACTGCACATATACGACCACTCTATTTCCACATAATAATAAAGAATATTTCCTCTTTCGTCCATGCTATCCCAGAGAGGAGAAATTTGGGCTCAATATGTTTACACTAGCTTTATTTTTTAATGATTTATTAAATCAATATTGTTTTCCTTCCAAAGGATTAAGGTACTAACTGTTACACTGGAAAATATACTGAGTGACCATACAAAGAGCAATAGCCATATGGAGATGAACTTGTAAGGCATTTTATTTCAGATTTGTGCTTCTGAATTTGCAGAGGTCATTCATTGAAAAATACATCACAGGCATAATAAGACCATAAAATCAAACTTCTTAACAGAAACCTTTTGGAGCAGAACTGTTTTAATCAATAAAATTATGCATTCACTGTATACTATCCCTCTTTGAAGTTTGGGGATATAAACGTGTTAATATTTCTGCAGCAAAACATGAATATTCACAGTAAGTGGGAAACAGATTATCAGTTTCATGCCAATTCAAATCAGGCTTTGCTGCAAATAAATTTGGAATTTTTAGAGATTATGGACTTGTACACAAAATAACATTTGAATCTGATACTATGTTATATCATTGTTTTTACTGCGGTTAAAACAAAATATATAGCCAAGTAGAGTATTATTATGGAAGTTTTTCAATGCTACTTCTAAGTTATAAGACTTGATCTCAGCATCTATATGTTCTTCAAAAAAGCTGGGGTACTTAACATTTCCCTTGAATCTCTTTAAAGATGTGAGCATATAACTTTGTGAAGGAGCAATGAATAATATTTCTGCACACTTTTATGGTGTCTTGAGGAATGTAAAGGTCACCAACTCTACTCCAGCTCCAGAAATCCAGCTTCTCTGATTACGTCTTCGCTCCAAGTAGGCACACCCAAGGGCTGTGCAAGTGATTGGGCTGCAGCTAGTTTTCTTAGTCCTTGCATGCTTTTCAGAAGAGTTTATATCTCACCCCAAGGAGTGGCCTGAAGGAGCAGAGGAAATGGGTTTAGGAAGTCCCCAGCTCATTGTTAGGAGGATGGAAACTAACAAGGGCATTTTCAGGGTCAAACCATGAAGGACTTCCAAGGTAAAAACTGAAAAAGCAGGCCTGAGTGTGAGGAAACAGGCCAGTGACAAGAGTGACGACCTCTCTGACTTCTCAAAGTACCACAGAAGGAGCCCACTTCAGCCGCTAAGCCTGGCGGGGAGGGCATGAGTCTTGGTTCTACTTGTAGGGTGGAGCTAAGTGGGCCATGACCACATCCTGCTGTGGCCAATCCCCCAGTTTGCAGAAGACATTTTCAGTTTATGCCCACAGTCCCAGCATAATGTTTAACAGTGCCCCTTCTGCTTTTAGAAGTGCCCTGTTTTCAATGCTAAAGTATATGGCTGCTCACTGGGGAGA
>NW_004567127.1:18029368-18072446 GCF_000260355.1 Condylura cristata | reverse complement strand
CAAAGGAACGGGATACAGTTTCAGAGAGCCATGGTTCAGGTCTGGCCATGACCTCTAGCCAGGCATTTCCAGGGATTGTGGTTGCTGGAGAAAACGAAATAAGTGGGCCATGACCACATCCTGCTGTGGCCAATCCCCCAGTTTGCAGAAGACATTTTCAGTTTAGGCCCACAGTCCCAGCATAATGTTTAACAGTGCCCCTTCTGCTTTTAGAAGTGCCCTGTTTTCAATGCTAAAGTATATGGCTGCTCACTGGGGAGAGCAAGAAGTGGCTACTTCAAGTTATAAAGGATATTTATCAGAGCAGCCTGAGGTGATGTGATGGGAGAATGTGCAGCCACCAAGGAAGAGAGTTTAAGTGGTAGGGAGGAAGAAAGCCAAGCTGGAAGTCTACCCTCATGACCAACAGGGAAAAGGCAAGTTGCTGATCAGCTTGGGGGGAGGGGTGTATGCGGATCAAGGGGTCTCAACCTTGACTGAAAGCAGGGACAGGACAGTTGACATGGCTCTCCACTATACTGCCCCAAGTCCCAGACACATCTTCCCACATTATTTTTTGATAGTAAGTTCAGGTAGCTGGAAATTCCACCCAGAAGAGATTCCATCCAAGCTTCCACCACGCGCCTCCTATGTTTAGGCAGATCAGTGGTCTGCTAAGGCTCTTTTACTGATTAACCTGCCCCTTGCTGCAGGTACAAGCACTCTTTTCTCTCCCTTACCAACCCTGGGGTTATGTTTTCAAATTAACCTACTGGACACACACACACACACACAACACACAGAGCTATTAGAATATTTGAAAGTCCCTGGGGATTTCTTAGACCCTGGTTACCACACAGGTTACCACAAACTTATCCAAGGAGACCAGGGACTTAAATCACTGCACTCTCAGTGCCTGAAGGAGAATTTGGTGTACAGTGCTGCTCAATGTCTATTTATTGAATGAACCATACAGTATGTTATTGCATGTTGGTATAAACTAATTCAGTCTACCTGTCACCTAGCTGAGAGGTACTTAGACTGAGGATATAGAAAGGACAATAAGGATTTAATTTCAGAGTACACAATTAGGACCTTATTTATGACGGTTACTCAATAAATGTGGGAACTGAACAAAACTCCTGGGGTTAAAAGTGAAATGTGGCCCTCCCTGGTGGCGCAGCGGGTTAAAGCACAGCACTGAGAAACTAAAGCCACTTCCACATGAGTTCGATCCCTGCCTGCCCCGGAGGTGACCACATGGCACGGCAGACCTCTCCTGACCCGCCCGCTGCTCCCCTCAGCAGTGTACTTTGTCAATCTGCCTGTTCTGCTCCCCACTCTGTGTATGATGAAACCTCTCACCGCCCCTGCACCTCTGGACTGTACTCCAGATCTGTATGCACAAATAAATAAATCTTTAAAAAAAAAAAAGTGAAATCTAAGAGTAGGCACCAAGCCAGAAGGGCTCAGGATAAGGAGGGAAATGAGAAGGAATCAAACACAAACATCGCCTCCCTAAATGCATCCTAGGTAGACCGCCGAGACCCCCCTCTGTGAAACTGGCAAGGGCCACAAGAATATCTCAGCCTCATGAGTTCTCTCCTCAGCCTCATGAGTTCTCTCCCTAGTAAATGGGTCCATGAGAGAGGCGAGACTGCAGGCTTTGAGGTATGAATGCAAAGATGTAAGGAACAGTGCATCCCATTCTGCACTTAAAACTGCTTGGAAAAGTCTGTGTCAATGGTTTCTGCTCTACACTTGCCACACAGGCTTGCAGGCAAGTGGACGGGAACTTGGGGCCGTCTTGACAGAAACAGGCCCCTCAGATTAGCTATCATGACCTGCAGAGTCTGATGTCCTGTCACCTGGAAGAAACACTGACAGCCAGGCTATATGGCAAATCTTAAGGGAATTCTTATTACTCTACACAGTCTTAGAAAATAGTCAAATATATAAGGAAATCAGTGAGGAAAAATCATCAATAGAAGGTTTGTGTTTGGGTTTAACAAAAGTTCCTTTGAAGACAAAGGAACGGGATACAGTTTCAGAGAGCCATGGTTCAGGTCTGGCCATGACCTCTAGCCAGGCATTTCCAGGGATTGTGGTTGCTGGAGAAAACCAAATGAAGGCAGCTTTACACACATATTGTTTTTGTTAGTTTGTACCTTTGCCTTGAGGGAACTGTCCCAGGCCCTCTTTCATGTTCTACTAATGGGAGGCAGGGCATAAAGGATGCTTCATTCAGCATTGTCTACCTCCTGCTCTTTTCCCAGACCCAACTTTGGTTCAGGAGTAATTATAGGACGACATCAGTGCTTTCATGGATTTGCATAGCAATCCAGAGAAAGTTCATCCCTTCAGAGACAGCGAGGCAGCTAAAATGGTTCAAAATCCATTCTACTGGAGCCAAGAAATACACTTGTTTAGTGCTCCTCTATTCACTGTAACAACTCAAAACTAAAGTATAGCATGACCACCAAACACACCAATCCTGCATTCCCAAGCAAGAAGTCAAATGGAGAGGAGAATTGATCATAAATAGATTTCCTGCATGTTATGATGACCGTGAAGATCTATTAGGGGTTGGCAGGGACAGGGCTAGGGGGCTGCTCCCATGTGTCCTTCCAAAACTTCTATACACATTCCTTGTCTCTCCACTTATCCCTGATGTCCCTGCTACCTCCGGGGGCAAAGATTCACCCTTTCTCACCATTGCTTCTACAATAGGCTCTCACTTGCCACTGCTTCTCTTGTTCCCTTGTAGTTTATCTTCTAGAGAATCAACAGAGTGTTCTCTTAAAGACCTCCAAAGACCGGCGCCTCCCTGGTGGTGCAAGGGGTTAAAGCACAGCACTATGAAGCTATCCACAGCGACTTCAGGCTAAGTTTGATCCTCAGCCATGGAGCTGGCCCACATGGCATGGCAGATCTCTCCTGTCTTGCTGCTGCTCCCCTCAGCAGTGTGTCTCACTGGATCTGCCTGTTCTGCTCCCCACTCTGACTCTGGTGCATCCTCTCACTGCCCCTGCACCTCTGGCCTGTACCCCAGTTCTTTTATGCATAAATAAATAAAATCTTTAAAAACAATCCTCCAAAGGGCACTGCACTAAGAAGCTTAAGCCACTTCTGCATGAGTTCGATCCCCGCCTGCCCTGGAGGGGATCCACATAGCGTGGCAGACCTCTCCTGACTCGCCCGCTGCTCCCCTCAGCAGTGTACTTTGTCGATCTGCCTGTTCTGCTCCCCACTCTGTCCCTGGTGAATCCTCTCACCCTCCGCATCTCTGGCCTGTACCCCAGTTCTGTATGAATAAATAAATAAAAAAAAAAAAATCCTCAAAGATTAGCCACTGCACTTGGGATTCCTTGCTTATTCTCAGCCATACTGGTCTTTCTGCCACTTGAATGTGTCAAATGCATTTCTACCTGAGGACTTTTTGGTTTATTCAGATAGTTTGGCTTTGCCTTTAGGCTACTTCATAGCCTAATTTTAGTCTACAAATTAGGCTTGAATGTTTTCTCCTCGGAGGATTCAGTTCTCTATCACCAGCCCCTCCCCCAATAATGATCTTATTTTGCCATTTTCATTGCATTTAGGAAGGTACCTCAAATTAGCTCATTCATTTATGTTTGATTGTTGTTTCCCTCCTTCCCCAGTACATGAATTCCCTTAGAGAAGGGATCTCATCCTATTCACTGCTGTAATTTTAGTGTACAGACTGATGTTTCACATATTATGGGTGCTCAGTCAATATTTGCAGAATGAGTAAATGACTATCATTTCTAGAAGTTTCTAGAAGTCTAGTCTGTGGTCTATACTAAGTAGATGCTGTCTCTTTACCTTACAAAATAGTAGAAACCAACTAACCCAACCTTCTTACTTCACGGATGAGGAATCTGAACTTTTCCAAGGTGACAGGATGCGGTAGGGCCATCACCTGAACCCAGGTCTTCGTGTGTCCCAAGATGTTCTGTGCGCTCACCCCTGCAGACCTCGTGCGTGTTTCTGCACCCTCCAGCTGGACACATAAGCAGAACTCCCTTCCCAGAGGGAAGCTTCCTGCCCCCACTGCTCTTTGTACAGCCAATTCTGACCCTTTTCCTTTCCCTTCCACGTCTTAACTCATCTACCTTACGTATCTACAGATTCCTACCCAGAACACTTGTTGTCCCTTCCTGTTTATGGGAACTGAGTTCTCAACCTCTTCCAATCTCCTTGTCCTTTTTGCCTGGTTCTCCACACAAGCTCCGCCTTCCATTGTCACTAAAGATTCCCTCTCCAGCCCTCAGCCTTTTTAGGGAAAATTTGGAATAAAAACATAGGGTCTGAGAAATTTTCAGTTTTTTCTCTGTAGAACCTTAGGTCCCAAGTTCCTTCTGGCAAGTTCAATCGTTTTACTGTTGTTTTTACCTGGCATTTAACTGAGTATATATGCCTAGAAAGTATGTTTAGTGGATCTTTTCTTTCTGTGCAGTTCAGTGTGCTTGTGTTGCAGTATGTGCTTGGCCTGTACATGATGCAATCTCTTGCACATAGTTGCTAGTAATAGTGAAGATAAAAACATATGCCTCTCTCTTCCTCTGTCATACAGCCAGTGCAACTTTCTTTCTAGCTGTCTAGATAGCTGCCTAACTAAGAAATGGCAGGGACCGGCCCTTAGCACTGTGGATGACCTGACAGTCTCCAGGTTTCCCACACACATACTTGACTGATGGAGAAGAGACGTAGGATGTTTGAAATATTAAAATAATAAAGTGGAGAAATGTATTTTTTCAGACTTCTCGCTTGTGAAATTATGTGGAACACTGAGTTAAATACTAATCACATATGACAACATGTAACTTTCAAAGTATCTTCCAGAATTACATCATTGCTAAAAACCACAAACATATCTGGCTTTAGATTTGTGACAAACTAAATAGAAGTTTATAGTGATTTAGATGGAAATAATTTCACGAAGGAATCCAGATGGCATCATAAACCACAACAGAGCAGATTAAGTGGTCTATGAAGTCATTCTTTGCTGTTACCACACACTGAAATGTACAATACGTTTATTATTTCACGAATGCCACACTATTGCAGGATCTTGGAAACAAGACAAAACTAAAATGGCAATATTTCATTCAACCAAAAGTGGTTTCAGTTTTCTTACGTAACTATTTTTTAGTAATGCAAAGTGTGTGTATCTATATTTATTTATTTTAAAAATGTCGGATAGTTCAATTATTCTATAATCAAGATGACCAAGATTTATCACCAAAAAAAGTGTTTATATGCCTATCATTCAACTATGTGCTGCTCACTTCATGGTAATGGATGAAGTGCAATGATGACCTAGCAGAGGAGCAATGGGTTCTGCTGGTAACCAGCTCTGTCACCTCACTGAGGCAGCCTCTCTGAGTGAGGTTCCAGTCTCTCACTGTCAGACAAGGAAGTCTGTTGAGATTAGGAGTCCTCAACCAGTCACTGAGATCCTACAGCTGAATCTTGAGTGATTTGTCTATGACAGGCTGGCTCTGGCCTGGTGCCTGGCTGCAGCCAACTCTCATTTTACCTTACGGAGCTGTCTTTGCTGAAGGCCACAGGCTTCAGGGAAGTCAAAAAAGAAGCTTGTATTTTGTATTTGAAACAATTATGGAACTCTGGTCTAAAAGATTTTTTTTTTAAATATTTATTTATGCATATAGAACTGGGGCACAGGCCAGAGGAGCAGGGGCAGTGAGAGGATTCACCAGAGGCAAAGTGGGGAGCAGAACAGGCCGACTGATGAAGTACACTGCTGAGGGGAGCAGTGGGTGAGACAGGAGAGGTCTGCTGCACCATATGGATCATCTCCAGGGCCGGGGGAAGAACTGACACTGAGGTGGCTATGGTTAGCTTGCAGTGCTACGCCCTAACCTGCTGCGCCACCAGGTAGGGCCCATGATCCAAAAGACTTCTAAGCCCTTTTTAGTGAACATTAGTTCACTCTTCTGTCTTTTATTGTGCCTTTCTTTTGTCACCTATCGCCCACTTTTCCTTTGGGTAACTTACTCCATTCATGTTTTCAGCCAAATAGTTTTCGTCAGATTATACCCCATTTCCTCTACCCCTAATTTTTACTTCTAAGAGTTGGCCTGGAGTAGCTTGTGCGTAATGGAATACCTCTTGTCCCTGGCCATGGGGACTAGCTGCAGGTCTGGAATGTAACCCAACTGGAGACCAGCAGACAGGAGATATTCGCAGGGACTAATGAAGGAAAGAAGCATCATCTCTCTCTTCACCAACTGGAAGAGCTCTTCTTCCTTAGTTTGCTACAAAGAAGTTTGGCCAGGAGGTACTACTGACCCTTGTTACCCTGGGAGGAGAGTTTGGAACTGCTGGAGGCAGCACTGCAGGGAGCCAAGTGAAGCTAAAGAAAAGACTAGATTGTATCTGAAAGACAATGAGGAGCTACTGAAGAATGTTAGAAAGGAAGCATCATATAACCAGATCTACATCTGAGAAAACAACTCTGGCCATTCCTCATCATTTGAGGAGAAGGGACAGAAAGGGGGAGTGGGGGTGGGGGGGGGTGGCAGGAGCGGGGGGGTGATGTTCAACCAGAGAGGGAACATCATTTGGTAGATCTCTGAAGTAGCTGGGAAAATGATGTTGAAGGCCTACAAGATACCTGTAGCATAAGGAATAACAGGGCAAGTGGGATGTCTGAAGAGGCTGGAGAGTTTGGGGTGACTTAGGTTTACAGCTGGGAAATAGTAAGAGGGAAAACAGGCTGAGGGCATTATCATCATTCACCATGGTCTGGTTTGGAGCATAATTTTGTGTGTTAGTAAAATCACTTCTAAGTGACAGAACATTTCAGTTTGAAATGGAACAGCTAGGGGTCTCTCTCGAACTGTGGCAATGTTTTGACCTGACAGATACTGGACAGAACAAGGCAATTAGGAATGTATAGGAAAAGGCAGAATTCAGAAATCCAGATTTGAGGCAGCTGCTGGCAAATCCTACGGGGGGTGGGGGTGGCCTGGAGCAGCAGCCTTGCTCACTCTGGTCAAGTCAGACTTGGCATCATGGGGGATCACTGAGAACCTTCTAATTCCAGCCAGTCCCCTTGTTTCACAGTGAGAAACTGAACTGCAGAGAGGTCGAGTCATCCAAGGTGACAGGGTTAGGATCCAGAGCTCCTTCACTCCCATCTCTCTTCATGGTCTTTTCTGTATCATGAAGTGACCTCTATGACGGCCTTGAAGGCCAAGGGAGCAGCCCTGTGCACCCACGACTCCGTGGCTGTTCCCTTCCCAGGCTCAGCTCTTCAGCCAATCCTGAGTATAACACTAGTCACACTCACACCTGAAAGGGCTTGGGGTCATGCTGTCACTGGTATGATTATAACAACCAAGTTTCAGAATTACTCCTGGAACTTCATGACTAAAAGAAAGAATATTGGTGGTGGGAAGCCCACAGGGATTGAGATGGAGATGAAAAAATGTACAAAATGAAGAATGATGCAAAAATAATTATTTTAAAAAGAAAAAAATTAATTTTTTAAAAGATTCTCTATTTGTGCAAAAGGTAAGATCAAAGGGAAACAAGCCATGTCCTGATTTTACAACAACAAAAGACAAATTATAGTATGTTTAGGTCCACATTACTAGTATGGCTTAAGTAAATGATACTAGCCATGCAAATGTTGAAATTCAAATATCAGTTATTAAAATGTCTTTGATTTATTTTAAAATGCAGAAATGACAGCACCATATTGTAAAATGTTACTGCCTCTTCTTGTTGTAAGAATCCATACAGATTTAACTGGCATAGGGCTCTGATTAAATTACCAGAAGGTTAAAATAACAGCAATATGTTACCCACAGTTATTTCAGCTCCATCAATTCAGAATCTGATTAAAAAAAGATTAAATTAATAAGCCTGTGTTGCAGAGATGGAGAAGGGCATAATTAAGACTTAGGAAGAAATTTGAGATTAAACTATAAAATACTTTAGAACCATGTATATATTTATCTAATATGTTGTTTTGAAAGTAATCATTTACTCACTAAAAGAGCAACTTCAGGATCTCAGTTTGTAATGAGTGACAAATATTTCCTCATTCAACAATTCCACTCATTTAAATAGATCTTCCTCCAAATTAGAGCGTTTATTTTTTAAATTTTACTTATAATTGCATATAGTTAAGGTTCATAGAAGGAAAATGCATATGTTTATATATATTTAGTTGCACTCCAAAAATTTAATTATGTAAAACCACGAGTTGTAAGGCAGAATTTACAAATGGAAACAAACCCCATCACTGCGATGATATAAGTTAATTTCTTTTAGAATTGCTTGGGATACCAAATGAATTCAGTTGAGAAATCTCAGCAAGTAACATACAATTTCAGTCCAACGTGTGAAGTTAGCACCCCACCTTGTGGAAAACAGTAGGTGTTGTTAGACGGAAACCTGTCAGTTTCAGTGGGATTGTCACCAGCACATGGTCAGGATTCACACGTACTTATATGCTAAGAGAGGCAAACAAAGAATCCCTGTCTATTAAAGTTATAGAAAAACAAACGTGCTTCCAAGATACAAGTATTTTTGTCTCTAAGTATTGGTACCTGTGATATGTTTGGGCTATTTAGAAAAGAAACATAAGAAACATTTCCTATCAATAGGTTACTTGTTCCACTGAGTTTTCTATCTCTTCTCAGAGCTTTGTTTCTAAAAAATAACTTTCATCTTTTCAAGTGTAACCTTCGAAGTACAGGAAATGTGCAAAGTCCAAAACAAAAAATTAACCATTTTCATCACTCAACGAGAACCCCTACACCCTTTCTGTAAATCTTAACAACGTGTCAGCTCACTTAAATCCCTTCTGCAACTGAAAACACGCTAAGTTGATCTCAGGTTTCTAAAATTGAAATATTTCCTTGTCTTTCCCAACCTCCTGTCACAATTCTTGTCAAAACACACCCTCCAGTCGTCTGAACATGTGCTTCGAGTTCCAACTTCCTTTTTCTCAGGCTGTTTCACCTCCTCAAAGTCCCCAAAGTTCTTGGAAAGCCACCGCCCTCAGGGCAGCTCTAGTCTGCAGCTCTTACTGTCCTTTGCAGACACCAAACATGCATGTATACATGCTCGCGGATTTTGAAGTTCTCCGTGGAACTTGCCTGAGTGGGCACCTCCTCAGGTAATGCTCCAGCTCTGGGGCCGCTGTGGTAATGCCCTTTGGGAGCTGAGTCCTCTGCGCCACACCCCATGGCTACCACTGTGTATTCACCCTGGAAGCATTAAAAGGGAAACTGGAAACTCACGTGCTGGGTGGCCCTTACAAAGTGGAAGATAAAGTCAGGGCTTGACCATTTCATTGGGGAAATCACAAGTATCAGAACTATGGTTCTCGTCACCTGAGCTAACCAGTTCTTCAAAGCTAAGCTTCACCTTCCAGCCTGAGGGAGAAATAATACAACCTGTGAGTGGTTCACAAGGGAGACCTAAGTGGTAGGCTCAAGAGGGGCAAGGGCTTCCCCTGTCAGCCACTCTCCTTAATCCCTTTGTTTTCAACACAAGGTTTCACTCCAACCACAGTTTGGCTTGGGATTCTTTAGTTTCCAGTGGGCAAATCTTGGGGAGGATAGAAGGCCTGGGAGTCTAACTGGTTACAGGTAGTCTTGAATTGAATCTTACCCAGCACTCCAGGCTCCAAAGATTTTTATTTTTTTATCCTGTAGTACTGTCCAGCAACACTTTTATTAATCAGCCATGACGATTTTCAGAATTTGCGCTGCCTTTTCAACTGCGTCCAAAACTTGAGGCAAAAGGGCAATTTCTTTTCCATACTTTGCATTCTTCATACAACGTAAGTCCAAATTTTGCACACAAAAACTACTCAATCAAGATCCATTTTTTTTTTTTTTCAAGAATTTTACCCTGCGGAAGGCTAAGTTCCTACAGAGCTGTTCTGCCCTAACAAAATAGAATATGTAAAACAAACACATCAATGCCTGTAACCTCAACATGACTTTTGGTGAATAAAGATTTCTAATAAAACCATACACTCTCTTAGTGGAAAGACATTCTAAAGCCATAAAAACTCCTTTCAAACTCAGGAGAGGGAAACCATCCCTAACAAGGATACAAAAATGTTTCTAAAGACGAAGTGGAGACAACCTCTCCTCATCTTTCTCCAGACAGTTGGTAAAATATATCAGAAATCTCCATTGTCGGCCATTCTCAAGTTCAGCCCTCTCCTGCTTCTGCAAAGTACCTCAGGTCGCAACAGTGCAGCGCTCGGCAGCACACTGCCACCTTCTGGCAATGAGTGGGGATGACACGGGTTGGGGAGGCTGCACTGGACAGAACAATAGTTTTTCCTTCCCAGGACCATTTCTGAAGCCAGAAGGGCATTTTGGGGGAGGGTGAGGAGGAGAGGAGGGAAAAGGAGAGACAGGGAGAGAGGCTGGGGGAAGAAAGGAAATGAGAATGAGTGCAAATGTATAGGACTTAGGAAATGACTTTGGTGTGGCGCAAGGGGGCTGGATGGTCTCTGAATCCCAGGGTGTGTCTGGGTTCCCCCAGTAGAAGCTATTGACTCTTCTGGGCACTTTGGAGCATTATGTATAAACACACAGAGATAGTTACATTTCACTCACAGTCATCCGAAATGGCAACTCCATTCATACAAGTGCTTAGACCAAAAGCTTGGATGATCTTGATTTCTCTCTTCACATCCCATATCTAGCCTGTCAGGAAACTCTATTAACTCTGCACTCAAAAAATATAGAGAATCCAATTACATCCCTCTATGTCTACCATTACTGGTGCAAGTCATGTTATATATTGCTTGGTTTGCTTTAACAATCTCCCAACTGGGCCCTCCAGTCTATTTGTAAGATAGCTTCCAGAATGGTCTATTTAAAACAGCAGTTGGATTAAGTTACTCCTCTGAGCAAAACATTCCAACAGCGCCCAGTTTTTCCTCAGAGTATAGAGGACAGACATATGCGTGGGTCCCTGTCCCACCCTCCCCTCTTCTCTCCATTGTGTCTCTCTCCACTGTGTTCCTGCCACCAGAACACCCTATTTCTCCCAACACCCAGGAATGTCTTCTCTGGCTTTTTTCTCTCCACCTGAAATGCTCTTCTCAGGGGTGACATATTCTTCAAGGTCCTTTGAGCAACTGCTCAAAGGTCCCCTGCTCAGAGGCCTCAGTCCCCCTTTCCCCTATAAGCCTCTCCTAACATCAGTTATGTCCTGACAAGCTTTATGATTTTCTTATCCACTAGATCTAATACTGAGTGTCTTCTTGATGCAGCTGGAGTTGAGTAAGTGCCGCGACAGCAAAAGTACTCCTGGTCTATTTTGTTCTTTGGTGGCTCTCATTGCCTATAGCAATGTCTGACAAATGGAAAGCAAATATTTATGGTTGAATAAACAATGTTTAAAAAAAGTGAAAACAGAAATCTCACTGCTATTACATTAAACATTTGGAAACAAAGTTTTGTTTTAAATATATAGTTTTACACATTTTTAAATGTCAGAAACACATTTCTGTATTGATTCACATCATATGTAATATCTCTCAAAAATATTTCACTATTGGGCCCATCTTGGTTGTTTTTTCTTTATTCAAGATCCTTCCCATTTATTCAGAGGTTAAATATTCAAGGCCTTTTTCTCATTTTCTTATCTATCAGTTAGAGCTGACAGAAGAAAGTAACTGAGTTTTGCATGTTCAGCTTGTATTGCATGTTCAGCTGACTCTTTCCTGTTAGCTTGTTAGCTGATTTTTGTTTCTAACATCCTTATAGAATATATGACTTTGCTTTTGCTATTTCAATATTTATTCCTCTTATTTCACTGAGTTGGGGCCCCCCAAAAAAGAGTATGAGTTATGACAGGTATTCTTATTTGGTTCTGATTGGAGGGAGAAAGAATGGACATTGGCTTTGGTTCCAAGTACCCTTTTTCATATTAAGGTACCAGCAAAAATGTTTGAAGAACGGGTTGTTTTGAAATGCAGTGTTTTAGCCTTATAAAATGGGAGCCATGGGTACACATTTGCTGCAGAGAAAAGGAGCAGAGTCCACAGCAAGCGCAGGATGTGCAGAGTTGCACTGACAGGCCCTCAGCATTGTTTGGTCTGAGCCAATTGCTGAAAAGTATGAAGAGAGGGCAGAGAGGCTTTCTGTAGTCACCACAGTCTAGTACATTCGTCTCTACTTATAGTCTGTATATGCTTACTCTGTTACTTCAAAACAGGGATTCAATAAACAACCCAGCAGAGTGCAATACTTAGAAAGGGCTGAGCTGACATGTCCTTTCATGTCAGCAAGTTATTTGATGTGGGTTATTTTTTCACCGTTTTTCTAATCAAAAGTGACACCTGCATTGTGAACACTAGGAAAGTTCTAAGAATACTTGCAGAATATGTAGAAGTACAAGAATTGTTGTAGACTAATATTTAGTGAAAAACCGCAAACAGAGAGAAGCAATGGTCCAGCAGTATAGGAGGCTGCTATGGAAGCATTAAACAGTACAAGATAGACCTCCACATCCCACATGAAAGCCAGCAAGGTAGAGAGTTAAACAGAAAAAAGCTGAAGAAAATAGATAGGTTTTTAAACTAGCCATGATTTATAAACTAGCCACGCTATGCACCTCCAACCTCCCCCCAACCCCCCCAACTTGTTAAGTGATTATCGTCATATGCTCATATGTAACCCATTGTATTTTGTTATATGGGCATTAGAAACTGGAGGAAAAGTGCACCAGCAAGGTGGATCTCAACTGGCACAGTATCGCCCCCTAGCGATGGGGTCTGGGTGGCGACAGGGAAGTTTTGTTTTTTTTGTTTTGTTTTGTTTTGTTTTTAAATTATATACGTTACTATCTAAAGTTTTGAATTAAGGAACAAAAAAATATATGAAATAAACTTCAGAAATAATAGAAGAGAGTAGTATAAACAGAAAAACACTTACAATCCTGCTATAGCTCCTTGTGAGGCATATTCAAAAAAGATATGCTAACATAAGCAGAGTTTTATGCAGAATTGATACTCAGTGTTTTCTATAAATGAATAAACAAATGATCTTTCTTGGTAAACATTATAAACTAAATTATAAAGTAATAGGAAATCTGGTTAAGTGACCCAGAAGCAATAGGTTGGCTCTAATTATTTTTTTTAAGATTTATTTATTTGTGCACACAGAACTGGGGTACAGGCCAGAGGTGCAGGGTGGTGAGAGGATTCACCAGAGACAAAGTAGGGAGCAGAACAGGCTGACAATGAAGTAACACTGCTGAGGGGAGCAGTGGGCGGGTAAGGAGAGGCCTGCTCCGCCAGGGTGGGGATCGAACTCATGCTGAAGTGGCTTTAGCTTCTTAGTGCTGTGCTTTAACCCACTGCACCACCAGGGAGGACCCTGTCTCTAATTTTTTAATCCCTTAAATCAATTTCAGAAACCCCTCCTTTTACTTTATATACAAACAAAGCTGACTCTATTTTTTATTTTAAAGATTTATTTATACATACAGACCTGGGGTACATGCCAGAGGTGCAAAGGTGGTGAGAGGGTTCACCAGAGGCAGAGTCGGGAGCAGAATAGGCAGGTGATGAAGTACATTGCTGAGGGGAGCAGTGGGCGGGTCAGAAGAGGTCTGCCGCGCCATGTGGGTTACCTTCTCAGCTGGGAATCAAACTGGTGCTGAAGTGGCTTCTGCTAGCCTTGCAGTGCTGTGCTTTAACTCCTTAAGCAACCGGGGAGGGCCCACAACTCCAGTTTTACATACAATTTTTGAAAATGTCTTTTTCTAGTCTCACTGAGTTTTTTATTTTATTGATACTATCTAAAGCTGGTAACTCACGCTCTAACAGAAGTCACAAAGAGTAACAGTTGTCAAGGGAGGCAGTTTACAGATAAGACTCAAATACAGAAGCAAATAAAACGATGAACCAAAATCCTCAGTGCAATATCTGGGCCTCATTTCCTTCCATATCTCCCTTGGGTAAATGTCCCTACTAAAACACAGGCCAACAAAGAGCCTGTGACTTTCCAGAAAGAAAGTTTTAGTGTGATTTTTTGTTTAACTTTATATAACTCTGGTAATTGTTCCCATTTGGAAAGGTTACTATGCAATTTTTCTGGAGGATATGACTTTAGCTACTCTTTAAAACTAATCCCAGTGGAAATTACACTTTCTTTAGAAGACTTCCTAAGATCTCTTCATATAAGTAATTTCACAGTTAAATATTCATTTTTGGTTTTGTTTTTGTTTTTGCTTAGCTTTCTAACTCCTCATTTTTCTCATCTCATTTGCTGTATTGAGCGGAACTGAGATATTTCTCTCAAGGGAAACCTGTTTTTCCTAAAAAGCTAGCAAAATCTACTGAGAGAAATATAGGCTAATAGTGTAACAGGAATAATCATTTCTCTTCACTCTTACACAATTACAAACATGTGAATTATATATACATATGCACATATTTATACAGATATATTTTAAGTATCATTTAAAAATTACCTTGAATCAAAACAATCAGGAGAAATTTGAAGTTTCTGCAACAAAAGTATTTGAACTCTATCATTAATTATTAACAAATCATATTAATTTAAAATTTAGCTTAAAAGCTGTGCTATACAGCTAAAATAAATAGACCAATGCAAGCATTTAAATATTTTTCTACAAAGAAAAATATTTAGAAAATTGTTCCATAATTTCTTATTATAAGTTATTTAGCAATCAATAGAAAATTTCTGAGCACTATCTGATGAACAAAGATGCAAAAATCCTGAACAAAATTTTAGCAAACTGAATTTAACAATATATTAAAAGGATCACACACTATAATCAAGTGGGACTTATTCCAAGGGCTGCAGGGGGGTCTCAATATACATAAGTCAATTAATGTAATATACACCAATAAAAGGAGGGATAAAAACTACATGTTCATCTCAATTGATGCAGAAAAAACATTTTACAAGATTTAATACCCTTTTATGATAAAAAGCTGTTAGTAAAATGCGACCAGAAAGAAAGGACCTGGTACATCTCAGCAAAAAAAGGTCACATATGACAATCCCACAGTTAGCATCAGTCTCAATAAGATCAGGAACAAGACAAAGATGCCCATTTTCATCACCATTATTCAACATAGTATTAGAATTCCCAGGCAGAGCAATTAGATAGGAAAAAAGAAATAAAAAGTATCAAATAGGATAGGAAGAGTAAAACTGTTACTATCTGCAGAGGATAGGATTATATACATAGAGAACCCTAATCCACAGAGCTATCACTTCATACTTGCTAGAAGGATAATTATAAAAAAGACAGGATCAACACATTTTGCTGAAAATGCAGAGAAAAGGGGAAAATGCTGTTGGGGGGATATAAGTTGCTGCAGACATCATGGAGAAGAGTAAGTTGATTTCTCATAATATTAAGAAAAGAAATACCATATGATTCTGCTATCCCACTGCTGACCATTTATCCAAAGAATGCAAACACACTAAGAAGAGCTCTATGCACACCCTCCCACATTTATTGCAGCATTATTCAGAATAGCCAGAAATTAGAAACAACCTTAGTGCCCACAGGCAGATGATTGGATAAAGATGTGGTATATACACACAATATGAAATCTTGTCATTTGCAACAAAAATGGATTTACCTCGAGGGCATTATGCTAAGTGATATAGTCAAAAGGAGAAAGACAAATACTGGATGATTTCACTCATATGGGGCAGATAAAGGAACAAAATATGTGACTGAATAAAACCAAACAAAAAACAACTCTTAAGAACAAAATACTAGCTACCAGAAGGGAAGGGGTTGGCAGTTTGGGTAAATGGGATCAACTGTATAGTGATGGAAGAAATTCTGAACTTGGGGTTGACTAGCATATGGTATTATATTCGGAGGTTGATATGTAAGTCTGTATACCTGAGACCATATAATGTTTTAAGTAACCAATGTTACTTAAAAAAAAAAGAAAAAGAAAAAACAGAAAACTCCCATGCTACTTGGGTAACTCTAAACAATTAACAACTGGAATGTCTATCTTCTGACGTCTCAGAAGGTCTTCACATTTTTGTGTTGAAAATATGGGTTTTGTCATCTTAACAGAACCAAGTATAAAGCAATGAACTTTTATTCCTAAAGACCTCTGAGTGATGTGGCTAACAGTTTGCCCAGGCACACTGTTAATGCTTTCAAGTGGTACAGATTTTCTGGCTCACTGAAGAAACTGGGGAAAAAAAAAACCAAAAAACTAAGTAAATTATAAAGAGACAAGACCTTTAACCACAGGAATGAAAATTCCTGTACACTTATGTTGAAAGAAAAAGCGAGGAAAAATGGATGGGTGGGACACTACACCAAGAGCTTGGCATAAACATCTTATAGAAGCTGTATTAAAATTATGGCTTTAATTAGAAAATGGATTTGACTTTGGTTCTGACACAATCTTGATATAAACTAACTTGAAAACCCTTCTTCTATAAACAGATAAAAATATTGCAAAAAATAGAACAAATATTATTTTATCTGGATTGGGAAGGAAGGAAATCCCAACTTGAAACTGAAATGGGAGCAGAGAGATGAGGCATGGAGAGGGGGGAGGAAGTGGCAATTAGGCCAGGAACTGGGACGGGATGGAGTGCCTGGTGTTTCAGAGGAAGATGTGCAAAGGAACAACAAATTGTTGATACTTCCACACATCAATAGATCCCTACATCTGAAAGTCAGAATAGCTGGGGCTCAGTTCGTAGCCCTTTTAAGTGAGCAGCCAGATGTAGAGAAATAATTTTAGCAGTAGATACAAACATGATGAAGAACAAGTAACCATAGATAAATCAAATTCTCAATACATACAGAATTGATAGAATTCTACTTGAAGAGCCAAGAAGCACATGAACTAGATGTTTTATGTAAGTATAAATAAAATAATTTTCATATGATCAACTAAAAAATGATATCCTCTATTTGAAAGAATAAAATGTATAGGAAAATAAACACCCAGTTTTTATTTGAAGTTTTACTTTAGAGAAATTCTTACCTTTTTGGTAGTAAAGAAATATATCACTGACAATAAACATGGTCTATCAGCAAAAAGCCTTGTTAATGAAGAAAGACATTAAAATGACTGCCTTGTGTGGGCAGTGTTGAAGTACATGGATTGTTTCAATGGACACTAAAACAATGTTTTACAAATGTATAACATTAGAAATAGAAGTTGCCACATACCTGGGTACTGGGATCTCTATCTCTACTTTGTTCAAAAGATTTAATTTTTTTGACACTCAATTCATCAGTGTCAGCAATGATGTAATGTCTAGGAGAGTAACCATCAGACAACTTCTCGAGCAGCCTCAGAATCTCAGTGGTATGTCCACCTGAAAAAAATATTGAAAGTTTTATGATTAAAACACATCCATGGACACATCCATTTGACCATGTTATACTATCATGGTGGATTGGGAGTCTCCAAAAAAAACAGAAGGAAAATTTGGAAATAAGCAATGCCCTTGTGTAAGTACTACTTTGACAGGATGGAAGATGATAATAAATGTCTAAAAATACAATCATCAGTAGCAGTAGGTGTGAAAGAAGTACAAGACACAGTTCCTATTATCAAGAAATCTGTTGGGAGAGGAACAAGAAACACATAGAGAACAATGCAAGAAAACAAGAAAAATGGAATGGTCGGAGGAGCCAAGCAAATGGTTATGAGAAATCAATGCCCTAAGAGTAGGGGATATTCCTGGTCAAGGCTTGTGATGGCTTGAAAGGTGAAACTACTAGATATCTGGGAGCAGGAAGGCCATAGGAGGGGTAGAATATTAGGACATGAGACAGCAAGATCTGAGCTATGTGTTCAAGAAATAGTAGGATTCTTGGGAGAAGGATGAGGATGAACCATGGTCAGGAATGTAGGTTAATAAATGGAAAGACGGTCATGGAAAATGTCTTTGTTAAAAAGTAACATTCAGGGAACCATGAGCACTGACCCGCAGGGCTCGGTCCTTCCTCAGGGGGCCTTTTGGTGACCACCATAAGCCCTTCTCCTAATAAAGGTCTCAGCACACTGCAGGTGTACAGCTTCAGCAAACAGCTGCATGTTCAACTTATGAAACTGTACAGTGTCCAAAATTAGATTTCAAGACCATGTGTTTAAAAATCACCTGTGTTCACTGAGGTTCTTTCATGGAAAAACACTCCCACATCATCTCCCTTTCATATTAACTATATACCATTTAAGCAAAGCAACCAAACTTGATCAAAGAGCCTGTCACACCTATTTAGTTTGATTGCTTGGCCTCCGCCAGGTTGATATCCAGAACATTCTCTGTATTCATTTTATTTGTTGTCTCCTACTTTTCTCTGCTCACATTGTTTCCCTTACTTATAAATCTCACCTACCTCTATCTCTGTTAGTGTATAAAGAACAACTTTCAATAGTGACACAATGAACACACCAATGGATGATCAAACACAAATTAACAATGTGTTTTCTACCACAGGGTACATTTTTTTAGAGTTGAAAGAGAACAGTTGCTATATAGATACCAAAAGGAATTAATATATTAATGAAATTATATAGAATAAGTGTGAGTTTTCAGGAATTAGAACAATACTTACATCATAAAACCTGTCAACCCTTCTCATCTGGGGCAAGTAATTGACATCTGACTTACACTCATTTTAGTGTTTTTATTCTAGATTTAAAAGTGTGACAGTTAGCAAAGTAGGTACTTGTTTTCACAGTTGAAACAAGGATAAAAGCTAATGTCCACAACACCTTCCCTTGAAATTAAAACTCCATTATGCTTCTAGAACACTCCCCCCGCCCCCAAGGAAACCCTCATTGAATACATTCTTTGGAAATTTAAACTTGTTACTGAATAAAGTTATTGAAATGATGGACTTTGTTTTCCATTTGATTATTACTACATATTCTTTGGAAACAAAATCTTCAGCTCTACCTTAAAAATACATACCAAGAATCCAATCACTTCTCCCACCTCCTTTGCTACTAATCTGCTCCACTCCATCTCATTCTTACATGGATTATGACCATTGCTTCCTGGTCTGTTCCCTTCATCCCTATCCTGTTAGAGTTAAAAGGCTTCTTGTAACTGCCCCTTCCTCAATTACCTCTAGATCTCATTTGCTCCTCCCTGCTCCCTAGCAACATAATCTAATTGTCACTCTGGCCACCCTACTATTAGGGAAACTTCCCTTGACAATTCTAAGATGCAATTCCCTCCCCCTATTTCATAATATATATCACCATATAATTTACAATGCAGTTTATTTGTTTTGTTTTTTTGTCTCTCTATCCCTACTCCACACTTGTTCCAATAGAGGGTAAGCACCATGAAGACAGGGATTTTTGTTTGCTATTGTTTCTCCTTTATCTCCAGAGCCTAGAAAATAGAAGTTACTCATTACTGAATGAACAGACAGGTGGGAGTTCAATATTAAATCTAAAATTTGCACAAGAAGATCAAATGGTGTCTCAAAGAAAAGTAGTAATTCTGACTGATGTTCTTTGAACATAATTGGTTGATAAATGATATTTTATGGTATCTAAAGATTAAACATCTTTTGAAATTCAAGATAAACATTGAAAATGCCTGCTTCCTCCAACATTTGGGCATGAACTATTAAACTGTTTACCTAACTACAGGTCTTTCTTTGACTTGAATGATCATTTGGGATCCTTGACCTCTCTCTACCCTGAATGGTTTGAATGACAGAGGACACATTTGCCATTATTAGTTCCCAGTATTTCCAATTTAAATTTAATACTGTTTAAGTGAATGGCTCCAACATCTATCTGTCCATTAACTTAACTCACAAATTGGGCATCATTCCTGAGTCTTTCCTTCCCTGATCCCCCTTTCAATCTACAAGTCCTATGTGATTTTTAGTTCATAAATCTCATTTTAAATTCATATATTGGGCCCTCCCTCGTGGCACAACAGGATAAAGCACAGCACTATGAAGCTAACCACAGCTACTTCAGCTTCAGTTCAATCCCTGGCCAGGGAAGTGACCTACATGGTGTAGCAGACCTCTCCTGTCTTGCTTGCTTCTCCCCTCAGCAGTGTACTACCTCAATCTGCCTGTTCTGCTCCTCACTCTGTCTCTGGTGAATTCTCTCACCTCCCCGGCACCTCTGGTCTTTACCCAGTTCTGTATGCATAAATAAATAAATCTTTTTAAAAATACATATACTTTTCTCTACCCCCACACCTATCACACTGTCATAATCTCTTACCTGACTATTCTTGGGCTCTGGTTTGTCTCCTTACCTCATTCTTTGTCATGACATTTTCTTGATAATGCAGGCTAAATCACCTCTGTGAGGGATACATTTAATTGGGTCACTCTCCATTCAAAAACACTTTAGAAGACCCCTCTGTAGCCAGGACTAATAATAGTACTGTTTCTTAAATAATCACTATATATCAAGCACTTTGCTAAGCATTTTAAATACTATTCCATAACATCTTTCCTCACTTCTTCTCATCCCACATTTTTCATGGTGGCAATAAAAACTCAGAAACGCTAGTGTGCCTAAGACTACCAAGTTAATAAGTGGCAGAGATGTGATTCAACTCAGTATTATGTTAACCTAGAGGCCTGTAGTCTGAATTCTACAAACTATGGAGTAGTGGATTGCTGCTAATAGCCCCAGAGAGCAGGATTTAAAACTCTTTTTAGGATGTGGACTGTGTTCCTTATTTTTGTTCCTTATTTTTCAAGTCCCATTTTAGACATTACTTTTCTAGTAAGCTTCCTGACTCAAGTTCAGATCGTGATGCCCTTCTTGAAGTCTTCCACTGTGCAGTTTATACTCACAATTATAGCATTTATCTTATTGTGCCAAGTACCCACTTTGTTTTTTGCTTTCTTTCAGTTTTCCTATTTTCTCCATTTCATTCACTGCTGTATCCTCACACGCCTTTCAGTGTTTGGGACACAGTCAGCACCCCAGGAGAAGTAATATTTATTGATTTTCATATTTCCAGAGCACAGTGTCTGGATGATCCTATTGTTAGGGAGAATAGACTAAAACTAAAACTCAAAATATGTTAAATGAATAAAGTAATGAATTATTATTGAATATAGTTAAAACAGTTGTTCATACTAGCAATATTTTTTTTCTGTGTGGGTGCAATCTCTGGGGGTTTTCAGGAGATTATACGCAGAATGCACATTATTAACATTTTAAATCATACGCGCCGACAGAAATGCTGGATCCTATCCATTGACAGTGAATTACCGGCTGGGGCAGTTGTTATACTCTGACAGATATCTAAGGTGTGCACTGTTCCATGGTTAGCAGATAACTGTTTTTTGTATTGTGTATATTTTTTGTATTTGTGTATATTTATAAATCTGACAGTTCATTTTTGCCTCATGCATGTATCACAGATGTAGTATTCGCGATTCCTAAACTAAATACCTACATGAATCCTACCAAGCAATTTTTAGACAAGAAAACTGTTAGCAATTTAAAATGTTAGCAATTTAAAAGGCTTCTGCGCCCTCTGTTCACTCTGATCCATCATTTGCTAGAAAAACATATGCTGCCAGAAAAAAATTAATTACAAAGCGTAAAGTTGCTCTTCTGTTATTAAAAGGCTCCTGGGCTGCGGGGGAAAAACCAGCACGTTGGCCCCACTGGGCCAATCGGTTCCGGTAATTCAGAGAAACTACAACTCTCAGCAGGCAAAGTCCAAAACCTGCTTAGGAGACCCGCGAGGTGCGCGCGGCGTGTTCTGGGATTTGTAGTGAGACTGGCGCTTGACAGTCTCCGCCCTGACACTCACCGGATCCGGCCACCACCAGGAGCCTGACAGACACACGCGACTCAAAGGCCCAGGAATGAAGCACCTTCCACAATCGTACAGCCAGTATCAGTAACACGGCCACTGCGACCCCTGCTACCGCTAGGATAGAAGCGCCCCACATTCAAATAAAAGACGCGTGCCTGCTGTCGGCAGTTGCCTGCAGCAGCCATGGAGGAGCGGTCAGAGTTCATACACTACGGGTACCGGAGAGACTCAAGCTTGGTTGGGATTGGCTGCTGCGCGGGGCGGGCTTAGTGCTGGGCGGAGTTTAGGGACAGAGGCGGAAGTCCGGTTCTTGGAAGCGAAGGTGCAAGCTTCTGCGTCCCCACCCCCCGGGCTTAAACGTGAATTTCTGGATGTGAAACGCTGGAGAAGTTTGATTTCCTCACCAGATGAGGTCAGGCCTCTTGTACTCTCCGAGGTTACGAGGTCATCGGCTCTAAACAGCCGCGTAAATTCCTCCCGAGGCCAAGGCGAACGTCGCCGACCTCTCACACACCCTTTCTTCCGCCCCCATGTCCTATCCGTTTTAATGCCAAGGGAAATGTTTCTTTTGCACTTAAAGACATTAGGGAAAATCTTTGCCAATGAGAGTTTTCTTGGTATAAAAATTGAATTCAGGTATGTTATTCAAATCTTTTGTATCAACATTAAAAAAAACATCTTTTGGGGGCGTTTTCATAAATTTTAAATCGTGACAAATGTAGCTTAGGGTGAACACCTCAAGTGTTCCAGAGAGGAGTGGAAACTAGGTCACTAAAGGGGGGCAGGACAGAGAATTCGTGGACCTACAAATAATGATTAATTTTACTGTAAAGCAAACACTTGGTTTCCTTATCTTTGTGTTTACTTCGCACCTCGTCGCAAAATAAAAGTTCTTAGATTAGAGGAGACCTTTCACCCCAATATAACTTGCTGTCACCTTTAGGTTACACACTTGAGATTGCAAGTGTGCAGACGATTGAACGTGTCTAGAAAGGTGAAAGGTGGCGGATCTAGTATTAGAAACCAGAAATCCTTTCTCATACTGCATAAGTGCACTATATTGTATTATCCGTTGTTAAGTTCAAACTTGCTTACTGCTTGCCAGAACCTATAATGTAGTTTTAAAAATGTGGTCCTCGGGATTTATTGGGAGCTGCTAAATTTGAATCACTAAAGAGACCTGGATCCAGCTTATCTAACGAGTAATATCTAACGAGTAAGGCAGTTTCTATCAGTCGTTGTTTGGAAAACACTTACGGATTTTTTCTGCAGCCTTTTCTGCTAGGCTAGTAAGCCTCGTGGTACTTTTCATATTCAGTCTTTCATCAAATCCTCTTAATCCTCCATTCCTATAATAAAGTAAAAAGGTGAATATCATTCCCTCTCTTTGCAAATAGAATCCATAAATGTTAAATATGGATCTGTAAACTTACTGTAAGTTAGTAAGTGATGGAAAAAGCTCATAGTTGTAAGTTAGATGTCAGCAGTATCACTCTCAAATATTTATGGAATTACAAATTCCATAAAATGCATAGTTGGAAGTCCAGCGTTAACATAATGTGAAAAACAGCTTAAAAATATTACAAAGGATGTACTTTTATCTGCCCACGCTTCTACTCCCATCAGTAGCTTCACTCTTTACCTTACATTTAAAAGAAGACTTTAAAGTTCTCAGAAAGTATACCCTAAACTGGCAATCTCCAGAGATACCTTATTATTGGTCCTTTTGTTAAGGGTGAGGAAACCTTTTCCAAAACCCTTCACAGCAGATTTTTTCACTCCTGGCCATATTTATATCATTTGGCCACTTATAAAAGAAGTGAGACCACAAAATTGGCTGGGGTAAGAGAGAAGGATGACATTTGCCTGTTTTATCTGGCTATTGGATGGCAGGTGGGTAGGGAACAAAATGAGCATTATTTTGGAGTAGAGGAAGTTGCGGGAGGGTGGACTGATTGTGGGATAGGTAAATAGTAGTTTATGGATTGCCTTGAAGATGATGTGTCCAGAATGGCTATAAACACACAGGCAATGCAGATGTCGGACGCATTAATAATTAACTAGTCTCCAGGCCCCCAATAGACACCCTTGCATTCAGGAATCCCCTTATTTCTGTAATCACCTGTATCTGTACGAAAAATCAGCTTGACCACATTCAGCATGCAGCTGGAATAATGGGATGATCAGGCAGTTAGGAGGTCCCTGTGAAATCAGGAATCAAAGAGGTATAGTAGCACACGTTGCTTGGAGTTACTGGTTGAGTTATTTTGAGTTAAGGGTAGGGTCAAACTCTTCTGTGTTCCTGACAAGAAAGTGGAGGGCTGAAGGGAGGAGCGAGGCAGACTCGGACAGGAGCGAAGTTGGGTATTCCTAAATAAAACCAAAAATGTCTGCCGGGTGAACTGAGTTCGGGACTGTGACAGGCACCTAATGTGTAGATAATCAAGAGGTAAAAACTGTACTAGATTAAGCAAAGAAGACAAGCTGAGCAAGAAGCAATAACTAAAATTTCTCTTGGGGGAAAATGAGTCGCAGTGACCATGCAGATAACAGATGCATCAGGGTGAATTACAGTGCTGTGAATAGCATGAAGAGTGTATTAGTGGTTGGGAAAATGCATCATGACTTTGAGCTGTAACCAATCACAAAAATCTGTGCAGAAGGTAATTTTTATTATCTTCGTAAATCCGTTTCCTAAAGTTTCTATGGAAAGTACTGTTGATAAATATTGTAAAAGTTTTTTTTTTTTTAAGTTAAGATTACTTTGCACTATTCAGTAGGATGATACTTGTTAATTTACTCAACACATCTAATCCAGTAGCTGCTATGGGCCAAACTTAGGTACAGGAGATCTTGTGTGATAGTAGCCCAGGCAAGAATCTTAGTCTAGGAAGAAGACAGTGGAAGTAGGAGGTAGTTGAGATATTTTATGCATACAATTAATAAAACTTATTGTGGGATTAGATTTTGGGGGCAAAAAAAATGGAGGGATCAAGATGGCTTCTAGATTTTTAATTCTAAACTGGTTGGATGGTATCATTTGCTAATAATAGATAGACAAGAAAAGAAACAAGCTTTTGTGGGTGAGGAAAGAGGAGGAGAAAATGAAATGTTCTGTTCAGGATGGTATTTTTTTAATAGCCTGTTAGAGCTTCAAGTGGTTATGTCAAATAAGCGGTTTGTATATGAATCTGAAGTTTGGGTAGGAGCTAGGTATAAATTTAGAATGCAGAATATAGATGGTATTTAAGCGCAAGAGACTGAGTAAGAGATCAGGACTGTCCTGTTCAACAGAACTTCCTGTGTGATCAGGTGTTTATGTTCACGTTGTTCACTGTCCACATGTACCTATCGAACACTTGACAAACAGCTAGTGTGGTTGGGAAACTGAGGGAAAGGATTCAAGAAAGAATGGTCACATCATGTGCTGTTAGTGTTGATTTGGGGATAAACAAGTCACTGGGGATGTATAGGAGCAGCATTTTCTCGGAAGTGTGATTGTGGAAGGTAGATGGGAATGGGAGATAAAAAAAAAAGTAGTTTGTGTATTTTTGTTTTTCTTTGAAGGGGATGGAAAAATATTGGATGGGAAATAGAGAAGTTGAAGTTAAGGAAACTTTTTTTTTAAAGATTTATTTATGTGCACAGAACTGGGGTACAGGCCAGAGATGCAGGGATGGCGAGAGGATTCACCAGAGACAGGCAGATCGTCGAAGTACACTGCTGAGGGGAGCAGCAGACTGGTCAGAAGAGGTCTGCCAGGCTGTGTGAGATCACCTCAGGGGCGGGCAGGAAGCGAACTCATGCGGAAGTGGCTGTAGCTTCTTAGGGTTGTCTTTAACCTAAACGCTGTGCCACCAGGGAGGGCCCGGAATCTTTTTTTTTTTTTAAGATGGGAATTGTTATATATGATGTTAAAATGATCCTCTAGGGGAAAAGTGATATTGAAGAGAAGGGAACGAGGATAGAAGCAGATTTCTTTGGAAAATGTAAAGGGTTGCAATCTGGAGTATACAAGTGAGGAGTTGGGAGAAGGAGGAGTGAGCCTTATTTCATGTAACAGAAGCAAGGGCTGGGCTGTGGATACAGAGTCAGGGAAATGTGTGGACCTGGGGGTAAATAGAGGAGGATGTGGAGGTTGGGGGTACAACGTGCAAAAAAAAGGAAGATGAGTAACAGTCATCTTCAAGAGTGGCATGCCTGCCGGGACCAGCATAGGATTTCTTGGTAGAGTGAAAAGCCCACTTAGTGTTTCTGGTAATAAATACCAGTTTATTACTGAGTTATCAGTCAGCCTGATTTTATATATTTTTCCAATAGTGGAAAAGGCAGCTTGTTGGCTTTCACCAGAGTTGGATTTTAGAGTTGTGAATAAAGAGAAGAGTTTCTTCTCAAGGGTGGGAGGGCTGTGGGATTCCTCTGGCTATAATAGAAAGGGAAGAGAGGAGAGTAGAGGTAGGAGAGTGGATGAATAGTGGAATGTAGTGTCAGATTGAAGGCCTAAAGAAGGTTGAAAATTGGAATGAACAAGTTAGAATCAGTGAACCATAGAATTAAGAGAGTGTGGTCCCTGTAGTCAATATTATGTTATTACTGGTGGTATTTAGGGTGTAACAGTAAGGATGGATGTGTAAGTGTTGGCTATAAGCCAGATAGCTTCCTTTAATCCTTCCAGAGCCATTCTCCACTTTTCTATACCCTCTCTGTGCAACAGGAGCAAAACCTATAGATTCAATCAACAGGCTTTAGGGTTTTAGTTGGGTTTGCCAGTGGGGGATCCTTGGCAGATCTGATGAAGGGAGACTCTGAATTCCTAAGCATCTCTCTCCTTCTAGATCCTGGTAGTGCTCTCTTTCTTATACCATCACACCTGAGTGGTATCAGCTCCACGGTTACTAGCCCTGAGTTAACATGTTACTAGCCCTGAGTTAACGTGTTATCCCTTGTGCCACCCCTATCTCATCTTTGTAAACGTCCCTTTTTTTTTTTTTAAGATTTATTTATTTGTGCATACAGAGCTGGGGTACAGGCCAGAGGCTCAGGGGCGGTAAGAGGCTTCACCAGAGACAGAGTGGGGAGCAGTACAGGCAGATCTACGAAGTACACTGCTGAGGGGAACAGCGGGCGGGTCAGGAGAGGTCTGTCACGCCATGTGGTCACCTACAGGGCAGGCGGGAATCGAACTCATGTGGAAGCGGCTTTAGCTTCTCAGTGCTGCGCTTTAACCCGCTGCGCCACCAGGGAGGGCCTGTAAATGTCCCTTTTTAAAATCATCCTCTAATTAATATGAATGTGCCATCTACCTCTTGTTGGGGCCCTGATACAGGATAGTACGACAGCATAGCAAGAACATCAAAGGAGCTGGAGCATTTGAAAGAAGAAATGATTTGGAAATAGTGAGAGGGATAAAAAGGATGCTTCCCTCCTCCTGTTCAGCTGTGACAAACAGATGGTCTCAATGGGTGAGACACCGAGGAAGTATGGCGGAATGATGCAGGGAAGTGCAGAAGTCATTCAAAATGAAGCTGAAGATAAAGGAGAACTTTTCAGATTACAAGTCAGGACATGGGAACGGATTGGAAGGATTGGAAAACTGGTAAATGAATAGGGGTTGGGTCAGACTGAGGAATTTTTAAGTAATTAATGTTTTATCTGGGAGGCTTCTGGGAATGGAAATAATGGGGAAATGGGTGGATGGGTAGGCTCTCGGTTCAGTTCAGTTCTGCTAATATTCAATTCAGTTCACTGATCTAGGCACAGGGACCCTTATTAGGTAAGGTGGTAACAGTTAACATCCCAGCAGTGACTTAACAATGAGTCTGACTATGTAAACCACATACCTCTAAACAGGGCCTCCTAGAGAAAAGCCCCCTGTCCCATGCTTTAATGAGCTGCCAGGCATCTTGGTGGCTAGGCCCCTTCCCATCAGAGTCCATCAACCTTCAGTCCTCATGAGAGTAGTCAAGTATGCCTAAAAAAGACTGAAGCTTTTCTGCAAGAGTCCAGGACACCGCGCTGGTCAGTGTTCTGCTTGCCCATGAGGAGGTAGGATAAAGCTGGAAGGGAGTTCTTAGTTTGGACTTGAGACAAAACTGTGGCTGCCAGGACCATCAAGATCTTCTGGAAGGTTGGGTGACAGAAATTGACCCAGTATGATCTGAATAATATTGGTTATAGGCAAGACTTTTCCCATGTCAAATATACATGTTTAAGTTGCAAGCTTTTCCTGGTTAAGGCCACTTCCTAGGACTCCTTGAATTATAACCCTTAAAGGCTTGGCAGCTGTTTACTACTGAATTGGCATTTATTGGGTGCTCCCTGTATGCCAGGCACTCAGATCGTGGATCAACTAATTTAACTCTTCTAGTAGCCCTATGAAGTAGACACTCTATTGATCTCACTTTTGTAAATGAAGACATTAAGGTATGGAGATCACATCATTTACTCTGAGTCACAAAGCTAGGATTTGATAGAGTGTGGTTCAAGCCCTGTTTAAGAGGAATTTACAATGAAATTGCTAAGACACACTAATTTTAGTCTCTCACTTTATGTCCATTTATCTCATCTACCTTTTCACAGAGATGCTTCTAAATCTCTTGCCCTAACCATGTACTCCCGAAATGCATTAGTTCCCAATTAATAAATCACTAGAGTCTTATTTAAAATTTCTGCCTTCCCAGTCTCATGGGAAGTCTCATACCACATTATACTGTTTACTAATGACAATCACAACAGTAGCTTTTTAATTTCAAAGCTACCATATTTTCAGTTTTAGACTCAAACAGTTCTGCTTCTGCTTGGCGAGACTTTAAAGTTCTTTTCAGTGATTTTCTGTTTATTCCAACCCTCCCTTGCCCCAAACCTCTGCCTTGCACCTCCATAAAGTCCTTTCCATTGACATTGTAAATCTGCAGTTTTTCCTATACCTCTCTGAAATCCTTTGCTGTTATCACAGAGCTTTTTGTTCTTAATAGAAATGCACACATTGTATCTTCCTTCTTATCTGGCTCTAAGGTATTCCTTAACTTTGTATGAAGAAGAAACAAGGCAATCCTAGGAAATTCACATGCATAGTAATACATCCAGTCTACCATTTAGTAGGCATTTAAGTGCTTTCTCAACTACCTCTCAGGACCATCCTGTGCACTTAAAGACTATTATTATCACCATTTTGTAGGTGAGGAAATTGAAGCTTTACCATCCTAAATCAACACTGCTGGTCCTTTGATTTGACTTCCCGTGGATGTGCTGTGGGTATCTAGTGGCTTCAGTGACATAGAGATGTTACTTAGGGAAGGTACTTATGCAGAAAGTGCATTAAGAAGAGGAGGATAAGAAGAATGAAATTTACAGAATCTTAAAGGTTAGTGTTATTTTCTCTTGGAAGTTTAGTGAAAGTAATAGAGGAGTACACTTTTATAACTCTTGCTGTGTCCTTTAACCTGGTTTCTCAGTATCTCCATGATGAATAGCCTATTCATCTTTAATCCTTAGTTGACCTACTCACTGCGAATCCATTTTCAATTTGTTATAAACAGGGCTGTTAATTTGTGGGCAAGATAGAAATCTCAGATAACTTAGTTGTTTCCTAAATTTAAATTCTCCATTGTCTACTAGTACTCTGATGGGATCATTGCTTGGATCTTTGTTTGTTACATCTATTTTTTGGAGTAAGTTCACAGATAACTTAAATGGACCCAAGACAATGTTAACACTTTCTTGATTAGTAGTTGCCAAAGCACCTTTGGAAACACTGTGTATTAACTTAGAAATTTACGGGGAAAATCTCTAAATTTCCCTTTCTGAAAAGGTGCTGTAAACTAAATAAAATATTTTATGGTCAGTTTCCTCCAATTATGCCCTCTCTTTCCTCCATCTTTAACCACTGACTCTCATTTGGTCTTTACTCTTAGCTTATAAAGCTCAAGTCTCTCCCATTAAAAAATAAAAGCAAAATCAATAAAACCTTCCTTCAATCAGTCTGACTCAGCATAACTCCTTTAAACTACCAGTCAGGAACAGCCCAGTCACATTAAAATGGCACTGCAGTCTTACCACACCTTTCATGCCCTTGCCAGGGTATTTTTCCATTCCCAGTCTAATTTTATGCATTTGGGCTGTTTTCATGGAACTGAAGCCGCCTGGTGAGCACAGAGCAAAATTGTATTCCAGATATGGAGAAGTAGCCATCCTGAACAATTTACCGAGCAGCCTGTATGGATTCCAAGCACAGGAAGGTTTTCTCGGCATATGGCCCTCCAGTGCCACAGAAGTCAGGTATTGATCGCCATGGCCCTGCCCTGGAGTGACCTTGGCCTGTGCATTCTGCTCCCTCTACAATATGCTGCTCCACAGAGGGTTTGAAAGCTTAGTGGAATTAGTAGTGGCCTGACTTGTCCCTACAAATAAAAACAGTTACTTTCTCTGATATAACTTGCAAATAAATGGGACATCTTAGATTTGCTCTGACTTTCCCAGCCTTCTTTGTCTGCCACCACCACATAGCTCTCCAATAACTTCTAAAAAAGCCTGACAGACCACCCCATGAGAGGAACTTTTCAGACTTAGACCTCAAAAGGAGAACTTTCCCTTTACTCCTCTGATGGCTCTCACTCACGTTCTTGAGTCTCTTCAAAACCTCTCAGCCTGGTGGCCTCGTCTTATCCTTCAGAAATGACCATTTCCATTAAGAGGCTTCATCTCTTGCTTTCATTTTTCCTCTCATACACGCCTCAGACTTCATCTGAATGAACATCCATGGCTGGTTTTGTTTGTATCCAATCACTTGGGGCTCCACAGGGTCATGGGCTCAAACCTCAAAAATAAGGCTAAGGGTGAATCTCCCAAAAGTCGCTTGTGTCTTCCCACCAGTGCCATTGCTGTGTCATCTAGAACATAAGCAGATATCGAAGTAAGAAAGTTTCATTTTCTTCAGACAACCCAACCTAATCCTTTGTCCATGAACACTTCCTTCCTTAAAAGAATGTTGGTCTGATTGTATAAAAACAAGGGGTTGTTATTTTCTTGCCACTTTGAAGAAATAGCACCAACTTTACATGGAATTGATTCTGTGTTCCCCCTTATGGGGACTTGGGGTCAAAGGGGTCATAGATTCAGTTCAGTCTACTGAACAAAAATGCCCGAAGTTTGTAAGTTTTATTTCCTCCTTCTCCATTCATTTCCCTCTTCTCCATTCCCATTTATTGAATTTCTGCCTCTTCTTCTGCACTGATATTCTAAAGGGGGTGGGGATTTAATCCAAACATTCCTCCCCATTAAGCTCAAGCTGTGGCTGAGGTTTTTTGGGTCCTTTTTGTTTTCACATCTCCCCTTGAATCCCTTCACTTTCCTGGGAACAAGCTCTCACATGCAGAAGTGGCAATTACCTGCTGTGAGATTAAAGAAGAGACACTGTCTCTAGAGGCTTCAGGACCCCATTGCTACACACTTCCACTAACACATCCAAGCACTGAACTTCGGGAAAACTTGACCAGCCTCTGATGTGCAGAGTGCTCTGTTCTTCCAGCTGTTCAAGATGCACATTTTTAACATGCTGGGATGCTGGCGCGTGGACATTCTGTCTCTTGAGACCACACACCACCTCAGTCCCTGAGACTGGTTCTCATCTTAGTCCACCTGCAGTGGATCTAGTCCTAACTTGTTCTCTCTTATGTCCTAAAACATCAGTGTGCTTTCAGAAGGCTGAATCCATGTGTGCTGTCTCATTTTTCTTATTCATGATCATTCCTTAATGCACTGAAATTTATCTTCTGCCATAAATATTCACCAGTAACCTCTAGATTTTGTAGTCTGAAGAGTATTTCTTTTTTAAGGTTTCTCGCTGTAGACAATTGAATTGTTTTTCTCCCACTGTCTTTAATCCATTTACTTCTTTCTGATTCTTCTCACATCACTAATACTCTATTTTGATATTCTTCTTGGGTCTTCATGTAGTTCTCTTAAAAAAAAACTTGTATGGTAAAATAGGTTGAGAAAAATACTACAAATAATAAAATGAAAACTTGGGCACCTACCAGACAGATTTTGTCTTCTTCCTCCACTCCCTCACAGTGTCATTCTCTTCCCCTTTAAAACACAAAATCCCTGTTTATCCCTACCCCACCCACTTACCCTTATCCTTACGCCATTTTTTCCCCCTGAATTCTTAACTTTAGATGCCTTTTTTTTTTTTTTTTTTTTTTTTGTGGCAGAATAACTGTCAGTCTGAAAACACATTCTTTTCTTCCTGGTCACATGTTCACTCAGCTGGAGACTATGTTTCTTATCCTTCTTTGCAGCTAGGTGTGATTTTTGTGGGTAAGTCTTGCCAATGGAATATTACTAGAAGTGATGAGTACAACTTTGTCTTACCCTTTGAAAAGAAGTTGGCATGCCTGGACTGCTTTCTGTCCCCTCATGGGATCTGTCAATAACCAACAGCAACCACAAAGGTGAGAAAAACCTCCTAGGAGAGGGCAGGTTAGGACAGAAGAAATCTGTGTCCTAATCTCCTCACAGAACAGTTTATCTAGGCCCAAGTAGTATGTGAGAGGGAAAGAAACTTACATTTTCTCTATGTCACTGAATAAGGGGTCTCTTTATTGTAGAAATTCAGCCTTTAACACAAAAAGTGATACCTGGCAATGATGAACTTCTGACACCATCTTAAAACAGCATTAACTAGTCAGCTGGTCGCGTAGAAGTGAGTCTTGTAGGGTGGAAAACTGGTGATCCTTGTTATATCATTGAAAAATACTTGGTGAAAGTGTTACCTGCTTAACTTGGAAGGCTCACCATATTTATTCAATGGCTAAATTTTAGGGGAAACATTTGAAAAGAACCAGAATATAAATACATAATGGTTGCTCCTTGCTGAGTGTAGTGAAGTTTTTTTGAGATAGAAATGAGCTCACATGAGAAATGGTTGGTTTGCATGCAGAGATGGAAAGAAATAGTCGGTAGAAAATTGGGGCCTCCCAGGATTGGAAAAGCCAACTATTTCTGGAGTGTAAATAAACAAAGAAACTGTTTTCCAGGCTTTCTTAAGGGCCTTCCATTAAGATTCTTCAGTCAAAGACAGACATCTAGTCTTCTACTAAAGATCAGATTAAGGGTGTTGCCCTCATTTATTTTTTCAAGATTACCTCAAAGTAATCACCATTAAAAAATGAGAAAAGAATGAGTAAAGCATAAAAGCTAGGGACTAAGAGAGTTAAAGAGCTAGGTTTGAATTTAGGGGTGTAGTTCTACCATATATAATAGACTAGGGAAAAAGAGTATAGAAGCATATTAAGTTTGTGGGAAAATTGTATTGCTAAAGAAACCACAAATCTGACCTTCAAGTGACAGTTGTTGTATCCTCAGGTATTCTTCTGAGAATCACACTCCCCAATATCCACTCAGTTTTGAACCTGGGAAGTATTGGATAAGGAAGACCCTCCAGGAGGGTAAATTCAGGGTACTATAGCTACAACCAGAAGCAATGAGATGTGCAAATCAAGGTGCTAGTTCCGTGGTCATGGTAGGAATTCCCCCTTAGGGAGAAAAGTTCTAAGGACTACTGATCGCTGAATGTTTCCATTCTTTTTCAAATGGAAGTTTTTTTATTGTGATTAATTCTATTTCTGCCTCACTGTTAACAGACTGCATTGTGAGTGGGGTTGGGTATCTTCAGTTAATAGTTTAATAATTAATAGGTCACTGGGTTACATGTGGGCATATCTAGACATAACAGACAATACTTTATTTTGCTCAGAGATACTAGACCTTGAGCTGGCTGCAGAAACTGTTTAGGATTACAGATGGTCTCTTAGGGAGGGTGAGATGTATGCAAAGAAGTGTGCACTCAGATATTTGATCTGCAAGAGTACATCTTTTGTTTCCTTTTACTTTAATTAGTGACATCTTTCTGGAGGTTCTCATCTGTTTGTTTGGAAACCTGTCACTAGCATGTTGATAGTTCCTATGTTTGTATGTCCAATCAGAATCCTCTTTTATGTTCTAGAACATTGATCTCTGAGTGCCTTTGCAAGGGATTTAACACAGGAAAAACTTCAATCATTTCTCCTTAAGCATGTACCTCCTCTGTGATAGATCATGAAAATGGTCACAAACTCATCCTATGTGTCCCTTTTGCACTGTGACTTTTCTGTACTTCCCATCAAGAAGTCAACTGTCAATCTCTTCCTCTTCATATTTGGGCTTACCTTGTACTTCCTTTATATTTGGGCTTGCTTTGGTCAATGAAATGCAGCAGAAGTGAT
Organism: Condylura cristata; assembly: GCF_000260355.1. NCBI lineage: Eukaryota > Metazoa > Chordata > Mammalia > Eulipotyphla > Talpidae > Condylura > Condylura cristata. The sequence continues at coordinate 18,038,371 of NW_004567127.1, read as the reverse complement.
GGTGTGGGGATTATGAACATGGACCTCAAAAGGCCTTGTGACCTTTGCCATCGTTGTCTTGGAAAGCTTCTGTCATTAAATGGAAGGAACCTTGAGGATGAGAGGCTGTGTGAAAAGAGTCCATCTGACATCCAACACCAATTACCAGCTTGTCTGACAACATAATTTGCAAGCCCCAGAAGGTCTCCTTGTTTCATAATTACTGAGAATTTCAGGGAAGCAATAGTAGAACTTAGCTGAAGTCACACACCCATGCAGTCAGCCTAGAGAAACCATGTTGAGCCTGAAAGCCTCTGCTGAACTGCCTCTGCAGTCACCACATGCATGAATCAGCTAAGTCCAGCCCAAATTGCTGATCCCTAGAATTGTTAGCTAACCAAAGATTGGTTGTTTTATTTTATTTTTTAGATTTTGGCAGTCTCTGAATAAACTGGGAAGTAACTTATATTTTCTTTTTTTTAAAGATTTATTTATTCGTATAGAACTGCGTACAGGCCAGAGGTACGGGGGCAGTGACAGGCTTCTCCAGAGACAGAGTGGGGAGCAGAACAGGCTGACTGACAAAGTACACTGTTGAGGGGAGCAGTGGGTGTTCAGGAGAGGTCTGCCGCACCATGTGGGTCACCTCTGGGCTGGGGATCGAACTCGCTCTGAAGCGCGGCTGCTCGCTTGCAGTGCTGCCTGGTGGCCCATTGCACCACCAGGAGGGTCCTTGGTTATTTTTTTTTTAAGTCCTGAAATGTTGTTTTTTTTTTTGGCTGCTGTAAGTAAGACACCCTTACTTATGCTCCCCTGCTCTGGATGATTAAAGCCTGAATCGCAACCTCACCGGTACTTTCAATTCACAAGGACTTCTTGATGCTTTTTACTTCTCAGTGTGTTCACTTCTTACCCAGAAGTCTGGGTTTTGGAGTCAGGCTTCTAGGCTTATTTTTATATTAAAAAGTACCATAGTTTCATATTTTGTTAATAATTTGACAAAGGAGGATTTCTTCCCTTAGGTGTGGTCATTATTGCTCTCCTATCACCAAAGCACCCAGCACCCATAGTCTTTCACAAAGTCTGGTGCACCCCACATCCCTTACCTTTAAGCCCCCTTTGCTCCCCTTTTGGATACCTCATATTTATAGTAAGCTTGCAAGGATTGGTTTTAAAGTTTGTCTTTGTTTGACCCTCTTTTTGGTTTCTCTATATTCCAAATCTGAGTGTATAAGTGATAGCATCTGATATTTGTCTTTCTCCTTCTGGCTATTTCACTAGGCACAATCTCTGCCAACTCCATCCATGTCACTACTGACTGCGTAGGTTTAATTTTTCCTCCTATTACTAATTATGTGACCTTGGACATCATTCTTTTTTTTTCTCTTGGTACCTTATTTCCTCATCTGTAAAGCAGAGCTAACCCTATCTTTCTTATTAGGATCTGTGAAATGAGGAAACAAATGAATAGCACTTGCACAGAGACTTTGCTCAATAAAAGATAAATAAAATAAAATAAAATGAGATTCCGGGTAAGATTTGCCAGGAGTACAGTAGAGTAATTCTGGGGATGTACAGGAACAGCATTCAGAAAGGTGACAGTCATGGTCCTCAGGAAACTTCATAGGAGATTCAAAACTTGAGCTTTGTCTTTGCTCACAGCTCAGCTGTGCCAGCTGCTGCTCTATTTTATTGGCAAGTAACCTAACCTCTTTAGGACTTAATTTTGTCAATGGTAAAGTGGGACTAATAACTGGAAAGCTCCCTAACAGAAGTATGAAGCTTGAATGAAAACTAAATTATTAAATTCTATAGGCCTGACTTACAAAGTAAGTAAGCTTATCACTAACAAGCCTACTAAATGATATATGAGATGTGAGTATGCTTAGAGGAATGAGCCAATGTCACAATGAAGAATTACCACATATAAGATACGCTGCATAGTACAGAGATAAGAGGTAGGTGATCAGGAGCCAATGAGAGTATGAATAGATTGTTTGGAAATCAAGGCAGAAGTGAAACTTCTGGTTTTTGGTTGCTTTATCAGGAAATACAGAACATATGTATTTCCTAAATCTTTTTGCAAGCAACACTTGCAAAATAGGAAATGCTCTATGAGCAGTTTTTGGATTAGAGGGAAGAGTACCATAGTTACCATTTATTTATATTATTTTTTATTTTTATTTATTTTTTTAAAGATTTATTTATTTGTACAGAACTGGGGTACAGGCCAGAGATGCGGAGGGTGAGAGGATTCACCAGAGACAGAGTGAACAGACAGATCGACGAAGTACACTGCTGAGGGGAGCAGCGGGAGGTCAGGAGAGGTCTGCCTGGCCATGTGGATCTCCTCGGGGGCAGGCGGGGATCGAACGCATACGGAAGTGGCTTAAGCTTCTTTGTGCTGTGCTTTTAAACCCACTGTGCCACCAGGGAGGGCCCCATAGTTACCATTTTTAACTGACTTTGTCTCTTCCTTCTCATCAGTAAAGAATCCATCACTCATCAAGTATATATTGTGTGCCATAGAATACAACAAAGAGATGCAGACCAATTTCTTATTCCTGTAGAATTTTGGACTAAGGAAATTAAGACCATTAAACTGGCAATCTAAATACTTTGGGAGAACTTAGGGAGGAAGTTATATTTAATGTGAAATTTGAAATATGGATCAGTAGGCATCAACTAAACTGAGAGGTAGGGGAGAGGTGGAAGTGAGTGTGGCAGGGGGGAGAGAAGAATATTCCAAGCCAAAATAACAGTATATGTGAACGTGTGGAAGGCAGAAAGTGCTAGGAACTTGGGGAAATTTAAAGCCATTCAATATAGCTGAGAAATTGAGTGAAAAGCCAGAAATAGCTGGAGGAGAGGCTAATGGGAGCAAGTTTTTACTTGGTTAAGGAATTTGGATTTCATCCCAAAGATAATGAGTAGCCATTTAAGTCTTTAAGCAGAGTAGTGACATTTAAGAATACTCTGACTGTGATGTGGAGAACAGAAAGAAAAGGACAGACAGCCCATCCCCTGGTTTTGTAAATAAAGTTTTATTGGAACACAACCATACCCATTCATTTATAAGTCATCTATAGTTGCCTTAAATGCAGAGCTGAGTAACTGATCATTGGGTTCACGAAGCCTGAAATATTTACAATTGGCCTTTAAAAAATATTTCTTAGTTGCAGGGAGACTGTTGTAGTAACTTAAGGTATAGTAGAATATAGGAGTTCTGGAAAAGTACACCTATCGAGTTTGTACCAAGTCACAAAAGAGCCTGAAGAAATCATGACCCATATATCAGTTGGTATCATCTGTGTTGTATTTTAAGTAAGATTGGTTCGATTCTTTATTACACAATTCTTTTTTTGTTTTTTAAAGATTTATTTATTTGTGCAGAACTGGGGTACAGGCCAGAGGCTCAGGGGCTACGGTGAGAGGCTTCACCAGGGACAGAGTGGAGAACAGAGCAAGCAGATTGACAAAGTACACTGCTGAGGGGAGCAGCAGGTGGGTCAGGAGAGGTCTGCAGGTGGGAATCAAACGCAGGTGGGAATCAAACTCATGCGGAAACCGCTTTAGATTCTCAGTGCTGTGCTTTAACCCGCTGCGCCACCAGGGAGGGCCTATTACACAATTCTTAATGTCTTACCTCCTAAATGTCTTGCCAATTTTCCCAGACATCTGTGATTTTAATGTTGCCTCAAGCCCCCCTCCTACACATGGTGTTCAGTTTAAGGATCTGTCTCATGGTTCTGGGAGTACTGTCTCCATTCTGTTCTTTTTTGACCTAGCAGTGGAACTGAGCCCTGTGATTTCTTTACTTACTCCACCAATGCTTCCACTCACACTGGGTTTGTGTTGTGGGGAGGTGTGGGCCTTAGGGCTAGTGAAAGGCTTACTGAAGATTCAGGAGATGTGAAAAGTTAAAGAAATGCAAATAGGATATTATACATTTAAGAAGTATTTTAGTTATGCTATAGATTTGCCTTCAGTCTCTTCTCTTTCTTGTTTCTCAACTTCTCTCTTACCTAGTGAATTTCTAATGTAGAACAGTCTCTCTTTTATTATCCTTTTATTATCCTGTATCTTGCTAACCCAAGTTTGCAAGCACATAGTCTACTTATAAAGACTCATCCATGTGTTTTTCCTCTGAGATGAATTCTAGTACCAACTGTTGAAAGAACTGATTAAATGTCATTTAGTACAAGGTGTTTTGGAACTAGGGTAGAGTTCAGAGGATAGGTTTGGATCAGGCAATGTATTACTCATCCAGCTGGAATAACCGGGGAAGGAAGTAGTTCAAAAGGGTCAGGGTAATGAAGTAGGGAAATCAAGGTGACTTCTACAAAGTAGTATAAATATTAGACCCAAGAGGTGAGTGTGAGGTTATAAATAAGAGAGGATGTCAGAAATCTAGAATAAAATGAAACACAACCAAAAGAACTATATCATAGATTCTTGACTCCTTATGCCTTAACCATTTTTTTTTAAGATTGATTTATTTATGCATACAAGAACTGGGTTATAGGCCAGAGGTACCAGGGATTCACCAGAGACAGAGTGGGGAGCAGAACAGGCAGATTGACTGAAATACTCTGCTGGTGGGAGCAATGGGCAGGTCAGGAGAGTTCTGCCGTGTCATGTGGGTCAGCTCCCTGTCCAGGGATCAAACTCGTGCTGCACTGGCTGCGGATTGCTTCTTAGTGCTATGCTTTAACCTGTTGCACCATCAGGGAGGGAGGGCCCTCCCTTAACCAGTTATATATATATATATATATATATATATATATATATATATATATATATATATATATATATATATATATATATATATATATAATACACATGTACTACTCAATGCAGTGTTAGTCTTGGAGAAGGTACATAAACTTTTGGTAAACTGATATCATTCCTAAAATCCTTTCTTTTTGTTCCTGGGACTTTGCTATTTGGATACAGGTCAATCTATTCATTTTGTCTGTACAAAATTAAGCATTGGCTTACTTTTAAAAAGCTCACATAAAAGAGCATCATTAAGTATCTTTAACATGTTCTGTCTTCAAGCAGGCCTAGATCTCAATATATTTGTATCACAACCAAAGTATAAACAACTGGGACTATTACCATCACTATAGATTAACTGGATAGATCTGGAGTAACAAATGCTTACATATGTTCTTTCACTGAAACCTCATAACGACCCTGTTATTATGTTCACTTTACAGATGAGGAGTATCTGGCTCAAAGAGATTCACTTACCTTAGGTCGTGATAAGTGGCAGGTTGTCTGGCGTCAAAACTCTTGATCTCATAACACTAGCCTTTGCTGCTTCATAATTGGTTGTCCTGCCTCCCTTGCTAAACCTTTGATCTCAATTCCTTGATTACAATTTGTCACTTCTGTCTCACCTTCTCATGAGTAGATTCTGCAACATTAAGAGTGGCATGATATGGTTTTCACAATCTCTGCCTACTTTAGTTACTTCATCTTCTGTTGCTGTTTCTGTAAATGTTGAATGGAGTTCCAAACATTTCTACTTCCAGCAGAATGACAGTTTCTTCCTTCTTTAAGAGTTTTTGCATGTTTCTCTTCTTTCTAGACTCTCCTCCTTTTACCCTAGCTTCCTGAACTTTAAAATCAGAAGCTCAATGTCTGATCAGCCTCTCCTAGAGGATCTTAAATCTCTCTGGGTTTTGATTCTTCTATTCATAAATTGAGGTTATATTTCCTATACTTTGGAAAGAGGTTATCTGGGATGGAGTGTGGCTTTATCACTTATTGGCTGTGTCGTCTTAGAAAAATTGTTTGACTTCTCTAAGCCTTAGATTTTTTTCCTTCATAAAATAGGATAATGATGGTTATTTAAAACAGCACTGACACATAGTGAGTATTCAATTAAAATGAGCTATTATTATACAGCTCTTGTATGAATTAAATAAGATTAACACATGTAATGACCTAGCACAATAATTATTAACACACTATGCTTCCTTGGTGATTTCTTGCTTACCCTTCAAGATTCAACTCAAATTCACTTGATAGTGATTTTCTATAAATATTCTGTAATTCTGCCATGGTTAGTCATGTTGTCAATTGTTCTCACATACCTCTATTTTTACTTATTATACCCCATGTAATTATTCAAGTTCTCATCTCCACTTTTAGCCTGGATGCCTTGAAGACAGGGACTATTTTATTACCTGGGAAACCTAGTACAGATAGGTATTTAACACATAATGGTTGACTGATAAATCAATACATTAATTAATAAACAAAAGGAATTATTCTGAAGGGACTTAACCCTAGTAATAACAATACTACTGGTACCAGCAGCAATGGGTATCTTTCTCAAGTTTCATGCACTCAACACTGTCCTAAGCTCTCAGCACTCATTAACTTACTTAATTCTCATAATAACTTTATTAGGCATCTGCCTTATTACTTTTAAAATTATGAATTGTTATTATCATTTTACCACTTGAAACTCAAAAGTTAAACAATATATTCAAAGCAACACAGCTAATAGGAGATGTAGAAAAATTTCAAGTTTCACTAGAAATCTCTGCATGGCTTAGAGGACACCTTGGAGGTCATCTCATTCTTCCCTTTCGTTATCTCTGAGATATTTGCACATCCTTCTGGGTTATCTTTGGGACATTTTACAACTCAGTATAAATGTGTCTTGTTGAAATTCTCTTTTGGACAGGTTACAACATCTGCTTTGTCTGCTTACGGAATGAGTAAAATAAATTCTTTAATGTTCTGTTTTTCTTTGTCTGTATCAGGATCACTTTAGCTTTTTATGAAAACCGTCTTTTAGCAGAGATAACTAAATGCAACTCCCAGTCAGACTGGTTTCAATGCCCATTTTCTGCAACTCAAAGGCTCCAGCTTTGCTGTGTACTTTAATAGGAACATGCTTTTCAACACTCAGATTTCTGAGTTCTGTGACAAAGGACATTGATTCAGGAGGGGTTTTTGTTTAGGATAAGGCACCAGTTATTTTGTTTCAGTTTCTGAAAAACACTGCTTTGAACAAGGAGGATACCACTTTTTTAAGCAGGAGAAATGAAACACTTGTAGGAAAGTATTTACAAACTATCATGGGAGAGAAGAGGAAAACAGAAGAAAAGAGGACGAATCCGTAAGTTTTATGGAGAAAGTGGCATTTAATCTGGACCTTAACACTAGGGACAGTTTCGATAAGGGATGATTTGAGGAAACATGCTCTGTCTTTGAAGCAGCATGAGTAAAACTTGGAGACCTAAAAAGGAGAATACAAGAGCTTAATAAGAAGTGAGAGTGAAGAAAGTACATTAATTTGAAGACTGTTTTCCCCAGGACTTGCTCTTTAGGGACAGGGCTGTATTTGTTTGACAAAACTACTTAGATAAGAAATGAAGCTCTAAGGAGTTTATTCAACAGAAGATAATCGTTTAATGTCCATGTAGGAAAGAAGAGAGCGAGTGGGAGACCATTCAATGCCTCACAACACTTGAATCTCAGATAAAATTAGGGAAAATCATGAAGTACTTAGAGATACTTTCTCATGGAGTTCTACTAAATTCAATTCTGGGTTCAGGATGATGAAGCATTGATAGGAATGTTATTAAGTTAAGTCTTTATATTTTTATGTTGATTTCCAAAGTCAAAGGGTGATTGTTTTGTATTGCTGAAATTGTCATTATAAATAAAAGAAGAGCAGATCTAGAAAATTTATATCTAAATTATTTAGGACTCATGACTTTGAACTTTAATCCTGTTTGTTTGTTCTCTCCTTCCCTTTTGGTCCCCAAAAATCAATATAACAAATGTTGAATCTAGATAATCACTATTTTTAGCTATTTGTTGTGATTACTTATTTTCCAAGAATTTCTTATACGGCTAGCAGTCAGAATTTATACACTTTTAAAAGTTTTCCATAATGCTCTTACAGTGTGTATTTTTGCTGAAGTAATTAATAGTTTGGATTATGGTAAGCAGAATTGAAATTGAGTTCCTTTTGATGAATTAGAAAGATGATTTCCCTTTTTCTATTCTAGTGGAGTACTATGTCCATAAAACTGTTGAAGCTAAATCCTGATCATCTTTAAACTATCACCTGTACAAAACTTCCACTGCAAATCAGAAAACAGTTCCTCTCAGGCACAAAGCAGTTATTTAAATCACTTGATTCCCTTTTATTAACTCCAACTAATTGCTATGATAAAACATGAAGGGAAATGCCATTCTTTTTCCTTCTTCCTTGCCAGAATGTGGATTATAGGTTAAAACTCTCCCCTAGCCATAAAACTTTGAACTTACTGAATGAAGTTTTTGATATGCTAAAAAATGGGGAAATACATGTGGAGAGTACATACAAAGAGCTTTTACCTTGCAGGGTGCAGGTAAGAAGGAAAAAGTATCAGACAGAATCTTTGTCTTTGGCTTTAAGCAATTTAAAATCTAGTGCTCAGTAACCAAATCCCCCAGAACAAGGCTGTGAGACAGTGCTTTGAACTTGTGCACATGCCATAACATTATCTCTTTACTGGTGGTGGGCTTTGACAATTTCATTTATTTCTAGATTCAGAAAGTATTGGTTTTTTTTAGTGGGCACAGCAATAGAGATAAAGTAGAAGTTGGGAGCAAGACGGAATCACAAGAGTGTAGTGTGGAGGTTGTTTTAATGCTGAATCTAAGCTTCTGTGGGTCAAGAAAGGAGTCAAAGGTGACTCCCACTTCTAGCATGGTTTGGTGGATCATGTAGAGAGAACCAGTGCAGATAACATTCTGTCTGCACATTCGTTATTGCCGAAGGTCCAAATTCTGAAGAGCTCAACTGTTGTGTCAGCAACACCACACTGGTAAAGGGGAGTGTTGGACCAGGCTGCACTGTGCAGGATCCGCTGACCAAGCAAGACCCTGGTTTTTTTTTTTTTGTTTTGTTTTGTTTATTTTTACATCATTTTCCACATTTTTTTTTTCATCTCAATTGTAATCCCCACGGGTTTCCCATCACCAAATCACCCCTGTGCCACCACCATA
>NW_004567127.1:18023711-18029108 GCF_000260355.1 Condylura cristata | reverse complement strand
CCGCTCCATCCAAGTTGCTGCAAAAGACATGTGTTTCTCTTTTTTGGTTGCTGAGTAATATTCCATTGTATATATGTACCACATCTTTCTAATACCCTGGTTTTTTTATTGATAGAATAATCATACGGCATCAGTTACATGGGGTAGGAGGACAAGGAGAAAAAGATGGGTGAAGCTAAAGAATGTGTTTTTGTCATCTAGGGCTTCAAGGAGACATGTATCTGCTGACCAGATAATTCTTATCTGCTGGACAACCAAGTGTTGTCATCAAAACCATATCTGAGAGCCCCACCATCATTCCAATCTTATCAAGGTGTTCCACTGATCAGCTTCTGGGGTCCCCTGTCATACATCAATCAACAGCCCCCTAGGTGTTCCCAGCCATACCTCATGATGCCTGTCCTTCCCAGGGTGATCAATTTTCTGCTCTTGATTGATTTGAAATGTGCTTTGGCTATGACTGATTGACCGGCAGTTCTGACCTTGTATAGGGGTGCGAATCTGCTGATAACATAGAATGGTGGCTGAAGAGGCCACTTATGTCTAGCAAATCCACACTCAATTTCTGTCTTTAAATTTTTTTTAAAGATTTATTTATGCATACAGGAACTCTGGGGTATAGTCCAGAGGTGCGAGGGGTGAGAGAATTCACCAGAGACAGAATGAGGAGCAGAACAAGCAGGTCTACTGAAATACATTGCTGAGGGTGAATCCTCTCAGTGTCTGCACCTCTGGCCTGTACCCTAGTTCTGAATGCATAAATAAATAAATCTTTAAAAAATGGCAATGAGTAATTTTTCAAGACTTTTAGTTGCTGGAGTGTAAAATGTTTTATTTTTACCAAAATGCAGGAATGCAAGCCTCAAGATGGGGAGATCTCAATGTAGTATATATACTTTCCATATAAAAATAAATCTAATTGTCATTCTTGAGGCATCTAACTTATATAGAGACTCGGAAAAAGGAGTTTAAGTTAGTAATGAACATAATTTAAATGTGTGAGGTGGTCTGATCTTATAGTAATGTTAGTGCATAGAAAATAGTCTATGATTTTAGGAGACTGGTACATATGGGGAGATAATATTTTCTGTAGTTAAAATACAGTCATGAAAATCTTCTTGTTTTTTTTTTCTTTTTAGTTGTTTTTAGGGTAGTCCATAGGCATCAAAGTAATTGATTTATATCACAACAAAGATTTGATTTGATTCTTTTGTACTAGAATATATTTGGCAGAGGATGAGGGTGATAGGAGGTGTTTATACTGAGATTTTACATTTAAGTCTTTGAAAACAACTTTGTGTTTTAGAAAAAAAACATTTATTTATAGAAGTAGGACATGGTCAATGTTTGTTCTAATTTTTATCATATTATGTATGGCTTCTTTATGTTTCAAAATAGTAAACATGAGATGAAGGCAGAAGAGTCCATCTGCTTAAAAAAATAATGATTCTTTAATGTTAGCCATTTTTGGCTACTTAGCCTTGTTAATGAGGTATAGGATCTAGAATTAAGAAAAAAAAAAGATGTAGCTTCATAAACTTACCACTTTTTCTCAAAATGCTTATGGGTAGAGTCAATTGAAAAGAATATCATCAGAGATGAATGCTCCAAAGTCAGAGAATAATGTGAAAGAAGAATTACAGTTGGTTTATGGTTAAGATTGATTAATTTTAATTTGTATATGTTTTATGAATGGAACAATTTGTAAACTATCATTTTTTATGTATCTTTTCTTTGACGTGTCTACTAGTATCCTCTATTTTACTCTTGAGTGACTGATATTTTCTTTTTGATTTTCAGAAGCTTTTTTTTAAAAAAAAAAGATTTTATTTATTTTATGAATACAAGAACTGGGGTGAGGACCCACCAGAGACAGAGTGGGGAGCAGAACAGGCAGATCCACTGAAATATACTGCAATGGGAGCCATGGGTGAGACAGGAGAGGTCTGCTGCGCCATGTGGGTGACCTTCCCTGGCCTGGGATTGAACTCCTGCTGCAGTGGCTGTGGATAGTTTTCTCCAAGGAGGGCCCTTAGAAGCTTTTTATATATTAGGGAATTTAGTTCTTTATCTGTGATTGGAGTACCAGACATTCTGTCCCAGTTTGTAATTTATGTTTCAAATTTGCTTATGTTATTTTTGAACTTCTATTTTTTTTAACTAGTTAGATTTATTAATATTTATGGCTACTAGATTTTGAGTCCAAGGTAAGACAAGAATTTAGCCCATTAGAGCATTCTTATTTTACATTTAAATATTTGAATAACTTAGAATTTATATAAGCATTTAATTTTTATATAAGATATATTTAATTTTGCATTCCAGGTCCTATACATTTATTTAAAATTCCCTTATCCACTGACATATGCCCCTTATTTAGGTCTATTTCTGAAATTTCTATTCAATTTCATTAATCTATTCCTATAACAATCTCAAAAGGTTTCATTATTCAAGTTCTATAGTATATTTTAACACCCAAAAACCATAGAATCTCAACCACCCAGAGATGATCACTGTTAATATGATCTTGAGAAGTGAAATGAAAATACTTTGAAACATTTATAAAACTTTACAAAACTCTTGCCACACTAAAACTGCCAACAAAGAAGAAAATAGTACCTGAGGTTATCCATTGTTTACTAGATCAACCTTACTGCTCAAAATGTTTGATGCCATTTTGGTCTGATCATCACTAACAAAGCAGTGGGAAGAATTCAGGCAAATTTCCAAAATTACTTTTGTTTTAATGACCTTGTTATTTTAGAAAGAAGAAACTTTTGGTCTCAGTTTTATAAACAATTGTCTCTCTTAAGAATTTTTAGGAAACAATTTTTGATCAGGCAAATTTGTCTCAAAACAATTTTTATATATTTTTTCTCCTTTTAAGCAAGGTGGATAATTATACTTCTCTGAACTATATCGTTCAATTATTTCAATGAACAGAAATATAAACAGTGCAATTCAGCTTTCATACTTAAAATTTAAAATGCAGAAAAACTACACATAAAGACTGGGGAAGTGTCTGTGTAAAGGGAGTACTGGTGAAAGTTAAGCATGATTGAATATTTAAGTATGAATAATGAAAAGAATTTTTAAAGAGGTTAAACTGCATCAAAAATGTTGAAGAAAAAGATGCTCTTAATCTTGCATCTCCTAAGGTCATAACTTCTGATTAATTTAAAAGTTTAAAAAGCTATCAACAGTTGCTTCTCTGTGAGTTCTATCCAGGGAAGTGACCCATATGGTATGGCAGACCTCTCCTGTCTCACCTACTGCCCTCAGCAGTGTATTTCAGTACATCTGCCTGTTCTACTCCCCACAATGCCTCCAGTGTATCCTTTCACTGCCCCCGCACCTCTGGCCTGTACTCCAGTTCTGTATACATAAATAAATCTTTTAAAAAATTAAAAATACAACTTGTACTGAATTTCTTTCAGTTTGCAGGTTTGTCATTGATGCATTCATTTATACTTGCTGTATAATATCTAACAACCCCATAGATTCTGTGACACATTTATAAAGGCCTACCATAAAGGAATAATAGTAGGACATAGAGTACAGTGGGTTTCTGTGGGTTAACTTGAGCCTAGTTACTGCTGTCAGTGTTAGGGAATATGCATATCAAAGATAATGATGGTGCATTTATCAGGAAGGAACAGACCAACTATCAGCCACTGGACACAAGTCTAGGAGAGTGTCTGAAGGAGCCAGTCTTGAGGTAGAGTCCTGAGATGATGTTATACAATATGTACTTACAGTATTAATCCCACAGATGTGCACATGCAACCATCCTGCCCATGCAGTCTTATGAAATAGATGTGGGAGAGCATAAGGCAAGTAAACCAAAGTTACCAAGGACTTATGCACTTTGCCAAACAACTATGATGAGACAGGCTATGGTCAGAGGGCACAGGTGCCCAAGATTCTTAGGGGTAGGGGAACGCGCTTCAGGTCTGCAGGATCTTCCTCCCTGCTTGACTGTGTGTCTGCTTTACCACTGTAGGGTAGAATACCTTTTATCTTTCCTGAGGTCATTCTGTTTGCCAAGACCAGGGCCTTTAGGGATAACTAAATTACTCTCCTCATTTTGCAGATGAAGAAATTGAGCCTCAGTTAGCTAATGTATGTGTATTTGTGTGAAAGTGTATGTTAGGTAGGTTGTATTTACCTTTACGCTAGACTTTTACAAACAATTGCTCTGTTATTAATGAAGGTGTTTAAAGTAATTTCTTCAGAATTTACCTCTTCCCTGAAACATTTTTGTAACTGCTTTGTGCAAATTATTACAGCTTAAATGTTTTATTTTATTAAGAACAGTTCATTATTCTCTTTTATTCAAAACAATTCTATCTTGATACAAAACACTTGAAAGTATTTAAGGTTAACAGGTCAGAAGAGTTACTATTTTCTGGCAAAGCTTTTGCACTGGGCAACTTGGAATTCTTAGGCAGGACCAAAAACATTCTAAACCTACTTAAACTCTCTGAGAGAAGGTCAGGGTGTAGGTGGAGCGCTGGTGCATTCTGGCGGGTGTTTTTCCAGGATTCAGGAGTCTGCTTAGAGTACAAGCCTCTTGCACACACAGCCCCTACTCATTTGAAATACACCTGCAGCCCCAAGCAAGCCGGGCTCTGGCCAAGACAAACTTGGCAGGAAAAATCAGCAGTTGCCCTTTTATCTCCTTACGATCAAGCCATGCACTTCGTTTACGCAGAATGCTGGCATTTAAGGCAGGAATAGGATGTCAAGCTCAGAAAATAATTTTGGTTACGTGGCGAGACCAGGTACTGACCGCTGCGGAAGCAGACGCAGATCATGCTCCCCACTCTCGAGTTTGGTTACTTGCTGTAGACATTTCGCCAGGGAACCGCACGCTCTGTACCTAGCGAGGTGTGCTTTTCTTACTGCTGGAAACCTCGGTGGTTACGATCCTGAGCCGGAATTCTGTACCTAAAGTCCAGCACCCCAAGGTCGGCCCTATAGCCGGCCTCGGGGCCCCGCCCACTCTGGCCGGGGGTCGAAGCAGCCGGGAGCCGAGCTGGAGCCGGAGCCAGAGGGGGAGCCGGAGCCGGAGCCGGAGCCGGAGCCCGAGCCGGATCGGAGCCGGAGCCCGAGCGACCGCGGCCCCTTTAAGGAGCCGCTCTGCGGTAACCCGAGCCCGCAGTCCGGGCGGGCGCGGCGGCCGCGGCGGTAGCTGTCGCCTCCGTGACTGCTCCTCCCAGCGGCCCGGAGCCGGTGGCTCCCCCCGGCTCCCGCCGAACATCTCGAGGGGTGCTTCTGGCCGGCGCGAGCCCTCCGGCTGGGCCGAATGCCCCGGCGCCCGTAACTACCCGCCGCCTTCTCCCCGCTCGGCGCGGCCGCCGCCCGCGCCCAGGTCGCCCCGGGACCCGGCACAGG
>NW_004567127.1:18013963-18023451 GCF_000260355.1 Condylura cristata | reverse complement strand
GGGTCCCGGGGCCCGCGGCTTCCGAGCCACCCGGCGCCACGCGTGCCACTCGCGTTCCCTCGGTTGCGCGATTCGGGCCGCGGGGGCTCGGCTCAAAGGGGTGGGTGCTTTGGGCGTCGGGGAAAGCTTTCTGCTTAGAGGCCGGGACACCATCAAGTGCGCCAAGTGGGTAAGTCTCCCCGACGGCCACGACTCCCCAACCAAACAAGTCGCTTTTATTTACCCCTGCACTTCTCAAGTGGGTCCCATTTTTAGCCACCGAGTGCTCAAGAGTCTAGTGGGAGAGGGACAGGGCACAGTGTCAGAGGGAGAAATTGGTTTCTATTTCCAGCTCCATCATTTGTCACCCCGGTCAAGTTGATTAAACCAAGTGCCTCGGTTTACCCAGCCATGAAATGGGATCCGTAATGCTCGCGTTTTCCCTCCTCTCCCTATGATAGGAAACCTTCTGTGGACTCTCTTGGCGTTGTTCAAGCATGACCGGGTCTTTCTAATTGCACACCTGAGTGTTCAATGCGGGGTGCATTTTTAAATGAAATTGTAAGATTCATTAATTGTGTAAAATTTTCATTTTAAAAGAAAGATCATTGACAGTGTTTAAAAGAATCTAAAGCAGTTTGGGGACAAGATGGAAGAACTTGGATATTTAGAAGTGGCTTGTGAAGGGGAAAACAGCTGTTACTTTAGTAGAGTCTTCAGTCAGTGGAGTTGAGGAAAATGGGATCTTGGATTGTGTATGCTTTAAGTGAGAGACTGCTGTCTAACCACTTGATTTAGAGTGGAAGCCGTGTTCCCCTGCTATATCTGGTTAAGAGGTCAGAGAACCTGTTTCCAGGACAGAGAACCTGTTTCCTCTTAAGTGTGTAATATACCAAGTAGAGAATGTCTCCCCCCTTGCTTATCTTTTCTTTAAGTTGTATGGGTGAAACTAACTCAGAAAAGTCACCTGCTCTGCGACCCCTTTTGCCACAATACCTCCCTCCCAGCTGAATCCTTACTGTGTGGCCTTTGAGTCTGGCCTGTCTGCAGGCATCAGCTTTCTGTTCTCATGCCTTTCTTTCTAAGCCAACTTTACTTTGTTGGAAAGAATAGTAGCCACTATTTGCAACTTACATTGTCTAGGAGAGTAGGAGTCAAGGGGCTGAAAGTTTATTGCAAATTTCAAAGAATATGGACCCTGGAATTTGGATGCATGAGTTGGCCTATCTTTTTCCAACTCAATATTGGTGAGAGATTCATTTGATTACCCAGGTAAGAGGAGGCTTTGTGAGTAGGGAGCTCTTGAGAAATCTAGCTTGGTGCTAGACTGAGTAAGTGCTTCTCCAGCAAAGGAGTGGGGAGGAGGAAGTGGTGGCCTGGGAGGGGGTGGAGGTGCCTCCCCATAATCACATCATCTGAGAGGTGATCAGGTGCCCTGGATTAGCAGCAGGGCAGGGAAAAGGTTGAGGTAAAGGAGTGGAGCTGCAGGACAGATTCTAGAATGTGCCTGAGGCACTAGGTGTCCTTCTGTCCCTTCTCTTTTAGATTGTTTCTTGCCACCCCTAGGGCAGCTGCCCTGCCTTTTTTTAGACCCTCACTGCCACTCCTATCCCTTGATGTCTAAAGAAGACCCAGCATTTATGTTCTTTCTCCCGGCTGACCTTTCAGGTATGAGAAGAAAACTTCAGATTCTCCCTGTTCCCTACTTCTTAAATTAATGTCCCATTCTCCTACAGATTAAGGATTCTTTGGGCTTCATCAGTTCTTAGAAAGTAAAAAAAAAAAAAAAAAAAAAAAAAAGCAAGACTTATTGTGTCTGAGAAAAGTAAATGGAACAGTCTACATAAAGATACGGAAAGTTAGTTTTTCCATGGAGGAAGATAATGTTATTCATTGTCTGGGTGAAAACCTTGGGCGACTGGGTGAGGGAGGGCAGGGCTGGGGGTCCAGTTGTGCTGGACAGCCTGCTCCCTGGTCCTTGCAAGAGAAGGATGCACCCAGCTCCTGCGGTCACCTTCTGTTTCTGCGCTTACGTTTGCCTTGTGAGAGAGAGAAGACAGCAGCATGAAGGTGGAGTAGTCATCTGTCCTCAAGAAAGGGAAACAGACTAAATTGAACAAGACGGCTGAGCACTAGTCACCTGGCTTTGGTGTCAGGCACTGACACCAATTGACAGCAGAGAACACATTACTGCAGGAAAGTGAGGGTCATTTTATAAGAAAATCTAAGTTATCACTTCAAGAGCGACTTTGGTGCTTTTTCTTGTTGGAGATGAAACGTGGCTCACAAAAAGATGGAGTCCTGCTGCTTTCATGGTGAGACATGTGGGTGTGTGGCAAGCACATCTCAGGCCTGAAAGAAAGACAAGTATAGAAAGGTTTTTTTTTTTCCCCCTTTTGCTCAGAACATTGGTCTCTTCAAGGATTAGGCAGTCCTGTGAATATACAAGTAGCTTGTGAATCTTTGTAGAAGGCCAAGGCTTTGAAAGCAGCCCATGAGGAAGATAGCTGGAAGTCTGCTCAGAGACTGAGCTCAATGGGGGCCAGTAGCAAGGGTGAGGGGGCCTCACATCTTGGGCTAAGCCTTGTCCGTGGGTTTCAAACACTTAGCTTACAGCCCAGAATAAAATGCATTTCTGCAGGTCATAAGAAAAGTATATGTGTAGCTGAAATAAGCTTCATTAAATAGTACTCACTGTGCATTTACTTCTTACTGCCCATTGCATTGTTTTCTCTGTTTCTGCTCTACTTTTGTTCCAATCCTGTCTTTGAAAAACTGATGACCTGTTAATAGATCACAGTCCACTCTTAGGTAACCATTTGTTTAATGAATGGAAAACCCAGTTGCAGTGGAGCAGGTGTTCACTGGGGCCAGAGAGCACTGGTGGAGGTGGGGTGAACATAGAATTGGTGGGGAATAGCATGCCCTCAGTCATGGTGACTGAAAGGTGTGTGGAACCTCATCTAGGAAGGTGCAGGACTCACATAAGGGAGGTCAGCTGGATTGCAGATGCAGAATACCCTGTCTCCAGCAAAACAGCTGGTTTTGAGGGAAGGGGATGTGTGGAAGGAGTGAACTTGGATTTGAAAGTAGTGTCTTCAGAGCAGTAGATTTTTTTCTCTGTAGGTTCAATAAGACAAATGGAGTGAGCACAAGCTGCTGATGGACTTAGGCCAAGTCCACTTCCATCAGCTGGGTCCTGAGCTCAGGGCTCCTAGGACAGAGCAAGTGTAGGAGGCGCGCATCCCCCTCCTGCTTTGAGAAGTCCGTACTGAAGACGCGATGGAATATGTTGTTGCAAACCCTCACTTGCTGATCCAATGCGTTAGGAAGTTGGCTGCTTGCCTCAAAGAGAATTGGAAAAGGATTCTCATTGCATTTTATAAAAGGGCTAGATTGTCAAGACTTCCTTAGACATCTATTTCAGAAGTACAATCAAACTGGATTCATCATTCAGTCTTTGGGATTGCCAAAAAGGCTTCTTGGAGAAATAGGTGAGGCAGCACCCCGCATCCTTGAGCTGATTCCAGCATCTGTGCCCTCAAGTTAATCAAGGGCAGAGGCTCTCTGAAAGCCTTTGATTTTACTTGCAGAGCAATTAGCATCTTCTGCATTTAGTGCCCTCACCAGCAGGCAAGTACACAAAGCCTGGAGGAACCCTGCCCAGGTATCAGAGTCCACAGGTTGCCTGGTTACTGCTTGCTTTGATCGGCCACTTTCTGACCTTGTTGGAGCCTCCCTTTGACCTGTCTCTGCCTTGTCTACTTTTCTTAGCTTAGCTGATGTGTTTCCAGAGTTTGACTTGACCTCTCCTCCGCTATGTGTCTGCTGCTTTCAAACTTCATCTCACTGGTGTTGTCTGAAACTCACCTGATTGTTCCCACCAAGCCTGTACTTGATCCCAACCTGTGCTGTGTTGGTGACACTGTATCCTGTGAGGCCACTCCAGAGAAGTTTTTATAGATAAGCTTATGTATCTGGTTTTGGTTTAACTTTTGAATTTGGGTGATGTGGCACATCTGTCTTGGTCATATTAATTGTAATTGAGGTTCTCCAAATAGTCTTTGAAGAAATCCTTTAAAGCAAAAGTACAGCTTGCAGGTTAAAACTTCTCCCTATTTGGTAGGTATGTACATGTACTTAAAAGAAGCAGTGAGGAAGAAGGGACTTTCATCTGATGCGTAAGTTTAGAACACATTAGACATCTCCTTTTACAAAGAGTTAACATTTTAGGGACATAATTCCCCAACCCAGTCTTGCTCAATTACCATATTTTGTTCTAGAGCATGTAAAAATATTGAGACAATTGTGAATTTAATTAAATGCTTTATAACTTGTTATATTCTATTTTAAGGACTTACAAAAACTGCAGCTGTGTTCTGATTGAGAAAGATTCTTTGCCTTTTCATAGTTCTAAACTTACATGAGTTTCATTAAACAGATCAATTTCTTAATGCTTGGAGGAGGAGCCCAGAAGTTTAAGTAAAGGCTCGTGGGTGGAAGACCAGTCTGTCCAAAAGCTATGCTTAGCCGCCCACAACAGAGGCCAGTCTGGCACATCCCAGCTTACTATCTCTAAGCCAAACCCTTAAGACATTAGGTGTTTTGATTACTTGAGAATGCCTGATAGCCTCCAGACCTTACATTTTTCAGTGTTTCTTTTTTTATTACAAAAGTGAAACTTGCTCATTGTAAAAAAGTTACAGATAACCAATACTAAAAAGAATGGAAAATCACTTCTACCCCCAACTCTCACTTGCCCTGGTTTCATTCCATAACTCAACCAGTGATCAGTTTTGGGGCTATAACCCTCTATATCCCTGTACAAATGGCCAACATATACCCAGTTATTTAGGGAAAAGGTGTTACTTTCCAACTTTATTTTTCCCTTAGTATTTGTGATAGATGCTCTTTTGTATCAATGTTTAGTGAAATAACTTTATTATGGTAGCTCAACTCTATCAATATATTTAACTATTTTCCTATCATTGTGTTACAGGACAGGGACACCCCAGAACCCCCAAACCTCCCCACTTTGAATAGGTTCTGCCATCTGCTGCGTCAAGATAAACATATAAGACCTTTAATGAAAAGGGACTTTCATACAGATAGTGTGCAACGCAGACAAGACAAAGAATAGAGTTTCCAAATCTCACCCACCCCTTTGTGAGTACATGTCCAGCCAGAGTTGGCCCGAAGCGAGAGCCAAAGCTCACCACAAGCTTAAAGCACTTTCCAGCGAGAGAACCATAGGAAAGGATCAGAAACAGACACGTCTGGGAGGAAAAGAGCAAAATCAAAATCAGGATAAAAGCTGCCACAGTGAACCTCCCCACAGGTCTCTCACCCATGCCTGTTTCAACCAGTTGAGGACCAACATGGCGAGTGTAGCTTCTCCATCTGCCTCTGTTGTACATGCCTCCTCCAGGTCTCCTTCTTGCACTCCATCCTGCTTCCTGCTTTCTTCCTCTCCTTGCCAGCTTCTTCTCCTTCCTGCTCAGCTCTACCTTCTATTTTTGGGTGGGGCAGGGATTCTGGGGGGCCACCCCTTTTACTGCGACCACCCTGTTACTGTTGGACCTTAAGGGAACTCCCAAAATGCTGACACAAATGCCCTGACTCATACAGCCTTGTATACTTATGTGAATTTGCTTTGAGGGTAAGGATAAAATTATTAGTGTACTGCCTTTTTAACAGTGCTTCCAAAATTTACATATTCTGCCATTTAATTCCCCAGGTACTCATTTAGCATTAAAAGCAAAGCTCTGTTACAATAAGGATTTCAAAGTGGGACAGTGCATAAACTTGGCTTACAAGAGCTCACCACCCTCTGGGGTAGGAGTAGGCACTATAGGGACTATAATCTCTGTCATTTATTTATAGCCTATCTTGTTCCAAAAATAACCCATGATGACTTACAAAGATGAATACAGCTTGACAAGATAGAATAAGGAAGAAAAACAAGTCAAAAGAAAATAAGATGGAGGTATAGGTGAGGTTGGTTAGTATACTTGGGAGTACTGTTCTCTTCCTGGAAGTTCTGGTTGTAAGCTTTTCAGCAGTTGAAGAGAAGAGACAAACAATTCATTACAAGCTTCCAGATGTCCAGAGGAGAAAGCAAGTCAGAGAAACTCATTCTGGGAGGTGAAAGAAATTTTCTCTTTTAGATTTTCATCAAGGAAATACTCCATTTGCAAGGGCCAGGATTCTCAACATCTTATAGTATAACCTAGTGTCCCTGTATTGTGGTGCCATTTCTGTCGTGTTCCAGGGTGTCATGCATCTCAGTGTAGGATCAGTAGGGTGAGGTGTAAGTTCATGGATTTTATCCAGAAATAACTTTAAGGGGACCTAAAGGAACACCTATCCAGTGCAAACAGCGTGCCGATACTGCTCCTGGACAATTTTTTCCACCAGGTAGTACAGATTGTACAATTTTAGTGGCATTTCTGTGAGTAGAACCCATTTGCCTAAGAATATTAGGCTTGCGACTTACGAAGCAAGAAGTGAATAGATGTTTTACATGGCACTGATGTATTAGAACTGTAACAATGATGGAACAAATATTTTCCTTTAAGAAAAAGCAGCAACAAAAAGCCTTTTCACTTAGTTCATGCAGGAAGGATGATGTTTATTCACATCGTTCAACTCCTGTGTTAGAAAGGATCAGAACTGCCATCCCAAGACGCCTAGAGAGGATTTCCAAACTAAGAATTGTTGAAAGGTTGTAGAGGCTGAGCGCGTCTGTTACAAGGAGTTAGAGAGCTGCCAGTTGACGCAGTTTGACCCTATTTCAGAACTCTGGGAAAACGTCAACGTGCATGAACCACCTGGATCTGAGTTCCTATGACCATTCTTAGTTAAGTCTGTCCCCAGGAACATGGCCCAGAACAAGTCCATGGGGCAAGCTTATATACTTTGAGAGACAAGCCCTGAATTTAAATGTTAAATTTCAGGCCACCTGAAACCACATCTGATTTGTTTTGAATATCTCCTTACTAGCCTATGAAATGGTTCTGGAAAACATGTCACCTTGTTTACACAGTTTTTGCTGGCTGATAGTGTTACATCAGATACAGAAACAAGTTGATAAGTACCATGTTTATTGGAAAATAGTACAGTTGGATCTAGATTTAGATAAGGCAGTTTGGGAGGCTTCAAAAGAGAAGTAGCATTGTTGGTGGCCCTTGGCAACAGCATGAAAGGTCACCTGGAAAATTTAGAAGCTCCTTGATTGTCTTCCAATTAAGCCACTGAGTTTCTCAGTCAGATGTAGGGTATTGATAAGCGGCAGGACTCCTAGACCAAAGATGAAATGGAGGGGGGCAGTGAACACATTCAGAATATCCAATCCCTCTTTGACTTGGTGCCCCGCAGAGATAGGAAAGGCTGGTAGTAATCGGTGCTAGCCTTCACTGAGTGGGATTTTAATCTATTTCTGAATAGCCACCCCAAACTAGTGACTTAAAAGTGATTATTATTTCTCTTATCCTTGGGTAGTAGTTATTCTCCTGGTTCTAGGGTCATTTTGTTACAGGGCAGGGATATAGGCATCTCTGAACCCCCAAACCTGCCTGCTCTAAATAGGTTCTGGCATCCACCACATCAAGACAAAACATCTAAGACTTTAATGAAAAGGAACTTTAATACAGTGAGTATACAACACAGAAGACAAAAAATATATTCTCTAAATCAAGCACGTGAAGTTACCCATCCCCTCATGGACAAAAGTCCACCCAAAAGGGATTGGTCGAAAGCAAGGCCTTAAAGCTGTCACAAGCCTAAAGCACCTTCTGGCCGGGACCCATAGAAAAGGGTCAGAAATGGCCAGACAAGTCTGGGAGGAAAAGAACAAAATCAAAATCAAGATAACACTGCCATGTCAACCTCCCCATGGGTTTCTCACCCACATGTGTTTCAGCCAGCACAGGGTCAAGAAACAAGCAGTTTCTTCACATGTCTCTCTCCTCCATGTGGCTTCCTCAGGTCTCCATCTTGCGTCCTTCTTCCTCAGATTCCTTCACTTCTCTGCTTTTCTCTCCTCAGCTTTACCCTCCTTCTGGGTGGGGCAGGGAACCTGGAACTTCCCCTTTTCCTAAGGGCCACCCTGTTACAATTTGGTGCTGCATTCAGCAGAAGGGTCAGCTGTACTGGAAAGTCCAAGAAGGCTGGGCAGATTGGCTGGTGTTGAGTGTTGCCTGTCCGTTGGGCAGGCTTGTTCTACTGTTTGCCTCTCATCCTCCAGTAGACTGGAGGCTTCTTTACATGGCAGCCTTAGGGCAGTACTCTAAGAGAGGGAAAAGCAGATGCTGCAAGGCATTTGAGACCTACCTAGGCTCCAGACCCTCATAGCCTCTGTCACATTTGTTGGCAGGTGGCAAAACCACCTTTGTGGGAGCAGAGCCATGAAACCCACCTCTGTATGTCAGGAGTGGCAGTATCACATTGCAGAGGAATTTATGGGTATTAAATGATTTACACAAATGACAATGTGCCAAGCCCTGTGCTAGGTTCCTGTCACTCACATCATTTAAGCCAGATAACCACCTCACAATGTACATGTTCTTATGCCTGTTGAGTGGAACTTGCAGGTCTGACAGGCCATTTTCTTCCTGCAAGACCACTTGATAAATACTGGGACTAGGATTTCACTCTAGGTCCTGCTCTAGCTGAATGGAATTCATTTGAAGAACTCAACAGGTGGGAGAAATTTTCAAAATTGTTTTTCATCCCTCTAACCTAGTTATTGCTGTGGGAAGTAGGCAAAAGAGAACTAGAAGGTAGGCAGACAAAGCTCTATCTCATCTCTTCCCTGAAACTCAAGGACTTTTTCAAGGATATTCAGATACAGGATTTGTAGGGGAGAAGGACCTTCCTGTTTCCTTGGGTTTTGACTTTTTGGCTTGTTTGACAGGTATCCCAATGACTCCTTTAAAAAAAAAAAATACTGGGGTCTATCCAACTTTTCCTTGATTTCACAATGTTGCCAAAAAGCCAAAAGATGCCCCAAACCAA
Organism: Condylura cristata; assembly: GCF_000260355.1. Lineage (NCBI taxonomy): Eukaryota > Metazoa > Chordata > Mammalia > Eulipotyphla > Talpidae > Condylura > Condylura cristata. The sequence goes on along the minus strand of NW_004567127.1, from coordinate 18,014,457 downwards.
GAGACTCCTTCTGTGATCCCTCCAAGAAGGCAAGAGCAGGGTTATGGAAGTAGATACCTCAGAGGCTGAGTAGGGGTTGCTAGCAGAAATTCATTCCTCTCCCCAAGAGTTTCCTTTGGGCATCGTGGCATTGGCTGGTCCCCAATTTGGCTTCAAGGCCCCTTACTCACAGAACTCCTTTCTAAAGCTTCCAGAGTGTGCTGTCATTGACAGGCTGATTTCCTAAAAGATGAGGTCTCAGAATGCGTGTTTCCAACCCCCATGTACTGCATTCCTGTCACCTTTCTGTTAGTGCGGTCTCTTGGTTTAAGGAATTCTGGTTTATCCAAAATCCAGTGCTTGTCATTAGAATTCACAGGATTAGCAAGACAAGGACTTCTTTAAAAACATTTTTTTTGAGGTGGTGAGATGCTTGGGAGCAACACTTGTCTGGCTGTCACCTGTACTCTGAGCTAGAAAATGAGTGGGATTTCCTAAGTGGAGCATTTTTTTTT
>NW_004567127.1:17988696-18013564 GCF_000260355.1 Condylura cristata | reverse complement strand
GCGAATTAATTTTTAATAGGCTAGGAGTCGACAAACCAGCAGAGCAATAGAGAGAGCTGAGGGAAGTTCTTTTCCCATTGTTGGTTCTCTTAGGCATTATAGTAAAAAGCCCCAAACTTGGAATAAGTATAAAATGAAATAAGATTTTAAAGAATAAGATAAATGATTTTTTTTAAAAAAGCTAACAGTAGCTTTTCTCAAACTCTTCCAAAAAATGGAAAAGGAGGGAACACCTCCAAACGTACTTTATGAGGCCAGCACTATTCTGATATCAAAACCAGAAAGGATACCTCTAGAAAACTACAGGCCAATATCCCTGATGAACCTAAAAGCAAAAATTTTCAATAAAATACTACAGACCCAATTCAGCAGCACATTAAAAAAATCATTCATGATGATTAGATGAGATTAATGTTTGTGATGCAGGGATGGTAAAGAATTGCATATTCTATTCTATTAATCAATGATACACCACAACACTTATTTGCATAATAAGTGTTGTGGTGTATCATTGATTAATAGAATAAAAGGAAATAATGTGATCATCTCAGGAGACACAGAAAAAGCAATTGATAAGATTCAACACTTGTAAAAACTTTTAACAAATTAGGCATAGAAGAAACATATCTCAACATAGTAAGGGCCATATATGACCAGTAAGCTAACATACTTGATGGAGAAAGGTTGTAAGACCAGTTGCCCATTCACACCACTCTATTCAACATAGTACTGGATGTCCTAGGTGCAGCCATAAAGCAAGAAAAAGAAATAATCAATTTCAGAATTGAAAAGGAAGAAGTATAATTGTCTCAATTTACAGATACATGATATTATATATAGAGAATTCTGAAGGCTCAACCAAAAAGAAGCCTGTTAGAGCTACCCAGTCATTTAGTAAGATAGCAGAATACAAAATAAACATACAAAAATCAGTGATATTTCTACACCCAAACAATGGATCTCCTGAAAAAGAAATTGATTCTATTTATAGTAGTATCAAAAGATAATAAAATAGGAATAAATTTAACCAAAGAGGTAAAATTATTGAAATTATTACATTGAAAACTACAAACCATTGATGAAAGAAATCCAAGAAGACACAAAGATGGAAAGTTATATTGAATTCATGGATTGGAAGAATATTGTTAAAATGTCATTGCTACCAAAAACCATCTATAGACTCCATACAATCAATCCCTATCAAGCATCCAACGACAATTTTTACAGAAGTAGAAAAAACACTTAAAATTTATGTGGAATTTAAAAAAGACTCCCAATAGCTAAAGAGATCGCAAGAAAGCAGGAAGCATTGCAGATTCTGATTTCAAGCTACACTCTAAAGTTGTAATAATCAAGATAGTATGTTGCTGGCCAAAGTAAAAAATAGAAAAAAGGCCAGTGGAACAAAATAAACCCATGCATGTACATTAAACTACTTTAAACAAGGAAGCCAGGAAGGGAAAAAAGACATTTTCTCTAATAAATGGTGCTGGGATAGTTGGATACTCACATGTACGAGAATGAAACATACTGTACACACACACACACACACACAAATCTTGAAATCGATGAAAAATGTAAATGTAAGACAGCCATAATATTTCTGTAAGAAAACCTAGGAATAAAGCTTCTTATTAAGGAGCTTGGTAATGATTTTTTGAATAAAACACTACAACATAAGCAGCAAAATCACAATGGGGGGGCGGGGAGGCCTACATCAAATTTAAATGCTTCTGCATAGGAAAAGAAAACATGAACAAAGTGAAAAGATGACCTATGGAATGGGAGAAAATATTTGCAATCCAAGTACTTGATAGATGTTAACATCCAAGATACATGAAGAACTCAGACATTTCATTAGCAAACACAACACCTTAAAAAATGGGTAAAGGGCTTGAATAGACCGTCTCCAAAAAAGATAAGTGAAGACTAACAGGTCATGAAAAGATGCTCACCAGCACTAGTGCTTAGGGAAATGCAAATCAGCCACAATGAGATTACACCTCAAGGCTGTTGGAATGACTATCACCAAAAAGATAAGAAATAGCACACGCTGGCATGGACGTACACTGTGGGTAGGATTGTAAGTTGGTATAGTCACTGTGGCAAACATTATGTAGGAGCCTCAGAATCTGAAAGTACAAGTTCATATGATCCAGCAAGTCTACTTCTGGGAATATATCCAAAGGAAATAAAAACAGTAGTTCAAAAAGTGATTCTGCATACACATGTTCATAGCAGCATTATTGATAATAACCAGTACATGGAAACAACTGAGGCATCTATTGATGAATGCATTAAGAAGTTTTGGTGTATACAATATAATTCAGCCATAAAACATGAGGAAATTCTGCCAATTGTAATAATGCGGATGAAACTTGAAGGCGTTTTGCTAAGTGAAGTAAGTCAGATAAAGACAAATACTGCATTATCTCACTTATGTTTAGAATCTAAAAGGCAAATCAACCAACTAACCAATCAAGCTCATAAAAAAGGAGGTCCGTTTGGTTTCCAGAGGCAAGGTGTAGGGGTAGGGGAATTGGAGGAAGGTTACAGGTACATATAAATAAGCACTAGGGATGTAATATACATGATGATAATAGTTAACACCACTGTATGACCGACATATACGACAGTTGTTAGAAAGTACTAGTTCTTGTCATATTTTCTTTCTCTTTTTATTGTGTGTGCATAGTGATGAGTAATGGCTGAACCCATTGTGGCAATCATTTTGCAATATATGTGAATCATTACATGATGCTGTAGCCTTAAACAGTGATGTCTGACATTATTTCTCAATAAAACTGAAAAAATAATTGAGATGACATAGGTTCATTATGTTAAATTTCATTTCATTCCAAAAGTTTAAATGTGTGTTAGGAAAATAAGATAAAACTTTGTTAAAAATTTTAATTAAAAATATCATTGAGGCCCTCCCTGGTGGCGCAGCTGGTTAAAGCACAGCACTGAGAATCTAAAGCTGCTTCCACATGAGTTCGATTCCCACCTGCCCTGGAGGTGACCACATGGCGTGGCAGACCTCTCCTGACCCGCCTGCTGCTCCCCTCAGCAGTGTACTTCATCGATCTACCTGTTCTGTTCCCCACTCTGTCACTGGTGAAGCCTCTAACTGCCCTTGAGCCTCTGTCCTGCACCCCAGTTCTGTATGCACAAATAAATAAATCTTAAAAAAAAAACAAAACTACCATTGAACTGACCAAATGTGTGGAAAACCAGGGAGAGAAATTCTTGAGAAGGCAAGCATTTTCTGTAAGGGGTTAAGGAAATGGCCTATTTTCCCTCTACCGTCTTTGCTATATTAAAACAACTTGAGGGCTCTCTGTAACCCTATCCATATTCACCCTCAAAACAGTTTTCTTCGTTGTGGTGGCAAGGTGGGACCACCCCACAGCCCATGTCTGGATATGACTTGCTGGGATGGGTGATGATAGAATTTTTTTTATAATATAATAGTTTATTTTTGCATCATTTTGTACATTTTTTTTTCATCTCAATTGTAATCCCTGTGGGCCTCCCATCACTGAGTCACCCGTGTGCCAGGGTGATGATAGAACTTAGCCTACTTCCTATTCTAACAGCTTGTTATTGTAAATACTGTGGGAAAAATAAAAGCTAGATAGGAATTATGAATATTTAACTTTTAAATATTTTTATGCTTTGTTAAAATCAAAACAGTCTATAATGCAAAAACTGTTTCCGGGTGGTATCAGTTGCCAGCTGGTGGAACAGTGTCTCTTTAATTTGAATTCTCTTACTTGCTCTTGGAAAGTGAAAGGGAGGAAGGCATAGGGAACAGAATAAAAATATAAAGGATATCCCTTTTCAAAGCCAAGTGCCTTAAGACACAGTGAAGAAGCAAAGAGAAATTTTTCACATAATTGTGTGCAATTCCTTGTTAAATTTTAAGTAACACATCTGAGAAAGGGAATGTAATTTAATTTTATTCATATAGGGTTCCTTAGCTTTTCCTAATTTAGTCTTCATTTTCTTCCTATTGGCTTCAACTAAAAGAGCAGTACTGTGAATATTGGAGGATTTATAGATGTTGGACTGACTCTTCATGCAGCTGGCTTCTGGTAGACTTCACACCAATGTTAATGGTATTTGAACTTGGAGCTCAGAAAGGAAAAATGAGGTAGCATGTATTCTGCATGTTAATCTTATAACTTTTCATCATAAGCTCATGATGCAGAATTAAAACCACAGAAGACAAAAACTAACCGCAGTTAGCTAAGAGCATAGTACCCATTTGATTACATGGTTCGCAGTTTTTTACATGATCCATTGAGTAGTGTGGTAGTTATTCTTTACTAAGGGATTTTTTTTTTAAAGATTTATTTATTTGTGCATACAGAACTGGGGTATAGGCCAGAGGTGCAGTGGTGGTGACAGACAGGGTTCAACAGAGACAGAGTGGGGAGCAGAACAGGCAGATCAACAAAGTACACTGCTGAGGGGAGCAAGTGGGTGGGTCAGGAGAGGTCTGCTGAGCCATGTGGATCACCTCTGAGGTAGGCGGGGATTGAACTCATGCAGAAGTGGCTTTCGATTCTCAGTGCTGCGCTTTGACTCGCTTAGCCACCAGGGAGGGATTTTAATGTCTTTGGTTAATTACTGACATTTTATGACTGTTTAGACAGGTAATTGCAGTGTACCACTCATATGGAAATGCAAACAAAAAGTAGAATGGGTAGAGGGCAGGCGTGCCCTCTTTCTGGAGAGAGCTTTTGTTTGGTTTGATAAATAGCTCTTCTTCTGCAGTCCTGTACTCATTGACAAATGACTTCTGGTTTGCAAATTTATAGAGACTTTATAACATTTTTGTCTTGTTAGGGCTACTGACATACAGATAAGTTAATGAATAAGTCTATAGCTGGCCCTAGTGTGCAAGATACTGTGCAGATTACAATTATACATGAAACTTTTGAGCACAAACCATTTGTTTGGGGTAGATGAACTAAATATTAAATACCTGTTTTCTGAGCTCAAAGAAGACATCCCTGAGGAAGGAAGGCTCGGCCCGGGAGCTGCAGAAGCATGCATGTTAACGTGGGAGTGGAGGAGCAGGGCTAGAATGGAGGGATAGAATATGTAAAGACTGGCAGGGGGAGGGAACATGGCATCTCTGAGGAACAGAAAGGAGCCACATTAGGTGGCGTGCAGCAAGTGAGTTCAGGTGCCAGTTGAGACTGGAGAAGGTGGATCCTAAAAGAACTCTGGAAAACCAGTGAAAGTTTTTTTTTTAAAGATTTATTTACTTATGCATAAAGAACTGGAGTACAGGCCAGAGGGGGTGGAGTGGGGAGTGGGGAGATGGTGTGAGAGGATTCACCAGAGACAAAGTGGGGAACAGAACAGGCAGACTGATGAAGAAAACTGCCAAGGGGAGCAGTGGGTGAGACAGGAGAGGTCTGCCACGCCATGGGGGTCACCTCCCTGGCCCGGGACCAGACTCTTCTTACTGAAGCAGCTACACCTAGCTTCATAGTGCTGCTCTTTAACCTGTGGCACCACCAGGGTGGGCCCACCAGTGAAAGTTTTAAGCTGCAGGTAGGTGAGGAGCTGGCATGACTGGAGACAACTTCTAGAAAGGGTTTCCTTAGAGCCTTCAGGTCTCCATGCCACACTAAGGAGACTAGTTTGGAGACAGTCCAGAAAAGTGATGGTGGTAGCTTGAGAGAAATGGCTAATTTTGAGAGCTGATTAAGCAGTGACTGAAATCCACAGGACTCCATGAAGGATCAGGTGGGGTAGCAGAGTAGTTATCATGGGTGATTTGTAGATTTCCGGCGCTCAGATCTGGGTGGATGATGACACCGCCCATGAGATGAACAACCTAGAAGTTCACCAAGTTTTTGGGGTGGTCAACTTGGTTTGCAATACCTTTGAAATGCAACATGGTAATGCCAAGTTGGCAGTTTGCTATATGTTTCAGGAACTCAGAGGAGAGATCTGGGATGGGCATTTAAACCTGAGATTGTCCTGCAGATAAGGGGTAGCTGAAACCAGAGGGATATATGAAATCACATAGGAACCAAGTAAAAAGAAGGACCCAACAGTGAGCCTCAGGGAATTGTCTTATTTGGTTGGTGGGCAGAGCAAGAGGTTGGTGTTACTGAGACCAACAATTTCCCAAATCACTCCAACTCTTGAAGCCTCCAACCATCTGTCCCATTCTCAACAGAAAACTCCCATCCTACTTACTAAAAATGTCAACCTATGAAAACTGTGTTACACTACCAAATTACTGGCCCCTTTACTCACCTGTCCTTGCTTCAAAGGGAAGAAAGCTTTTCAAGAAGAAAGCGGTCAGTGGTGTCAGGTGTTGATGGGAGGTCAGGTTACATGAGGTCACACATAGAAGTCACTGCTGAGCTTAGAATAGTTATAGCAGGGAATTAGCGAGGGGTTTGAGCAGTGAGAGGTGAAAAATGACAGGATGGACCAACCTTTTCTAGGACTTTGTCTTTAGAGAGTGTAGGGGTAAAGAGGAGCCAGGAGACTGTGAGGGAGAAAACTATACTGGAAAGGAGACACAGGATTGAAGAGGAGCTTGTGGGGCTATGGGTTTTGTTTTCATTGGAACTACTTGAGCTTATTTAAAAGACAATAGAAAGATCTAGTTGAGGAGAGAATAAAGGACAACAGAAACAAAAGATTCCAAAGAAGTTCAGGAAGGGTAGATCCAAAATGCTCAGAAAGTTTGTCCTGGCAAGCAAGGACAGGTGGGTAAAGAGGCAGGTAATTTGCACAGTTTGCAGTGTGGCAGTGAGAGTTTTCATGGGTAGACATTTTTAGTAAGTAGGATGGGGGTTTTCTGTTGAGAATGGGGTAGATGGTTGGAGATTTGAAAAGAGTTGAAGTGATTTGGAAAATTGTGGACTGTGGGAGTATTCGTTGGCTCAGGCAATGTGGTGGGAGGGAAGGAAAATTTTGAGACTGTTTAATCTCTCTGCAATTTCACACATACCAACTCAATCTCTTCTGGTATCTGACTTTTTTGTCAGTGCTCTGATTGTTTTCGGGCTTGTCACTGAGTACATAATTGGGCAGATTCAGGCTTGGGTTTTGCCAGCTCTGGCAGTGGAAAGGAAATGCAGGGTATTAGTAAGAGTGTTACTGAAATAATGGGCTCTCAGCTCTAAGCTGATTAAAGGCGGAAGTAGAACAGAGGAGATGGCTAATGCGCTGAGGGAAAGCTGAGAGGTCAGGGGATTGAGAATGCCCAAATGCCGAAGGCCGAGTCTACTGGAAGGAAAGAGCAACAAAGGGGATCCCTGGAATGTTATTTCGGAGGCAGATGAATGATAAGTGAGGGACAATAAAGGTCCAAAGTGGGTCAAGTGGTATGGAAGAGGGCCCACTCCAGGTGGAGACAAAGGCCTGCATGGTTGGGGAACACAGGAACGGGTCTGTCAGGCTGGCAGGGTTGGGGGATGCCAGTGAGCTGGGGTCAATGTCTGAATGGGAGGAAGCGTTTAGGTTACAGTATGATGCCAGTGAGGAGAGGGAGCTGTTAACTCCACCAACCTGGTGTTTACAGAGGCAGGAGAGGAGCTGGGCAGCCTCCTGACTCCAAATGTAAATGACCAGGCCTCTGCCACCTGAGAGGGTTGGTTGCAGAAGAAGAGAGGGGTCTTCAGAACACATAAAGAAAGAGGAGACCCCAAGGACAGAGCACAGTTTTCTGGGTGTAGAGCTGTTCTAGGAGAGTTCATGGAAGGCCTTAGGAGGTGGAGGGAGGGAACTTTGGGGCATAACAAGGATAAAATTGTGGAGGAAAGAGGGTAGGTTTTTGCCGTGGGGGCTGTCTGCATTGTGCATGTTGACACCTGTTAACAGGGATGGGTAAGAGGCCTCGCGCCAACGCGCAGAAAGTGGCCTTTGCTTGGCTGGAGTGAAGGAAGGAGATTGCGTGTCCTGCTGCTGTGGGGGGTGGGTGAACGTGGATCGTGTTCCAGTTGCTGTTATAAGCGCCTCCCCAACATTATGTAGTTTATTTCCCATGACAGCTATGCCCAGTCAATACTATTATCTCCATTTTATGCATGAGGCAACTGGGGTTCAGTTAGGCAAGTAGTAGTCTGTCCGGGTGACACAGCGAGTGGAACTGATTCCAGCTAAAATCAGCTAAACTGGGCCTCTGCATCTGCCTCCGTGTTATAAGCACTTCCTCTTTCTCGCAGGCTTGATTTGGGTTTTTCAAACCGAAATGACGGCAGAGTTGAGAAGGCAATGCAGGATTTAACACAGAATTGCCTTTTTGCATGTCAAAATCGAATTCCCGCCTGTACTGCTCTGTAGGCCAGCTCAGGCCTCCTGGCTCGCCCTGGTCTCACGCCACCGCCTGCCACGGATGTGCAGACACTTTAAATTTGTTGAAGGTTCTTCCCTAAATGAAGCTGAACCTTCCCTCCCTGTAACTGTTGCCTGCTTTTACATTCTCCCTTTCTGTACAATGTATGCTTTCTCCTCTTAGGGGTAGTCCCCGTGAAATTCCCAAGACAGTGTTTAGGTGTTGAGGTACGCCCTCCGGTCCTAGCTAAGTAGTCTTATTTCTGAGCTCACTTCCCTCTGCCCTCTAACTCTCCACCAGGTTGTGATTTCTAAGAATCAACCGTCTTAGTTGCACTACCTTATTTATTTTTAATTTTTGACATCATTCATTTTACTTCATCTTATTCACATCGTTCTGTGTTTTATTTAAGTGTCTCTTCAGGTGTAGTTTCCATAAGTCTCTTACCACCACAGCACCGTTGACCCATCACCATAGTCTCTCTGCTCTTCTCTCCCAGTCTTGCCCCTCTCCCTCCTCCGCCCCTGCTGGATGTCTCAGATCTGTGGTCAGCTTGCAGGTTTTCTTTTTTTCCTGACCCTTTTTTGGTTTCTCTGTATTCCCCATGTAAGAGAAACTATCTGATTTTTATCTTTTTCTTTCTGACTTATTTCTCTTAGCTTCTTCCCTCCCAGGTCGGTCCATGTTGCTGCAGATGGCATAAATTCATCTTTTTTGATCGCGGAGTGTTTTTATTCCACGCTGTGCATATCACACATTCTTGACCCATGCTTCTGTTTGGGGGCATTTAGATTGTTTCCATATCTTGGCATTGTAAAAAGTGCTAGTTGCAGTCCTTCGTAGGTGCTTTGAGATGTAATTCAGTCAGAGCAAATTGGGGCCGGTGCATGTCTTGATCCAAAGGTATACGCACTCACCGGTGATGAGGGTCACGCATGAACCTGCATTTACGAGTGTGTGTGCTGTGTTTAGTGGACTGTTATGGTAGGCCCCATGCTTGGGCATTGCCTTTTAGAAGTTTATTCCTATTTTGTCTTTCGGACGGGGGCTCACTTGGTTCATGAAGATAATTTTGAAACTTGATGCTGTTTTCCCATCACGTTAGCTATTTTTCCCAGCTCTGTATTGTAGGCCGATAGAGTAAACATAAATATTTGTAAAACTATTCCTGAAATAGACCACAAAGAGAGAGCTTGGGGACCCTGCTGGTGGAGCAACTGGTTAGGATGCAGCACTGCAAGCTAGCTGCAGCCCCTTCAATGCAAATTCTGTCCCCGGCCCCAGAGGTGACCCATTTGGCGTGGCAGATCTCTCCTGTCTCGCCCACTGCTCCCCTCAGCAGTGTACTTCGTCTATCTGCCTATTCTGCTCCCTACTCTGTCTTGGGTGAATCCTCTCACTGCCTCTGCATCTCTTACCTGTGCCCCAGTTCTCCGTGCATAAATACATAAATATTTTTTTAAAAAAGAGAGAGCTTGGTAAGATGTCAGAGATATTTCTCAAGTCTGCTTCAGATCATTGATCTACATGCTGCTTCTAATTTTTCAGCTGGCTCTGGCTTTACCTAATTATGTTAGCCAGCCAGATTTCTTTGTGTTATTCATAAGGCTATTGTGAATGTTCAGAATTTTCCTGGAATTAAGTTATTCTTCCTTTGATATTCTTCAATCTACCAGAATTTGGCAGAGTGTTAGTGGTGGGAGTGAGGGATAGGAAACAACCAGGATGCCTAAGTGGTTGTAGAGTAGAAGGTGGAAGACAGCTACTCTCTGAGATCCAGAATCCTGGGAAAAGGGCTGGTTTGCAGTTTAGTTGCGCTTGGGTCAGGTAGAACATGGGGCCTCTGCAGGCTGCACACATGGAGCCACCCAGAAAGTGGCTGACCCACTGAGACCTGTGTGCTGGGGGTGGCACTGTCTGGTTGGCATGACATAAGCCGTGTTGAGGGCGTGAGCTTTGCTGTGCACAGAGGAGGTTCTGGACCAGCAGAGAGGGAGGGGAGAAACATTGCTGCCTTGAGGGAGTTGATCCATGCCTGATTAGCTCCAGGTTCTTGTTTTTTGTTTGTTTTTGGCTGTGAACTGGGAAGAAACCTCATCTATTATAAGAGAGGGAATTGGAGACTTGAGAGCAGTGAATACTTGGAATCAGTGTGGGAAGTAGTCAAGCATGCGAAGGACAGGAAAAGGAACGCTGTATACAAGTAGAGCTCCCTTAAACTCACAAGGGATTCCTCTGCCCTCTTTATTAAGAGCTTCATGCTGCTGAAACACTACAGCAGTAGAACTCACCCGTTTTGTCAGAGCATGGAGGGATGCAGTGTGTGCCTGCTCCCCAGGGATTGGTGCTCAGCCACTAGGGAATGAACTCAGGAAAATGAGGGTAGGAGCCTTGTTCCTAGGTCAGAGATTCTAGTGGTGGGCTGGGGTGTTTTCGACCTCACTGTCAGCCTGGGATTTAAGAGGAGCGGAGAGAGGCCCTTTGCTTCACCTTGAATACCCGGGGTGGCTCCTCAGGGTTAATGTGTCCTCTCTGCTGGGTGTTTTTCCCTGAAAGCAAAATGTCTGGAGTGTGGTGCCCACACAGGGGCCCTCCCTCCGGGAGTCCTCCTGCTGGAGAAAGGCTCTCAGGAGCTGAGGAGAGCTGCTCTCCCCAACCTGGCTGAGTTTAAGTTTATGGAAACCACCAAACCACCTTGGGGGAAATGGTGTACATATGGATGTGTGTGGAAAGCCTCTGCTTTGGTGGGTGAAACATCCATGACCCAGTACGGGCTGATAGATTCTATTGTAAAGTTCACAGACACTCTGCCTTTTCACTCGCCACAGAAGTATTCCCCACTCGTGTCAGTAGCTCCTTTCTAGGTAAATATTCCAAACTTTTTCCTGCCACTGCTTTGTGAACCTGGCCTAATATCTTTATACTTTTACTGTGTCTGCTTATCCCCAAACACAAGGTTCTTCTTCCTCTGTGTCTCTAGTGAGTATTATTTAGTTTTATCCATTTTTTTCCCTGTTTTCTTGCCTGATTCAGGGTCTAAATGGGTGTTTGCTTCATACCAGAAGCCTTGATTTTTCTGGGGAAGTTTAGCAAAAATGTAGACTAGTCCTTGATTTGACATGACTGATTAATTAAGCAAGCAGCAGCTTAGTAAGAAGCAAAGCCTGGAGTAGAACAGTTTAATTAGCTTCTGTCTGTTGAGGCTTTAATGGAAGCCACAATTTATATGAAGCTTTTTAGTTTTGAAATGTTTTTGCAGAGAGACTCAGCATGTATCCCAAAGACACCAGTTAGCTGAATTTAAGTCTTTTGAAAATATGAAATAGCCAGAATTACAAAGAATTAATTAAAACCAACTTTTTAAGGAATGATCAGTTGTCTAATGGTGAACTGCATGATATCCTCTGTATTTTATGACTTTTGATAAGCATTCATGAAATAAAAACTCATGACATATGCTGAATTTTAACAAAAGTAACTGAGCAGCCCTGCCATCTTTAAGACCGGCAGAGAACATATAAAACCTGTCAGGGCAAACCATCCTCACATTTAAGATTAAACTCTGTTGTTTAATCTCTGTTGTTCTGGCTGCTGGTTTCAGATTCCTCACATGTCGGCTCACCTGGCCTCCAGATCACTATTTGCTTTAATCTTCCAAACGTCTTTTTTCCCTTATATTGCATTTAACAAAATTATAATAACAGTTAATTTGTGTACAAAGCTTATTTATATGTATTATTTGGTTAATATTAAACTTAGGTTAAAAGACTGCAAATTAAGTTTTTCAAATACCCAATAAACACATGTTGATTTAAAAAAAAAGTAAATGAGCAATAAAGTTAATGGAATCTCACAGAGAAGAATTGTAATATCAATATTTTTACTGAGTACACATACCAGAAAGAGAGAATGAGAAAAGAATTCATTACAGACACATGAATTTTGTCAGAAGGGGCCCTGTGGGAGACTGATTCTTATTATGATATCCTGGCAGGAAGGCAATGAAGTGGGGTTATTGCTAGTGCAGTCAATGGCTTGGTTTTTCTCTAGCGAATTGGCTTCAGTAGGTGACTTTATTTCTTCACATTAGGCAGCTGGAAATATGGATTGATTCATTTCCTTTCCATTTGAGGGTCAGCCCTATTGAAGGTAGAGAGTGAGTGCAAAATGCTGTATTTGCTGCATATAAGCAAATATTTTAGCGTCTTTTTGGTCTGACCGTTTCTAAGATTTTTAGACCAAAGTTTAGCTCAATGAAATAGAAAACATACTTTGAATATACATACATGGATATTACTATTCTTCCTGCTATTTCTAGTCTTAAAACCTTGAGATCCTTTAATAAACATCTTTGTATTTTAGAGATTAAAAAATCCCAGAAGATTTTTAGTCGAAGGATATGTGTGAAAACAGAATATTAAAAAAAACCTAAATACTAATTTCAGCAGTAGCAATAGTGGTGTGGTTCTTTCTTTTTTTAAGGTAGTATTTATTATCCTTCTTAAGATGATATTTACTTTAAATGTTGTTTATTCCACTCTATAATCAGTTTTTGTTGCATAATTATTTTTGGTTTTGCTGATAAGATTTTCACCTAATTGCTTCTTGAAAAATTATCTAACCAACTTTCCCATTTATATATATAGGAGGAAATTGGGGCATAGAAAATTTTAATTAAAAATTTTATTACAGGCCCTACCTGGTGGCGCAGCAGGTTAAAGCACCGCACTAAGAAGCTTGAGCCACTTTCGCATGAGTTCGATTCCCGCCTGCCAGGGAGGAGATCCACATGGCCAGGCAGACCTCTCCTGACCCGCCCGCTGCTCCCCTCAGCAGTGTACTTCATCTATCTGCCTGTTCTGCTCCCCACTCTGTACCTGGTGAATCCTCTCACCCTCCGCATCTCTGCCTGTACCCCAGTTCTGTATGAATAAATAAATAAATCTTAAAAAAAATTTATTACAATAGGAATGCTTTCAGTTATAGTACTAGAATTCTCTGAATATTAGACCCTGAAACTTAGCTAATTTTGAATATTGTTATTAAATTTGTTTCCTGAAATTTGTAATTTATTGAGATTTTTAAGATTTTCCCCTTTCATTTAAATACAAATGTAATATAAATGACAGGTGGAAAAGTGAAAAACACCTAAGACTTAAAATTCTTAGTTTCTTTGTTCTTTTCCTTTGTGGTAAATCACAAAAAAAAAAATACAACCATATACTTTTTTTTTTTTTTTAAAGATTGATTTATTTATGCACACAGAACTGGGGTACAGGCCAGAGGTGCAGGGGCGGTGAGAGGATTCACCAAAGACAGGGTGGGGAGCAGAACAGGCAGACTGAGGAAGTACACTGCTGAGGGGAGCAGTAGGTGAGACCGGAGAGGTCTGCCACGCCATGCGGGTTACCACCAGAGCCAGGCATCGAATTTGCACTGCAGTGGCTGTGGCTCACTTGCAGTGCTGCGCTTTAACCTGCTGTGCCACCCGGGAGGGCCCACATGCCCTTTTAAAGTAAAATAAATCAATAAATAAAGGTTTATCATGAGCAATTTCAAGCTATTCATTGCTACCTTTTCTCTTAACAGGTTGATGAGCTATGGATATGAAACTGATCACCAGCACTGCCTTCACCAGCTTTTTCACCTTTCAGCTTCTTTTTCACTTTGTAAGTTACTGGTTTTCAGCAAAAGTTTCTCCAGGTTTTAATAGTCTCAACTTTGAAAAGAAGATTGAATGGAACTCAAGGTAAAGCCTCTGAAAACGTTACTGACTAACTTAAAAAGAATTCGTTTTAAGAAATTATTTACATTCTTTTCAAAAAGTCTTTCCTTTAGGACCTAACAAAGTCTAAGGTAATGCACGAACATTTTACGAATTCTACTAGTGAAATATTGTAGGAAAAATTGATTGCACTTTCTGAGAAACTATGCGAAGGGTAATCAGTAGAGTCCAGCTGCTGTCAAGGGGGACTGTTTTGCATTCTTCTCTGAAATATTAGTGATAACAAACACATGTTCTTTGGAAATGATAACAGGAGTAAACATCCAGTGGGCTGCGAGTGGCCTAAATACAGCTTTGCCTGTGAGCAGAGCCAGAGCAGCTACACTCGGAGCCTCTTTTGCATTCGTAGCGCTCTCTCTTCATGAACTTTTCACTTCAGAACCCTTCCGGAACCTCTTCCTGTGCTGTATAATTCTAAAGTAAAAAATGTTTTTTTGATTTTTTTTAAACAAACAAAAAAATAAATGGAAATGACAGGATCTCCAAGGACATGTAAATCTGTGGGAGTTTCAGTTAGTTGGTTTGCAAACTTTTGCTACCTGCCCTTCATTCATCTCCCACAAGGATGGTTCTTCATTTGTTGACTTGCAGCATTCCAGGCACCCAAACATTTGGCTCTGTAAACCACTGTGATTTGCAGTAGCTACTAGCAATACTTTATGTTGTTCTTATTTAGTTAAATTTAAGACTAGCAACAAAATGAATTCAGTAGGTCTGTAAAACAATTATTTTTCCATTGGCATTTCCTTTTAGAATTCAAGATCACTACCAGTATCTAAGTAGTTATTTGAGAATGGTCCTATTTGGCCTGAAATCCCTACTTTGTTTGAGTTAAACTGTTCTGTAGGCATCCCCTTACAACTCAGATGGTGAGTAAGACAGTTGTCGTCTATATATTACACTGGTTTATTCTGTATATACCCACTCCAGTTCCTGCCACCTCAAAAGTGTGAAATATTTCTCCACAGATTTTTGTAAAATAAGAGGCATGATTCATTTGTCTTAAGAATAGCACAAAGATATTGTTCAAATGCAGGCTACAAAAGGTACCAACCATTATTTTTAAAACACTTTCTACTGTGAAGATAGATAGACTAGTGGGAAAGAGAAGTAAGAGGCAAGGGGCATACCTTTTCTGTAGCTAAATTTTGAGCTACTTTTCTTTCCTTTCACCGTGATTAGTGATTAGGGTAGATGAAAGCATTTGAATTTGGAGAGCTGCAAGCCAAAGAAATAGCAAATGTACTGAAAAAGGGAGCAAAGATTAAAACAAAGTGATGAAATTGAAAAATACGTTCCTTTATTCTGTCTTCTTGCTGCCATTGGATGATGCCTGGGATGGCTGTTTGGGAAGCTGAGTGTGCATCATAAAGGGAGCCTGAAACTGTACCAGATTCATTACAATATCCCACTGGTCTCTCTCTCTCTCTGACTTACTCCCATTTCCCAGTCAAACTTGCTTTACATAGGACTTAAGGTTAGAGTGCAAGGACAAAATTGTCTGCTTTTTGAGTAAAGCTCACATGTAATATATGTCCTGGTCCAGCGTCCAGTCTTGAAATACATCCACAAAACAAAAACAATTCAGTTTTCCCAGCAGTCAGGAGTCTCTGAACAATGAGTGGTCTACACCACCTAGTAGAAAAAGAACCAGAGGAAAGAAGCAGCTCTGGGAAATGCACCCCTAAGAGAAGTGAGAAATTGTGATACTTGTTACTTTTCAGAAAATATACATACTTGACCATTATTATTTATATCTCCATTATTTACATATAAACATTTGTGAATGATTAAATCAGTGACTGGATGTTTCTTCTGTTCATTGCAGTTAGATCTGTTTGATTCCAGTAATGATCAGCTTTTCTCTTATGAAATATGCCATTTTCATCAGCTGAGGTCTTTTAATTTTTCCCATTTACCATAACAACCTTTCAGCAAAGAAGTTTTTTTTTTTTTTTTTAAAGATTTATTTATTTGGCCCTTTCTGGTGGCACAACAGGTTAGTATGCAGCACTGCAAGCCAGCCACAGCCGCATCAGTGCGCGTTCTCTCCCCTCCCCGGATGCTATCCATATGGCACAGCAGACCTCTCCTGACCGCCCACTGCTCTCCTCAGCAATCGGCGTGTTCTGCTCCCCACTCTGTCTCTGCTGAATCCTCTTACTGCCCCTGCACCTCTGGCTTGTACCCCAGTTCTGTATGAATAAAATGAATCTTAGGAAAAAAAGATTTATTTATTAATGCATACAGAACTGGGGTACAGGCCAGAGGTGTGGTGGGTAAGAGGATTCACCAGAGACAGAGTGGGGAGCAGAACAGGCAGAACAATGAAGTAACACTGCTGAGGGGAGCAGTGGGCCAGACAGGAGAGGTCTGTCATGCCATGTGGGTCACCCCTCTAGCGGGGGATTGAATTTGTGCTTCAGTGGCTTCAGAGAGCTCCACACATAGTGTGTCACTTTAACCTGTTGTGCCACCAGAGAGAAACCAGAGAAGTATTTTTAAAGCTTGAGTATAAGGAACAAAAAGTTAGATTTTTTTTTCCAAAAAGTTAGAAATTTTTGATATTAGGTTGGTAAATATTGAAGTAGCCAAAGACCATGTTTCTTTCTTTTCTTAGAAGTTTTTGATAACAAGTGAGTTGTATGACTGTTTAGATGGAATGTGGAGTGTTCTATTTGATGTCAAGGAATGCACATTTTTATCCTTCTATGTTCAGATGGAATTCAAGTGTGCTTGTCATGAAAAGTCCACATTCATACACCTGACAAATTGGGTTAATTATTCACATTTCAAAATGGTCTTTTTAAGTGCCTCTGATTACTTAAAATACGATTTGATTTAACATAATATATCTGTTTCAGAGCCCATCATCTATTAAATCTAGTGTGTTGAGTTTTTAAGTTATAATAAGACCTTTATATTAGTTGATATATTTTACTTTTAAAGATTGTGGGTACATACTGAGGAGAGACATTCATTATGTACTATTAACATCTAGAGAAACAACTGCTATTCTTTCATCCTTTATTTTAATGAAGGGAAAAGAACTTCATAACGTATAAGTTTTATTGTGTGAATATGTGTAGTATTCTGTATATGGGCTCTTTCGGTAGCTATCATAGTGATTTGGTGTCAGTAAATTATTAGCAAAGTGTTCACAGACGAATGTTTTCCATCTAAACCTGTTCCTTCTATAAAAGAAAATTCCATCTGGATTCTTGTGAACATTTTGCTTCCACTTGGGTCCATCTTTTAAACAGGTTTTCTGCATAAATTTATAATCTTCAATTTTGCTATTGAAAAATGCATTTGTAATAGTGATAGAGACTCATAGTTGCCGCCCTGGCCTTCTGAGAGCTTGCTTACAAGAACCGAGCACAATAATGCATGTGAGTGTGCATCTAAAATGGAAATCTACAAGGCAATACATCATCATTTCATGGAATTCAAGGGATAGCGTTAGCTAACAGATCTGGAAGTCATTTCTGACTGATTGGAGCAGGAAACCCTGCATTGAGATTGTTGGGCATGGAGCGCCGAGCTGGCAGCAGAGAGGTGGGCTTACCTGTGCCAGGTGGTGTCTACACAAGACTGGCAGCAGTGCCATCACAGACACTTCTGCTTTATGACTTCATCAGTAAGCGGGTCACCAGTTTTCTAGCAGGAAGTTATGGACCTGGCCATTCTTCTTATTATTTCCAAAGAGAGGGTGTGGCCCATTTCAAAAAGGCAGTTTGTATTATCCTCTCAGTTGTACTCTGTCCCTATGTTTAAATGCTTTCTGATTTAAGTTTTTCAGAATGTTAAATGACCTGCCGAACTTCAAATTTATTGCACAGAATAAAAAATCACTGTGTTTTGTTTCATTTCAGGGTTGTATCGACATGTCATTCTTTGATTGTTGGGATTCTGGGCCTGTACATTTTCTTTTTTGATGAGGATTCTCTAGCTGATCCAGTTTGGTAAGCTATTTCCTCTTACATCGTCCATTTGATTTATGTTTTGATGTTAATTATTAACAAGAACATCTCTTACTTTACTTTAAAGTGAAATATATTGATGGTGTATGTTTTATTAAGATGCTGTGCCTAGACTTATTTCAGCAAGGTGTATTAAAAGACTTACTTTAGATTTGAGTACAAATAATGTGGGCCATTTTGCTTTAGTATCATAATTGTTATCCAGAATAGGGAGCGACAGTGATGATGCAGACATTTTTACTGTGTTAGTGAATAAAAGCAAGTTATTGCTATCACTAAGCAAAAAGAGGTGATGAAGCTAGGATAAGCAGTTTAGAGAATACTTAAGGCTTAGTGTTCAAACTTTTGTTTGGTCCATCATCTTCTATCTAAGATATGAAAATGAGAATTATAGATGACCATTATGAGGACTTGAGTACTGAATGAGAAGATTTGAGGCACTAGTAATAACTGTTCTGCAATACAAAGATAACTTCACAATGATTCTTTTTGAAAAATTTAAATGTTGTTCAAATCGCAGAAGTTCTACAAACTATTTTTCCTAACAGTACACGAGAAAACATAGTTCAGCTTAGTTTGAGAGATTAGATGGCTTCTGAGAAACCTCTGCATCAGATAGGCAGACGTGGGCTCTATGGCATGTTGAACCGTTTAACCAGGTCTCCTAACCCCACTGTTTGACAGCCGTAGTGCTGGTCTTTATTCATAAATGTGGAATTATACTCATCAGAACTATGCCAGTTTAGTAAATTTTCACTGGGTAATTTCAAAACAACTCAATTTAGAGAATTTAGTTTCTAGACCAAATTTTAATATATTAACCTACCTAAATAATTTTTTGGATATTTTAAATTTTTCTTTGATCCCTTAATATACCTAGGTCCAGTTTTCCTGGGTTATATTTGTGGATCAATATTGGTAAAGAAATGGCTTCTGCCATGTACTTGAGCTCTGACTGCTTTTGTAGTGTGTCCTTTGCACTAGCAGTTCATATTACAGAGAAAAGACTGAGATTATATTTGTTTTTCCCCTTTAAAATGCTAGAAAGGCAAAAGTGTAGAGCTCCATACAGCAGGGCTAAAGAGTTTTTTACCTTTACCATAGGTAAATCCCTCTAGTTCTCAGTAAGGTAGTAGTGTATTGCTTCAGCGTCAGAGGTGGGATCTTTGAACTTGTAATTCTGATACAGAATCCAAACAGTCAGCATCTCAAATCCCAATTGAATCTTTTTGCAAACAAATTGTTTGAGAAATATGTTTATAAAAAGTTTTCTTTTTTAAACATTATTTTCATGTATTTTTAGCTCAGATAAATCATTATTCATCCAGTAAGAAGTATTATGATAGCTAACAGTACCTTGTGCAAATGACAATTTACCACTTGGGAATCTATAGAAAGCATTTTAATTATATTTAAACTCCAATAGAATAAAGGTAGCTGTCATTTATAACCTATGTACTAAAAAAAGTAACCTTTTTTTTAAATTTAGGGGTGAGTCAACGCTTGTGAAAGTGAATATTTCTATTGCTAGCGGCTACCTCTTTTCTGGTATGTGATACAGTGTTCATTGTCTGTTTCTTTTTAAACCACTCATAGATGATGCAAGTAATGCGTAGGATTTGCTTTGGTTTATTTATTTGAGTAGTACCTTTTCGGACCCATACTGGAGAAAACAAACACCTGCTGTGATGGCAGAACACCCGATGTTTTTGCTGCTGGCTCTTGGCCCTGAAGTTCAGGACTGCAGAGTGGGGCTCCTGAACCTCATATTGCTTGCTGATGGTGGCCCCTTGTTGTCCTAAAGAGTCCCTCAGGTGGAATTATTGTGATACCAATCAAGTTTAAGCCTCAAGGCCCCTCATTTGCAAGAGCCTTGCAGTATGTTCTCATGACCATGGCTTTGTGAAAACGTGTGAGAGTAAGCTAAGTTAGCCACAGTCTTTTAAGTTCTTGGACTCTTTCTACTCTACATTTCCCTGCTGTATTTCCTCTCACACTGAATGGGGTTAGAGTAGCCTTTTATCCAAGGAGACATTATGGGAATTAAATGGGGAATATGCCATTTTAACTGCTCTTTGAAAAGCCATCTTGGTCTGTCTCAAGACAAGAGAGAAATAACAGATGTCTGATTCATACATTGAGCCTTATTTGTAATTTTTAAATTTATTAAATAACTGAAAGAAATATCTAAAAACAAACGATAGAATTTGAAGCAAAAGTAATAGAGACAAGTGATGGAGTCAACAGAAAATTTTCACCCAGAAGTGATGTTAAAAAATAAGACCTAGATTATATCAAAACATAGCAGTTCATCTAGAGAAAGAGATAACATTCAGGTAGAAATAATGAATAGTGTGTTCTCATAGACTGCATTATTAGATGGAATGATTGAAAAGAAGGGTGAATCATGGGGAAACATCCTTTCATTTGACACCAAATGCTGTCATTAACAAGGATAACGCAAAATTTTTAATGTGTCTCATGTGCTAGTTGATGAGCAATTCAATTCAAAGTAGTCACTACCTAGGAAATCTCAACTGAAAGAACCTTGATAATAGCTTTGCCCAAATTAAGTAACAACCCAAACACCTAAAAACAAGTTTTAAACAGAAACAAACATGTCTACACCAGGTGGAATGAAAAGTGAACATTTTAATTCTTGCTATGGAGAGTACTATGGGGGTGTAGGCTCAGAGTTGTCAGGAGAAAGAGTTGAATATATTGAAAAACAATGCCACTCTCTTCCTATGTAATACTATTTTTCTTTCTTACAGATTTGTTGATTCTCATTTCGTATTGGAAAGTGATTGGTGACAAATATTACATAGTGCACCATTGTACAGCTCTATATGCCTACTACTTTGTTCTGGTGAGTGCCAGGATTTACAGTAGCTTACCCAGCAGACAGAATTGGAAGTAATGACTTAAGGTGAACATAAATCTAAACATGCGGCTCTGAATTTACAAAGGCCAACTCCAAGTGCGTTCAAGGATCACTCTGGTTATATATTACCCTGTTTACTAACAAAAATAATAACTTGTATATATATTTGGATTCAGAAACTTGGAAGAAGGCAGATGACCCAATTTCTTAACTTTTTTCTTAAAACATTAAGGATTATGTAGTGATTGATATTTTTCTCTTTTCAGATACATTTATGATTTGGCAGCCAGGCAGGGCTAGGCATAGATTCCTGTAAAACCACTAGAATATTTCTTTTCTGTTTAATTCCACATACAGTTCCATGGATAGGCATGATTATATTTAAATAGGATATAGGATAGAGCAGTGGTAAGCAGGGGAGGAGGGTCTTACTCTGAGACTTCATCAGCATTCCAACACTGAAGTAATAACAGCAAGTCTCAGGCAGTAAGCTTATTAAACTTTACATCTAAAAAATATTTTTTACACATTCATTTATAAATTACCAATTTTATGTATCTTTCATGCTTGTTAGTTTTCTCTATAGTTGCTTTTCAACCTAGGTATACAACAAGCCCAAGATAGGTATTCAGAAATAGTAGCTGTATATAAACTATCATTGTTTGATTGTGATAGATTTGGTATAACATGCTGTGATTTTTCTATTTTTACTTAAATGTAACCACTGCTTTTCTTTCTTAGTATATATGTTATTGTGCATTCGTGACTATTTGGAGAATTTTGAAAAAATTCATACAAATGTCTATTCATATTCTTATATTTTTCTTTGTATTGACCAACATAAAGATAACTAGTGAATAAAATACTAATTTGAAATTATTTCTGCAAGAATCAGCTCTATCAAAGCATCCCTTTATATGACCCATTTGCAATGACAAATCTAAATAATTAAATCTTTCACTGGTTTTATTGTTTAAAATAATAATCACTTAATTTCCCCAAAGATAATCGGCTATTTCTACTGGCAGTTTCTATATGGCTTATTTCTTTATTGTCCTCTTCAGATAGGCAGTTACAGAATAGAGATTCTGCCTTCTACAGGCCTTATTTGTTTTGCAAACACTTTGCTTCCTAAGCATATCTGCTAAAAAGACATGCAAAACTAATAAACTCTCAGTTAACTCTGAGAAGAATGTGTGGGTAGCCATGTACGTTTAATACCATGTTGCAACTTTTACATATGTTCCCTGAACATGGACCACAAGTAATCATTGTGCTGTGAAAAGAATGTAAGCTGGGGAGGAGTGTTAGGTCACCTCCATGCATTCATAAATGCAAATACTGTGAGCTGCTTTTTCCTTGACTCTGAAATCACAGGTTTGGCAAGTGGCTGACTGTGCACAGATTAGTGAGCTGGCTATTTAGTTATGTGGGATGAGTACAATTTTTCTTTTACTTTTATGCCTTTAAAAAAATCAATAAAGTACATGTTGATGTTTTTAAAAACGATCTTAACTTGCCTTTTCTTCATATCTTACCATTAAGATACTCTTAAAGAATGCTTTTTGCAGTAGCTGTTATAGCAACATTTTGAAAGATAACAAAATTAACTTTTGTTGACTAGGTAGTATTAAAAATAGTCTCCTAATGTAGCTTACTAAAATGAGACAGTATGACTTCTATTTCCCATTACATTTACATACAGTAAACAAGCTAAATTTTTATGTGAAAAAAGTATTTTAAAAACTTGAATAAATGACCTTTTTTTCCTATTGAAATAAAGGTATAAACTTTCTTACCTAGTAAAGAACAGAATGACAGAAGTAGATAGCCTTAGAGATGGTTTTATTATTTCTATTACTCACTTAAAATCTTGCTTTTATAAAAACATAGTTCTATGGCTGACTTATCACTATCACTGCATATTGAGGAATTAGCCATGATACAAATGCTAAATGGTCATCTACACATGTGCGCATAGGTAAATATACACAGACATGCATGTGTGTGACATGTATGTGTGTGACATGTATGTGTGCGACATGCATGTGTGACATGTATATGGTTTTGGTTTAGTTTTAACAGTTGCTTTTTAAACATAGAATTTGATATGATGTTCCTCATATTTTATGAACATAGCAGACCCCCTCTGAGGATGCCCTCAATCCTGGTTTCAGAGATCAAGTCAAGCTCTTTCATTATCCTATAACTGAGTCACATCTTTGTGGGCATAGAGCATCCTCTCAGACTTGTGTAGTGGAATCACCTTAGCAAAGCTGAGTCTCAGATGACTTAATTTTTGAAAGTTATGTTCGTTTTAATGCCAAGAAGGGCAAGGATTCACCTTATTAGACTTGGTGTATGATGATAAAATAGTTATCAGCCAAGAGAATGTCATATCCATTTAATCACGTCTTGGTCTTAATCAGATTTGTAAAAAAGCAATCTCCTAATGGATTGTCCTTACTTGGAGTATCTAGAATAATCTGTGTCCTAGAGGTAGAAAAAATACATAATGGCTGCTCAGTATGTGTGGCTGAGTACTGAGAAGTTTCTGTTGAATGGGTAAAAGTTTCAGTTTGGGAATATGAAAAAGAGCTGATGTAGGTGGTGGTGATGGTTGCTTAGTGCTGAATTGTGCTCTTAAAAGTGATTGAAAGGGTACAATTTATTTTTTTTTTAAAGATTTATTTATTTGTGCATATAGAACTGAGGTACAGGCCAGAGGCTCAGGGACGGTGAGAGGCTTCACCAGAGACAGAGTGGGGAGCAGAACAGGCAGATCGATGAAGTACACTGCTGAGGGGAGCAGCGGGCAGGTTAGGAGAGGTCTGCCACGCCATGTCGTCACCTCCAGGACAGACGGGAATCGAACTCATGCAGAAGTGGCTTTAGCTTTTCAGTGCTGTGCTTTAACCCACTGCGCCACCAGGGAGGGCCTATTTTGTTTTTATTTTACCATAATAAAAGCAGGTGAGGAAAATTCCAGTTCATGACAGGGATGTAGGAAGATCATCTCTCACAGATATACTGAATCGGTAGCCATGTGCACAAGTTTCCCTTTAAAAAACTAGTCACTGAAGGGTGGCTGAGTGACAACTCCATGGAGGGCCTGGGACTCAGCTGCTCTGCAACATCCCCACCTAGTACGATAACCCACAAGCAAGAAGGACCACAAAACTCAGGGACTCCCCTTAGAGAGGACTGCAACATCAGCCCCCCGACACCAAAAAGATGAGCCTCCAAATTATCTAATATTGAAAATTAGCAGGATTCGTATACAAAGACCTACAAGACTGTCGAAAATTGACTCTCAAAGAGCCTGTGTGCTTAGACTCACCTGCTTCAGGACCCAGCTCAGACGGAGCCGACTGAGCACAGACTTAAGGTGAAGGGGCTCTGGCTGAGGGACACCCACGTTCTCACACACATCTAGGAGCCTGCCAAGTTAGCTGTCGGGGACACAATGGTGGCTGTCGTCTTTATGCTCTCCCTTTACTGTGCTGCAGGCACCACCATCTCAGAAGGGAGCTCCTATCAATGCCTGTGCCCCAGTTTTTGCCACTGTGCCCAGGGCCATCTCTAAATCACCTGGCTCTGGTAGCCAGAGGAGCTTGTGTTACAGCTCCCATGGGATACAGTAACCAGTGTTGCCCAGAAAGGAGCTGGTAGCCCTGTCTGATGACCTGCCTTTGATGACTGCTTCTAGGGGATACCTGTATATGACCTGGTGCAGAGGTCAGTGGGGTTGACTCTTCCCAAACACTTCTGGGAGCTCAAAGAAGTTCCTAAACAGTTCCCACTCTCAGGGCACAGCAAGAGGCTTCAGACTCTGGAGCTCAGTTTTACTGTCAAGGAGACCTGGTAACTGATCCCCAGGACAGCAGCCCGGGGGGGGG
>NW_004567127.1:17983629-17988356 GCF_000260355.1 Condylura cristata | reverse complement strand
AAATGGTTCAAGCAAAGGCAGCACTGGGCACACAGCCTGTCTGTGAGGGAGCCCTTTGCTGGCTCTGCAGCTTTGGTCTAAGGACAAGTGTAAGGCTAGAGCACATCTGGTGGCCTGCGGGCTGCAGTAGGCTGTGGATACCATTCTGTGCTCTCTCTTCCTTGCTCCAGCTTGCAAGTGTCTCTTGGAATCTGATTTTTGTGAGTGCCACCCAGAGGACACCTCCGATTCACCTGGTTGTGGTGACCCCTCAGGATTACAAGCTATTTGCAGGCTTTCAAGAGTTGCTGCCTAGGAGTCTGGTTTCTAGTCAGATCCATCCTCCCTTTTGGGACACTGACATCTTATCACATGTTTGATTACTGGGAGTGGTTAAAAATATAATAGGCTGCTTGGAAAATCATGAAAGGTTTGAGAGATCACCAAGAATTGGGGCAAGGTTGAACAAGTTTGATCCCCTTTACGAGGACTACTCCTAGGAGAAGTCA
The DNA here is from genome assembly GCF_000260355.1 of Condylura cristata. Classification (NCBI taxonomy): domain Eukaryota; kingdom Metazoa; phylum Chordata; class Mammalia; order Eulipotyphla; family Talpidae; genus Condylura; species Condylura cristata. Next base: position 17,987,868 of record NW_004567127.1, on the reverse strand, counting down.
TGTCTTTCTACTGCATAGAAATCGACACAGGGAGTCAAGCAAATAAAAAACAACAACACAGGACTAGAAATGAAAGAGCAAGACCTCAGGGCAAAAAACTGAATGACACAGAGATAAGTAATTTGCCTGATAAAGCATTTGAATGACCATGAAGATGTTAACTGAACTAGGGAAAAGAATGGCTGAACAAAGCAATAGAAAGTAGAAGAAAATATCAAATGGAAATCTCAGATGAAGGAAACAAACTGGAAAAGACACTGTGAGGAGGTAGCAGCAGACTAGGTGAAGAGAAGGAATTGGTCTCAATGACAAGGCAGTGGAATTCACGCAGAGCAGCAGAAAGAAAAAAGGAGGAGAGAGAAAACATGAAAGACCTCTAACCTGGCTCCTTGGAGAAAGTCACATAGGCTGTGCTACTTTCGGGGGGTCTGAGAGGGACATGTTTCACAAGTTGAACTCCCACTGTTGTGTGAGGCCCTTGGGGAGCCTCATCTGTAGAACCTTGGTATTTTCTGGGCCAGAAAAATGAGTCACTCATTGAACACAGGAAGCACCAGTCTTGCCTACAGTCCCAGACCTTTCTTCTCCTGAGTTTTTGATGGCCTCTATCCCTGTTTCTCATGAGTCTCATTTGGCAACTAATTCAGTCCTGTGTGTTAGCTCAAACCTTCTACTCATAATAAGCAGAAACCTTGACTGATTAAATTAAGAAAATAGTTCTGAAATACAAGGTGGGTTTTGTTTCTAAAACCTCGCTTCTCGACGAATGGTGCTCCAAGAGGCTATCCCATGGAAATACGGTGATGCTCCAGGTAAAGATCCTTCTGGTTGCTGTAAACACAGTCACGTGGTTCCAGTTGGGGACAGGCAGGTTCCAGTTGGGGACAGGCAGGACTTAGGCGCAGCCTGAGTGTTTGGAGAGGGTCCATCCTTTTTTAAGCCATAGCAGTATAGTACTTAGTGACACGTTAGCAGTACTAGGTTCATAATAATGTTACTTACTTGCTGTCCTCTCCTAAATCCCTGATCCTCATCACTCTCAGATGATAGAAAATTAGATTTCCCATGGTAAGAAAATCCAAATTTCCATGATCACTGGCTTAAAGGAGCATTTTGTTTCAAACTGAGAGGGATCAGACAAATCCAGATTAGTTTCTTTCACTGAGTCTTGCAGAGGCCATGGCGATCATGGACTTTGCTATAGAAAAAAAACCTTAAAGGCCGACAGTAGAAGTGGAAACACTGAGGTCTATAAGTGAGTTGTGAACCTGGTCATCATTGACTAATAAAACGTGGAAATGGATAATCTTTAAAAATACCAGAGCAGATACCATCTGTCCCACTTGTATTGCAATAGGTTTTCTTGTGTAGGGGTGGGGTGGGGCAGATCAGTAACAAGGGCTTCTCCTAACCTGAAGTTTCTCTGATGGCTCCTTGCCTGGAAACCATGCACCACGCGTGGTGCATTAAACCACCAGAGCCACTGGTGTGCGGCATCGGAAAATGCATCAGTAAGACTACAGCAGCCTGGCTTTGCCCCCCACTCCCCAGGATGGCACACAGTGGTTCTGAGCTAGGGAGGTGGGGGTAGGGGTGAGCATATGTAGAACCCGTGGGATTCAGTAAGTAGCTAATTAATAGGAAGCTACTAAGAAATGCAAACAATACCTCACCCAGTGACAGATCAGCAATGCTTAGGTGATTGTAGGAAAAGATCACTGTGTTGATTTATATTTAATTTGGGGGACCTGAAAATGAACGTTTGTAAAAAAAAATGAGTTTGGAAGTACATAGGAACCATCACAAAGACTCTCCTTGGCTAAAAGTGTGCTGTATTGATTATCAATTGGAATAATGACTATAGATGATTGAAAGCTGTTGACTCATGAGTTCTTGCTGATAGTAAAGATAAGACTGGACTTGTGCTGGCCGCGCTTGAGCATTGAGCCGGACAGTGATGGGTGCAGGAGTCATCTCAGCTGGGCCCAGGGGCTTATTCAGCAGCTGGCCGCTGAGAGGCTGGGGCTCAGCAGTTTGTCTCCTTGAGTGACCCCCACCCCCCTGAGCCACTTGGGCTCCTGGCAGTCTGGCAACTGTGTTCAAAGGAGCATGTCCAGAGCAAGAATCCCAAGTGACTTGGGGGAAGCTGCAAGGCTTCCGAGGACCTAAAGCATCACTTCCCTGCATTATGCAGGTGCATATTAAGTAGGTGCAGGGCCAGTGCACCAGGAGGGGAAGCCCAGGTCCCCGGGAAGATAGTAAGACACCAGCTCTTGAGATGAGCGTGTGTGTGTGTGTGGGGGGGGGGTTTGGGGGACGTCGGGGTGGTGAGACTTGACTGTGCCCATTTAGGAGACTGTCACCTGCATCTTGATTTCTCAGTGTTAGGTACTATCTATTACCTTCTTGTGTGGTGGGCAAGAATTTAACTCTCACACTTCTATTTCCCTTCTTACTTCCCTTCTGATGATTTTTTTTTTTTTTTACTTTATCAGTTTTTGGTGAAAGTTGTATAGAAGATTACTGTATTCCTGCATCTTTTCAATTGTTTCTTCTCTATGTCTGCCCTTTCCTTTTCCTTCTTGGTGAGATTCGGCTTGCATGCTGGGCTCTTTTTGGGTCTTTGTTCAGTTTTAGTCCAGTATAACTGCCGTGGGGGGTGAACACCCCCAGGAACAGCTGTGCCATCCGCTGTCTCTGCTGTGCTCATTCAGTGGAGCCAATGCCCTTCTTCATGCAAACCTGGGTATTTTGCCAGTTTACTGCCCTTTATAGTTCCTTTGAAGACTTCATATGCTTTTCTTTCTGGTTCTTTAGAGCCTCTTGGTACATGAACTATTTTTATTTATGCATACAGGAACTGGGTGTAGGCAAGAAGTGTGGGAAACGAGAGGGTTCAGCAGAGACAGAGTGGGGAGCAGAACAGGCTGAAACACAGGCTTAGAGGAGCAGCGGGAGAGACAGGAGAGGTCTGCTGCTCCACGTAGGTCAGCTCCCTGGCCGGGTTGGAACTCATGTTGCAGTGGCTGCTTATAACTTAATGAGGTGTTGACTGTAACCCCTGAGTCACCAGGGAGGCCTGCCTCTTGGCACTTCAATAGTGGTTTCAGCACTCTTATCCTTCTTTCTGCTTCTTTAACTTCTGTTTGCTTCTCAGCTGTCATTTGTACGTGTACTTTTCAAGATTTTGCCTTCTGTTTTACACTCAGATTAAGTTATCCTTTCTCTTAGTCCTACACAGAAAATCAATCATGTGTTTATTATGATGATGTGAAGTTAGTTCCCTGTGTGGTCAGGATTACATTCCCCACCTAATCTTTGCTTCACATTTCTAATTGCCCCCTTTTTTTCTAGCAACATTTGCACTTATCACATGTTTGAGTTGTTTCCTGTTCTCGAGGATAGCATCACATCTCTGCAGTGACCATGTCCCAGATACCTGCCTTTGGAGCGCTGCACCCCTAATCCAGTCTGCCCGGATGCCCAGGGGCTTCCCACCATTGCTGCTCTGGCATTTGGAGCCACTAATTCCTGGAGCCCATTCACTTTTCTCGCTGTGCGCACTCATCCTGCTGCAGCACATTCTCAGATAATTTCCTAAGTGTGAAGGAGGTAAACTCTCTAGGCATTTTGCAAGTTCTGAAAATGTTTTTATTCTTAAACCATCTGTTTGTTGCCACTCTTATCTCTATTGGTGGCATGTGGATCTTAATGTTTAATTCCCTATTGTTCCGTTATGTGCACAGTTTCACTGTTCTGCATAACTCAGGACAAACATATATTTCTCCATATTGGTACACATAATTTTAAAAAAATTATATAATAGTTTATTTTTACATCATTTTGTACATTTTTTTTCATCTCAATTGTAATCCCTGTGGATTTCCCATCACTGAGTCACCCATGTGCCATCACCATAGTCCCATGCACTTCCCTCCCCCACCCCCATTTTTGATCCCATTCTCTACTCCACCCCCCACAAAATATCTCTGGTATATGACTGCTCATTGTGGTAGACATAATTCTTTAGAAAGAATAGTTTTGTACAGGTGAGAGTTCTGGGCCAATGGCATATACAGATTTAAGAATGTTGTATGCTGAAGTCTTGCCTGGAGCCCTCAAAAAGGGGAGTATGTGTGTGGTATGCGTGTGAATGATTTAATGGATGAACATGTAGGGATTATTATGTCAACATGGTTCTTTTCATCAAGATTGGTTGGCTTTAGTTGTTACTCTTTT
>NW_004567127.1:17946391-17983529 GCF_000260355.1 Condylura cristata | reverse complement strand
TCTGAGGAAATTGGAAATTATACCTGGAAAGAAGATAGATGTGTATTGACTTTCACTGTTTGAAGTGTTATCATATGAATAGGAGATTTGGGATCACCAGGACCAAAAGCAGGACCGGCAAACGTAAGACAGCGACGGTGCAGATTAGTTCTAGAACGTGTCAAACAGCAGCCCCACGAAGGAGTAGGCTGCATTACAAAATGCTACATCCTTCACCATGTAGTTGCTCAGGCTGAGGAGTAAATTGGAAGGGCTCTTGTAGATGGGTGTAAAAATCTGTGGGTAATAGGACCAGAGAGCTTCAGAGGACATTTCAGCCGTGCCATGCTGTGAAGTTAATAGGTGGTGCAGCGGGTAAATGCAGCACTAAGAAGCTAAAGCCACTTCAGCGCAAGTTCAATCCCTGGTCCCGGAGGTGACCCACATGGCGCGGCAGACCTCTCCTGACCCGCCCGCTGCTCCCCTCAGCAGTGTGATTCATCGATCTGCCTGTTCTGCTTCGTATTCTGTCTCTGGTGAATCCCATCACCATCCCTACACCTCTGGCCTGTACCCCAGTTCTGTATGCATAAATACATAAATCTTTAAAAAAAAATAAGGTGGTGACCAGCTGAGTTATGTTTGCATATAGTTGAGCCAAGTGAGGGCAGATTTGTTATCATTTATTACATAAACAAAAGTTTTCCCTTAGAAGTATTTATATTTCTTTTCGACATTTTTTTTTTCCTGCAGCAATTATTAAGTAACATGGACTGCTTGAAAAGGCATGGTTGTTGACATGATTTAGTGTGTATAATAAAGTTGCAGTATCAAGTCTACATTCCTTCCTGATTAGCTGTGTAGTGGTCTGTTTCTTTTCGCCCATTTCTTGGCACTTTAGGCTTGATCCTGTAGCCCTAAGTAAATAGCCAGGTGTCAGGTAAAGGTTTTACTTGAGGTGGAAAAGCAACTCTATGTAGGTAGGGAGGAATAGGCCCTAATTTTAGGACATGGACTTAAACTTACTTATTCTTCTTAGTATTAACAAAATTTACCTAGTTAAGTTTTATTTTTTAAGATTTATTTATTTATACAGAACTGGGGTACAGGCCAGAGGTGCCAGGGCAGTGAGAGGATTCACCAGAGACAGGGTGGGAGCAGAATAGGCAGACTGGTGAAGTGCACTGCTGAGGGGAGCAGTGGGCGGGCCAGATGAGGTCTGCCATGCCATGAGGGTCACCTCCTAGGGCAGGGGTCAAACTTGTGCTGAGACAGCTGTGCTTTAACCTGTTGCACCGCCAGGAAGGGCCAAAATAACTTTTTTTTATAACATGCTTTTGACAATCTCAAATTCTGTGTTACACATTTCTTTAAAAATTGAAATTTGTGGCCCTTCTTGGTGGCACAATGGGTTAAAGCACAGCACTAAGAAGCTAAAGCCACTTCAATACAAGTTCGATTCCCACCCGGGAGGTGAACACATGGCGCAGCAGACCTCTCCTGACCTGCCTGCTGCCTGAAGGACTCTTTATGCTAAAAGATTGTGGAGGTGATTCTAGTGAGCAGGCAAGGTTCAACTCAGAACACATGAGGAGGAATTGAGTTATGGGTGGGACGGTAGATGAAGCACAGAAAATACAGGTATTTGCACAAGCATGATCTGTGATGGCACCTGGTGCAGCTGGTGGTTGTTAAAAGGGTCAGGGAAAAAATTCTAGAGGACTGAAGCAGATATGCTTTGTTCATGACATAGGATCTAGTGGGGTGATTGCAGAGTTCACCAGTTCTGATTTCAGAGAAGGGAGTGAGAACAGTGGTTCTCTAACTCTAATGTGGGTTGGTAATTCCTGAACAGCCTGGTGAAAATGGACTGCAGGTCCCACCTCCAGGGTTTCTGATTCAGTACGTCGGGGATGGGGCACTCTTGGCAAGTCCCCTGGTGCTGCTGCCATTGGTCTGAGAACCAGTGAGCTAGAAATGAGTTAACTAGCCATTCTCCTTTGAAAGAGGTGAAAGAAATTAGGGAGAATGTAAAAAAGAAAAGGATTTATTCCTTAAAGTCTAAGGGCAGTTCAGATCAGTGTTATTGGAAAAGAAAACACAATAAAAGTCATGGATGGAAAGGTGTCATTATTATCTTTCAGCAGTGCAGGTAATAGCTATTTAATTAGTGCTATTATATTACATTTTCCTTTCCTTATCTATTCTTTCCAAAAGTCCTACATGCCTTAAAAGCATACATTAATATAGCCTATTGAATGTACATGGTCAACAGAATTAAAGGACTGAAAGAAACAAAAATATTATAGTTAAAACTTTAACTAGTATTGTTACTCTTAATTGCTATTATTAACTAGGACTATTGTTTTATTTAAATAAAAGCATTTATTGTAACAAAAGTAATACAGCTAACATGATTTTTGAATAAACAACCATTCTTCATATTTCTGTTAAATGAATAGCATGTGTGTAAATGCTGCTAGTGTACTGTGTATTTTGGGACAGGTATGACTATGCTCCTGCTGACTGTCTAAGGAGCTGGGCACACCCAGGGTACCGTGCCCATCTGGCCCATGAGGACTCGTTTTCTCTCTCTCTCTCTCTCTGTTTGGCCACTCTTTCCTTCTTCCTCAACATTTTCCAGTTTCACTAAGGATAGTAAGTCTAGGTTATAAAGATTTTAGATTAGCCTTGGGAAAACTAATTCTGATAATCCAGGTCTGTATTTTTAATCTGTAAAGTACATGGAGAAGTACTGAAAGACCTCAGATAAAAAATTCATCCATTATTTTTTAAATTGCTTTATATTGTTCACATTTAGAAGGCAGCATGTGTGGTATGTATCTGGCAGGAAAACTTGTACAATGTTGGATAGGTGGCAGGTGGGTAGGACAGTTTCCTTTCATGTGCAATCATAATTCTGGTTAAACCGGAAGTGCTGGAGTCTCTTCACTTAGTAACAATTTTAAAGTATATTGAATAAAATCCTTGGAATGGATGCTTTCAGTTTTCCTTCAAATGCTTACTAACTCTGCTATACTTTTCCTGTTATTAAATCACTCGTTTGTCCTAGGCATCATGTTTCTAAATTCAAAAAGTGCCAAAAGTGTGCGTTTTCTATGTAGGATCTTCTGATTGACAAATACCTTTTTCACATCACATCTGATAGTTCAGTGTTGTTTTAGCTGAAAAATATACAGCTGCTCACAGGCTTATACATGGTTATTTAGGATTTTAAGTACAGTTTTGAGAGTTTTTTAAAGGTGTTTTTATTAGTGAATTAAAAAAAATCCTCTTAGCTATTAATTGTCCCCAAAACTCCTCAACTCCTAAAAGATACACCATTTTGTCCTTTGAGAATGCCATTAAGAATAGCTATTTGCAGAATTCGTGAGTTCAACATGAGACAGCTGCTTGAAAGCTGTTTTCCTAAGTGAACATAATTGTACAATATGCTGACTTTCAAAAATGCTGTCGAATTCTAAGGACATATCTATATTCTCATGAAAAAGAAAATCAGCTCGCAGACTTGGTTTGTTTTGATGTTTTATTCTAGGAAGCTCTCAAATGTTTCCTCAGCACTTGGAAATTCTGATAAGAATTTTATTCTTGACATTTGTTTTCTGTTTATCACCCAGACTCGTGGAGCACTGCCGTACGTTGGGAATTTTCGCCTGCTTGCAGAACTGTCCAGCCCTTTTGTGAATCAGCGGTAGGTGGCAGCTATCTTTCATGATTTCAAAGTCATACTTTTTATTTTCAGTTTGGGGAAATTTTCCCCCCAAGATCCTAAAGTTATATAAAAATGAGAATATGTGATATGTATTATTATCATTTTGTACAAGTGAGAAAACCAGACCTTGGGTAAGAGAGAGTAGCTTAGCCCAGCTTCCCTAGCTAGAGACCAGTGGTGCTGGTGATGGAGATCAGATGATGTTGGGTGTGTGGGGTTCTTTGATGGTTCTGTGGAAGAATTCAGCAGACATTCCTATCCATCAGCACACAGCAAGTTTATTAAAGAAAAGAGAAAAAGGAAAGATGTCTGCATAGACATGCTGTATTTTGCCAGGGCAAGGATTCGGGTTGGTCGGTCTTCTAAAATCAATAATCTTCTCTGCTTCACCTCTGGCTGAGAATCTTCTCTGACCCCCACCTTAGATTCCTGGAACCTTCCATAGCTGCTTATTTAAGATTTATTGATCATCCCTACCCCACCTCTGGTGTCTGTCCTTGTGAGACCTTCTATTCTAAATTTTTCTACTCCAAGTTTCCCTCACTTGCAGCTGGCTTTGGGGAGATGCTGGCTTTGGGGAGATGCTGTTTAGTGCATCTGGTTTTAGGGCATACTCTCTGATGTAGACTGCAGGATGAGCTGTGTTCACTGACCCCAGGGTTGAGTGGGGTTCTGCCTGGGAAAGAATAAACACAGCTTCTAGTTATCTTGGCTTAGTTCATATTTCTGACACTGACTTCCTCCTAGCCTTAGATTCTGATATTAACATTATCTTATTTCCTCATTTGGAAGCAATAGCCCATTTATCTTAGGTTGACTGAAAACTTGCAAAGGAGGCAGAGAATGCTCCTGTACATCTCCCCAAGTTTCCCTTTTTGTTGACAACTTACATTCCTATAAGCATTGGTCAAAACTAAGAAACCAGTATTAATATATTACATTTCTATTAGGTGAACTCTAGACTTTACTGTATTTCATCTGTTTTCTCCTTGGGGTCCCCTTCAAGTCCCAGGACTTAGAGCATTGCTATGTCTCCACAGTCCCCTCTTTCTCTGGTCTTCATTCTATGCTTGTGACTGCAGCAGAGGTAAGGAGTGTTGCCCAATCTGGATTTGTCTGTTCTTGTGGTTACCTGGATCGATGAGTTCGACAGGAGTCCCTTGGAGAAGAAGGGCCCATCTTGCCACATTAGCTCTGTGGGTGTCTGACACAGGGTTGAGGTGGTGGTGCCAGATTTCTCCACTGTGAAGTTTTTCCTTTTTACTCTTCAAAGCCCAGAAGGAATTATAGCCTCTCTCAAAAGGAGAAAGAAGTTAAACTTCACTTTCTGGAGAAAGGTAGTTGCTCATTTTTGACAACTGATTTATTATTGTTATCCTTTATTTTGTTATTTAACAAAGCCTTTGATCTTCTTTCCCATGTCGTACTTAGCTTTTCCTCTCACCCCAGACCCATGGCCCTAGCTGAAGGCCTGCAGGATCTCCATGGCCTGATGCTGCATTGGCTTTCTAATCGGCTTCCCCGGGTCCAGATCCTCACTCCCTCAGTCTTCCTCACTGCAATACCAGGGTAATCTTCCTGGTGTTCCCCTTCAGGGGTTTACTTTCTTACTGAAAACTATATCGTTTAGATGCCTCTCTGACTTTTGAAGGTCAATATAATGTGCTCCGTATGTCTCCAGTCCTAGTTCTTACTACTCACTGAAGTCATTTTTATGCTGTCTTACTCTCTCATGCATCTATGGAACATTCTCACTTCTCTTTACTTTTGTCCTCTGCTTCCCTCCCCCCCCACCTTTGAAAAATATATCTATTCTTCAAGTCTTAGGTCAAAATACGAAACCCATGGGAAGTTCCCTTTGTTACATGTAGCCTTTTGTGACTTAGTACAGGGATAATGCAGAAGACTTGTGTCAGATTAGACTCACCAGGCAGAGCTTGCCCTGTATCAGGTTCACGGATGGTCCCAAAGACACAGTTATCACAAGGCACAGACAGAGCAGGGGTGTGTTAGAACCATCAACATGGCTCCCTTGGTCCTTATTTGCACTGGGGACCCTCTGGAACAATGTTACCAATGTGATCTCTAAGCGTATTTCTAGATAAGTGTACTTCTCGCTTAATGGGGTTATATATGTAAAGTACCTGGCACGATACAGATCCAGTATGCTAAATAGCTGGTGTCCCATACTAGCTAAAACCTAGCTTAACCCAGTTTAGCCTTAGCTCTTGATTTAATACACAAATTGTTACATAGCTTGTGACATTCTCCAGCAGGTCAAACCTCATAAATCTACCCATTTTAGGTTCATTTACCTTAAGCAATCCTAGACTGAGTAGATCTAAAAGCAGTCTATTGAAGACTCCTGTCTTGAATACTCCTGATGAGTCATCTACTTGTCAGGTCTGTCATTAATGTGTTTACCAAGCAGCCTGGTCGTCTGTCTTTTTCTTTTGCCAGAGGGAAGTTGGTGCCCATACAGGAGAGAATGGATTATAGATCTGCTGATATGCTTTTTCTCTCCCAAATACTTGTATACTCTCTTATTTTGCTTGCCAGTCATTTCTTCAAGAAGAACAGTTCTGGGGGAGAGGCCTTTTAAACCAAAAACATTCCTCTGCCATCATAATGTGAACGTGTGGAGGAAAAGAGTGGTTTTTGAAGTCAGAAGACTTTGGTTCAGATCCAGGATCTTCCACTTGCATTGTTTGCATCTTCTCACAGCCTGAATTTTCTTACCCATAAAACAGGCATCATGATACCTGTAGATGTTATAGTTAGTTGTGAAGCTTAATGGGGTTATATATGTAAAGCACCTGGCACGATACAGATCCAGTATGCTAAATAGCTGGTGTCCCATGCTAGCTAAAACCTAGTAAGTACTGGAAGAGCATAGCTCACAGTTTGCTTTCTTTACTTTGTCCTGGCTTTTTGACAGCTAGGTTTCTTCCTCTTTCATCTTGCTGGAATTGTTTGAGTTGCAAAATCCATCGACCTCTCTCTGGTGTCCATCTTACTGTATCTCCCTGTGGGCTCAACACTGTTGCTCACCCCCTGCCTTTAACGCCTCACTTCCTTTGTCTCCACGATTTGTCTCCACGATGCTGCCCTCACCTGGATCTTGTGTTTCTCTGCTACCCTCTCTGAGTTTTCTTCAGAAGGGACAATTCCATAAATACTAGGGTTCCCCAGAAGCCTGTCCTGGGGCTCACTGATATTCTTTGTGCGTCTCCCTGCTGAATTCTTCTATTTTCAACACTTCAGTGGTTACCTCTTTGCTTCTCATGTTTTGTGAACTGTATATGAATTTCCGAATCATACAAACTCACCTTGCAATGCCATCTTGTCTTGCCTTACTGCTGTGACCTCTGCACAAGTTATTTAACACAGTTGCTTTCTCTAGAAAAAAGAGCATATGTAATATAACTACTTCCTTGTAGTGTTGTCAAGGGTTTTCTCCTCCCAGGTGGCACATCAAATGCAGCATGTCTAAAACAGAATGTGACATTTTCTGCTCTATTCTTTTTTAAAAATTTTATATATTTATGTATATATATATTTACATTATTCTTCATTTGGTACATTTTTCATCTCAGTTGGAATCCCCATGGACTTCCCCCCACCCCTTCACCATGTGCCTTAGACGCTGCTCTCCTGTTCAGTGTGGGCCCCAGCCTTGCCCTGGGCTGCCCGCGCCCCACACATTGGTGTCCTCTTTGGCTGTTTCTCTTTCACCTGTAACTGCAGCATCAGGTCCTGCCGTATCGCTTCCCAAGTAGTTCTTGCCTGTGCCCTCACCCGTCCGTGTTTACTGTCCCTGCTTTAATTCATTCTCTCTTGCCTCAGCTGCTGGACCAGCCTCTAGCCTCGTGACTGTCCAGACAATACCAACAAGCCACATGTGACTACCCACATGGAATTAAATACCAGATTGCTTTGTTCATTGACCCAACTCAGTTGTTTTTTCTCAGAAGCATATTTTTCTTAAATAAAATCTTTGCTGCACAACAACAAAATTAAATAGAGTTTAAAACTCAGCTCCTCTAAAAAAAAAAAGGCAACAAATGTTCACATGTAAGTGCTACATAGCCTCATGTGACCTGTGGCCCCTGGAGTGGGCAGTGTGGCTGGAGAACATTCCCATCATTGCAGAACATTCTCTTGGACAGTGGTGTTCTGGAAGTTGGCAAACTGGCTCACGGGTCAAACCCGCTGCCTGTTTTCTGTGCTCGGGAGTGAAGATTTAAGACCCAGCCATGCTCCTTTGTGACTGCAAGTCAGAGCTGATGAGTTGTGGCAGAGTCGGTGGTGGCTTCTAGTGTGGCGTTCTCTAAACTGTCTGCCTGGCTCCTGCTCTGTTTCCCTCTCACCTCTCTCTTCTGTTACTATCTTCACGCCACCTCCTAAAACACAGTAATTAACATGCAGCTCCCAGGTTGTGTCCTCGCAGTGGCTGCGCCGAGCTAATCCCTCTGACACATTTTCCCTCAAAAATCTCCTTTCACTTCAGACTTGTCCACCTGCTGGAAAGGCACCTGGGGTAGGCTGGTGTCCATTGCTAACTTCCACCTAGTTGCAGGCAGGGTGGGGGCCCATACCTGTGCTTCTGTATTAGGGACATACTACGCCATCATGGTTAAACATTTCATCATGAAGCCTTCTCTCTCTCTCTTTTTTTTTTTTTTCCCTTTCTGTCATTTAGCTCTGCATTTCATTAGATCAAGGGCCAAATTTTTTGCAAGTCTGCATGGTTCAGCATCCACACATTGTGTGGTACATAGGAGTTACTTGATTGCTTTTTGAATGAATGATTCCTAAAAAGTGACCTGTTAAGCTCTAGCAGCCTCCATCTCTCGAACAGGATTCAGATGATGAGATTGGAAAGAGGAGAAAATGACCTTTGACACTTAAGGGAACTCTAGTTTGGTTTTGGCTGTAACTCTTGAAGAAATCATAATACTATACTTAATTCTTTTATTTTTATAAGAAAAATTTAAAAATTTTGAGGCTCTTGTAAATTAAGAAAAATGAGAAGTGGGGCTGAAGTATAAGTAAGAAATGGCATGATGAAGCAGCAGGTAGATTATAACAAACCTGAGCTCAGCTACTTAAGCACTGTTAGAAATGTTCATAGCTTCATTATTTTGTGTATAGTTTATGGCATTTTTATATTCTATTTTAGAGCTTTGAATGATGTAGGGTGCATCTGGTATGGTGTAGAGTAAAGGAAAACATAGACACCTGGACTGCAGTTAAACGTCTACTGCTGAGTTATATATACCACGCTCTTGGTTTCTTTTATAAAAAGTCATTGAATAAAGGTACCTTCTTTCTTGCACAAGTACCCTTACCTGTTATTAGGACATTTTTATAAATTGCCATTAAATTTATTTAAAAATTTTCAAAAACTTTGTATCTGTGCTCTTTAATGTATTCATTCTAAGTGTATCTGGACATCGTGATCCTATATTTCTAAATCCTTTACAGTGCTGTAAAAACCAGTGTAACCTCAATAAAAATAAAATTGAATATTTCCTAAGTGACCAGTTCCTCCTTCTGGGGACTTTTAGTCAGGCATCTAGTGTCATGTTTATGTTTGAGAAAATAAGCCTCAAAATTAATGAGGTAGTAAAGTAGGATATTGTATGAAAAAGGGCAAGAAAAAAAGTGCTAGTGTTAATGGTAAAAACACCAGTTTTCAAAATTGTTGAGCTCATAGATGAGATCATGAATGAGCTTTTCTGTCCCTGAGGACTATACCTATATAAAAAAAATTTTTTTATTGAGGTAATGGTTGTTATAGGGCTCTGTATACAATTCAGAAAGATAGGCTTCTGCCTCTTAGGTGTGTGTTACCACACTCTCCCACAGTCCTCTGCTCATCTTTGTCTATTGATGTTTACCTAATTGGAAATTTAAAATTCTTTGTTAATTCAGTAAATATTGAAATATTACTTCATGTTAAGATAATGAGGTTTTTTGTTTGTTTGTTTGTTTTTGCATAGAAAAACTGTGGTGTAGGCTAGAAGTGCTGCGGGTGAGAGAGTTACCAGAAACAGAATGGGGAGCAGAACAGACAGATCTACTGAAATATACTGCTGAGGGAAGGAGCAGGCAGGTCAGGAGAGGTCTGCTGTGCCCTGTGGGTCAGCTCTCTGGCTGAGATGGCACTCAGGCCATAGCAGTGATGGTGCTAACTTAACCCCTAGGCCAACATGGAGATCTCATAATGAGATTTTGGGTTTTTATGTGTGTGAAAAATAACTGCACTATGAAAATGAATATAATTTTATTGGGGACAGTGTCATTGTACATTTGTGTGACTCTTCAAAATGTATCTTGAGAAGATCTAGCTGGATGCTTAGGTCCAATTCTGCTTTCAGTCTGTTGTGAAATGCTGTTTTGGTTAAGAATATGAAAAAAATCTCACCTCTCAGAATTAATAATGTAGTTGGAAAAGGGAAGAGCATTGTTCTAATCTTTCAAATAATTGTGGGTATTCTTCTTTAATATTATACCAACATACACCAAGAGTTAGTTTCTTAAAGGTTAGTTAAATGCAGGCTCTGAAAACTTATGAGTGAACATTTTGTCCACTGTTATATCCAAATTCACTGTACTCTCTTACACTTTGAATCAAGTACATAAAAGGCTGTAGATACATGGCAGTAAGGATAACATATTTACTAATATCATTTTGTTCCACTGCCATGTTTTGTACTCAGAGATCAAGTTTATCCACCAATACTTTGCACCATCAGTTTCAAATCAGTACAATGAAAAAGACAGGTGATATTCTGGTATTATTGCAAAAATAGACACCCCCAAAGTCTCAGGCGTCCACTGGCTGCATTTTGAGACCATTATTGACTAGTACTTGTCATGCAGACTTTCTCAGAAAAGGTAAGTTGGGGTATGCCTTTAAATGTTTAGATATTTTTTTATAGATGGAGGGGGATCAGAGGCCCTCCATTTGAGTGAAAGGCCTGCACATAAGTTTTTGGAAAGTGGCATTAATACACTGTGTGGAAGAAAATTCGTAGATCTGTAGGGCCAGAGAGTATGTCTTACAAGGAAGATGGACATGCACAGGGGTGTAGATGCCAGGGAGCTTGTTGAATGTGACTGAGCATACGGTGAGAAGATCCAACAATGAAGAATGATGTTGCAAAAGTCACCTGGAATGATTCTATTTGGGTAGTTGTAGTAAAGATTGTAAGGCTTGAGGTAAAAGGTTGGGTTCGTGGGTTAACATTCAGCTCTTAGTTGTGTGAATGAAAGGCATAGTTTCGTTAGTCCAGAAAATAAGTGGAAGCCCAAATTATACTGTAGGGATAGAGAGATGATAAAATAGAAATTTTGAGGGAAGAAATAAAGCTGGCAAAAAGTAAGAAATTAGAGATAGAGTAAAGGGACAATTTAAGGTCACACTTGTCCTGTACCTGGAGGAATGGCCCCTTGAAAGGAGACAGGGAGTCAGGAAGACTCAGAATGAAGGCGATGACTGCTTTAGAGACACTGGGCAAGAGCACACACACACAGCATCTGAATGGAAGTGTTAGAAGAGGCAGAGAGAGAAATTTCTGAATGGGCAGCTAGAGCTTGCATCTGAAGCTCTGAGAAAAAAATGGTATTTAAAAAATAAATTTGAATATTATGTAGAGTGAGGGAATAACAGAAGGAAGAGTAGATAAAGAAATACTTCAGAAGTTGTAGCAGAACCAAAATAATATGGGGATGGAGGACAGTGTTTCTCAAGCTAGGTTCCTAAACTCCTAAAACTCAGAATTAATATTTATTAAATACAGTCATTTATTTAATATAAAGAATTATGTTTGCAACCAAGCTATAGCTGGGGTCAGCTCAGGGCCAGTCTCTGAGTAGCATCCCAGAAACAGTACTGCATCTAAATCCTTCCTCACTGGCAAAATTCCAAGGACTTCAACAAAGATGCAGTTTGTTATGCACAGCAACGCTTCTTAAAATTCTCTTCATTCCTCTTGAACTCACAGCATCTCCTGGACCCACAGCTTCCTGAGGTTCACTCCAGCACTGCCTGACTCTTGATCCTAAAACTCATCCAACCACCACATGGAGACAGATTCTTTGCTTATGTCATTTTTTCTCAACCTATAAGTAGCTCTTTCTCCTCTTTCCAAACATGAACTAAACTAGGTAATATCCTGTTTTTACACTGATTGTAGAGGGGCCCACACTGCACAGTCAACAGCCAGGAAACAGATTCCTTTAGAAGGGGGAGGAGAAAAACCTAAATGGCCAAAGACAGATTTCTGTGTGGGACTAGCAGAGGGTACCAACCACACACAGTTGGCTGGCTTTTCTTTTGTACCTGTCTTAATGATAATTCTATTCAAATTTCCTTAGTTTTTACTGAAGGACATTTTTCTATTGACACCAGAATACATCACATTTTGCTGTCATTTCTCCCTAAATTCCTCTTGGTTGTGACAGTTTCTCAGGCTTTCATTATTTTTGATAACCTTGTCCATTTTGAGGATTTTTGATCTGGTGTTTTGTAGACTATTTCTCAGTTTGTGTTTGTCTGATGTTTTCCTCATGATGAGATTTGAATTGTGCATGGGGTTTGAGGAGGAAGACTACAGAGTACCATTCTCATCACATTATGGCAGGCCTGTGTGCTGTAAACATGACTTACCACTAATGATATTTTCCTTGTCACCTGGCTGAGGTCGATTTGATCACATTTCTCAATTTTTCCACTCACCTGTCTTCCATACTCAACTCTTTGGGAAGAAGTCACTATGCAACCTTGTCTTGAGGAGACAAAAGTTATGCTTTGTAGGTCTGATAGTTACATAAATTATTTACAATTACTTTTCACGGGGAAGTTGTCTCTTCTTGCTCATTCATTCATTTATATTGCTGTGGATTCATGGGTGTGTGCTTTATACTTTCAGCTATAATTCAACTCTAAATTATTATAGTTCTCACCATGGGGAGCTCTTTTAGATGACTTGTGTGTTTCTTTGATAGACCTTACTCACTTTGTTTTTGAAAAATTTCTTGCTTTGAGGGAAGAAATAAAGCTGGCAATAATCTAGGGTCATACTGTATAATCTTTGTCCCTGACCTAGAGTTGACCATTTCCCAAGGGGCCCTGTCTCCTTTTATTGAAGAATGGTATTAGAAACCAAGATCTGTACCCCAGGGGTGCTCATTGCTATGGGGTCTCTTTGTTTCTGTGCCATCTCAGCTGGCAACTTGGAAATACAATAATCTGTGTTAAGACTGAGAAACCTGATCCCCACTTTCATATTCCTCATCAAACAAGTTTATTTGTTGAATATCAATATACATTTATAATGGTTTCAGAATTGTTAACCCATTCCCCTAGGAGACACAGCTTCAGCAACTAGAACATAAAGTTTTTTTGTCTTTCAAAGTTAATTTGGATCAGCACTGTTTTTACCTCACTTTCCTCAGTGAGTTTATGCCATGCATTTGTAATGCTGATATAACATCTTATTACAGCCTGAATTCCATTCTAGCATCCTACAACCTTCTCATTGATTTTTTAAAAATTGCATATACTCTTAATGTTGTTCTGTGGGTTTTGACAAATACATAATATCTTATATCCACTTATACAGTATCAAACAGAATTGTTTCACCACCTTAAGCTATCCCCTATTCTACACACTCTTTCTTCTGGAAGCTTTGGCAACCAGTCTGTTTGCTGTCTTTATAGTTTTGTTTTTTCCAGAGTGTTTTATTTTTTTTATATATAGAATCATATAGTATGTATTGTTTTCATGGACTTCTTTTATTTAACAAAGTATAGTTAAAATTCATCCATGTTCTCAATACAAATTGAGCATTCCTTTTTGTTGCTGAGTAGTATTCCATTATATACATATGCTATCATTTTCTTATTCATTCACTTTTTGAATGGCATTTTGGTTACCTCAAGTTTATGGTGATTATGAATAAAGCTGGTTCACACATTGGTGTGCAGGTTTTGCATGAACATATTAAATAAATTTCAAATGAGTTGGAAAAATACCTAGGAGTATAATTGATGGACAATATGCTATGAATATATTTAGTTTTGTAATGGACATATTGTTTTTCAAAGTAACTTTACCATTTTGCATTCCCATTCCAAATGAAAGAGTTAGTATTGTTTCATATCCTACTCAGCAATTGATATTGTCAGATTTTTTAAATTTTAGGCATTCTAGTAGATATATAGCAGTATTGTTTTAATTCACATTTTTCTGACAAATGATGTTGAATATCTTTCTATGTTATTTTCCTTCTGCATATCTTCTCTGATGAGGAGTTATGAGCTTTTTCTCTGTTTTAATTGGATAGTTTCTTGTAAGTTCTTTAAATATTTTGCATACACTTAATTATATGTGTATTCTGTAAACATTTTCTCCCAGTGTATGGATGTATTTTTAATTCTCTTAACAGTGCCTTTCACAGAGAAAGTTTTTAATTTTAGTGAAGCCCAACTTAGTATTATTTTCTTCCATGGGTCATATTCCTGTTGTAGTATCTAAAATTCTGTCACAGAACACAAAAGCTTACATGTTTTTCCTGTCTTCTTTTAGAAGTTTCTAGAAATTTCTAGTTTTGCATTTTAATTTAAGCCGATGGTCCATTTTGAGTGTTGAGGAGACTGTCCTTTTCCATTGAATTACCTTTGCACCAAAAAACAAAAATAAGTCGATATAAGTGTGTAGGTCTATTTCTGGGCTCCCTGTTTTGTTCCACTAATTGATTTGTTCTTTCAAAAATAGCATGCTATCATGATTACTGTAGCTTTATAGTAACTCTTGAAATTGGGTGGTGTAAGCCCATCAGCTTTGATCTATTTTAATATAGCTTGGCTATTCAAGGCCCTTTGCCTGGCCATATAAAAATTTTAGGGGGATGGTCACTGAATTTTAAAGACTAAAACCTAAAATTAAAATGGCTAAGCTGCAAAAATGTGGGCTGGATGTGATATTTCTTTGATTTTTTTCACCAGGTGGTTCTATGAAGTTCTAGGGTATCCTAAATTTTGCAAAGCTAATGTCATCAATGGGATTCTCATGACCGTGGTGTTCTTCATGGTGAGGATTGCCGCCATGCCGCCGACCTATCTCCTTCTCTATAAAGTGTTTGGAACAGAACCCTACATGAGGCTTGGATTTCTAATCCAGTGTTCCTGGATCACCACTTGTTTTGTTTTGGATGTGATGAATGTCATGTGGATGATCAAAATTTCAAAGGGGTGCATCAAAGTCATCTCTCTCATCAGACAAGAGAATGCCAAAAATCGTCTTCAGAATGGAAAGCTTGACTAACAGTGGGGCTGTGATTCACATACTTCATTACTATCTGCATTGTATCTGCTGATATGATGAATTCTTGGCATGTTCTTGTGCTTCTTTATTAATTATACTTGTTACTCAGTACTTCAGTGTCTTTTTTTAACCTTTAGAAAAGAGAAAGTAAAGTTAGTTTTTATCCCCAAATTTCTGATTTCCTTCTGCATTATGAGCATGGGTAAACTCTTAAAGGTTTAAATAAAAAATATACACATAGTGGTGACTCTTTTCAGGAATCTGTTAATCTGCATTGGTATTTTTCTCTGTGACAAGATGATCATGCTAATTTGGTACACTTAACTTTTATGTCACCAATTTTGCTAAAAGAATGGAAGATGCTTTTAAATCTAGAAATAGCTGTCAACATTTTGTTGTTTCATACTCATTTCTTACTATGACTGTCAATGCCTGTGTAGGGTTTATTTTCTAAATTGTTCAAATTCTTTTTTAGGCTATTAGAAGTGATGTATTTTTCATTTCAGATATGCTATCTGTTAATGATACAGTATTTTACTTACTTTAGGAAATTTTGCTACTTGGGCCATGGAAAATAATTCCTGTACTTTTAGGTTTTTCATATGTTATTTTCTTATTTTGATTTTTAGCATTTTATGAAAAGATAGCTTTTTATTTTATAGTAAGGTTTAAGGCAGATCTTATAGACCTTCCTAAGAGATCCTCTAAAAAATGCATGTTATAGTTGACTATTTAGGCTAAGTGGAGGAATGCATTAAAAAAAAAAAAACCTGTTTTAACATTGCTTTCCCCATCTGCTTCTCTTGTACTTTTTCTATGAAAAATATATCATTTCTATTTGCAAAATCATCTTAAAGTTCAGAACCTAGCATCATCACTACCAAAACTTCATGCAATATGTGTTTATCATGCTCCAAAGGTAGGTCTATTCTTGAAACAAAACCACAAAAAAATCAGTATTCCTGTTTGATTCACAATTTGCACCCTATTTCATGAGCATTTTGAGTGCTTTGAATGTCTATTTTTCTTAAAGAAAAATTTTATCATTTTGTCCAAATATTCTGATTATCAGTATTGTCTTATATGACAATAAATGACTCAAGACTGGTTTTTTTGTTTTTGTTTGTGTGAATAGATGTGTTTGCTTTTGATTCGGTTCTTGCAATCTTAAATGCCTATATGTTATATAGTTAGCTATTGTTGCCTTTATTTATTTTTCTCAGATATCTGACTTTAATGATTGTTCTTACCTAAGAAAAAATGTTGAATTTAACCAAGGGTGAATACTTGAATTTAATCAAGCCAAATCAAAAGATCAAATCCATTAAGTTTCTCAGTTTGAAAGAGAATATTTGACTCACACTTTGTGTTGTGCTGATGAAGAGAGGCTGGATTTATCAAGACTTACATTTGTTTGACTTGGTAGCCCAATGCGGAGGGAACCTAATACATTTTACATCTTCAAAAAGGTCAGTAACTAAATGATAAGATGATTGATTGGTACATTTATGTTTGAAAGACAACGTGATGTAAAAGATGGATATCTGTTTTTAAAGCTACTAATATTACATCAATAATTTGTTATTAAATTTAGTGCTTTCCGCATCAGAGGCACTTTAATATATATTGGTTGTTTAGTGGGGGCCGGGAAGTATGTGGTTTTATCTCATTCTTTTCTCTTTTTTGCCAGAAAACGATTTTTAAAAGGAAACATTTATATTAGAAAAATATTTTGGAAAGCCATTCCTTGAGACAAAATTTGAAATATTTTTGACTCTTTGGGTATTTCTATAGTTTCTGAACACAGATTTTAAACCCACATCAAAATAAAGACAACATAAAACTATGATACTATTTATTGAGTATCTGCATAACAGTTTCTTTTTTTATATTTGCTATGTCACGCGTAGAATTTTATTTTTGTTTTATGGACAGTATTTTTCTTTCATGTAGCTACTCACTAAATAAGTGTATTTAAAACACCAATGTTTTAAACTAATGTTTGTGGTTTATACTTGGTTAACAGTTCTTATTTAGTGCTGACTGCATGAAACCAGCCAACCTCCAGATACAATATTTAAACGTAGATTCTTCATCTGTCCTTATACAACACATATGAAGTGCAAAAAGCCCACAAACTGCTAGGCCTGTTTAAGTCAGACCTGTCCAGGAGCTATACTTCGCTCTTTGTACCCACCTACCTAAACTACAAGTAGTCGAAGACAACATGTCATTGATTAAACAATGAATTTTTCATTTGTTAAATGATAAACTTTTTGCTAGATATTTTACATATTAAGTATTTTGACTACATGGATTCATTTAATTCTATTAGGCATTCTAATATTTAACAACTGTTAACGTCTTTATAGAAAATAAAAGCAAATTGGTACAAATTTTTAAGCAATTATATTTTTGTAGAAAAAGATTAGTGACAACCTGTAATCATAAAGATGCATTTTGAACATGTAATAGAAAATAGTAATTCTTACAAAATTTTGAAAATGAATGAAAATTAAATAGCATGCAAGATCATAGATTCTGCATTAGATACTTTTTTTTGGAACTTAAAAAGATGATGACCTTGAGTTTATAAGAGTTTGCATTCTTGTGTCTAAGATCTTTTTAAGGAGTCTTAGTGAGTCCTGTTTTTATTCATTTAAAACTCAAATGGAGTGACGTGTGTGCAAGAACACCAATTACTGCTTAAATTATGAAGGAGACTTACAGAAAGTAGAAATTAAGTTTTTATTCTAGTTGGATATACTGGCCCTATGTTAAAAGAAAGAACCACATGTTTACCATGCCGAAGGGGGGCTGATACATGACGGATGACCCTGTACTGCTGTAAAGAGCTAGTTTTAGAAACCGCCTAGGGTATAGGCATTTGAATCAAATCATTTTCTAAATTTTCAGTAATCTCTTTGAAATCAAGTTTTTGCTAAAGTGTCGATTTTAACATTGTACACTTTCTCCTTGGTGTACCTGACACCAGATGGGGCTTCGCACTGGTGTAGGAGCCAGATTTACCGCCGGTTCCACCATTAGTTTCACACTGAGAGAACATTCTTTTCATGGAGATATGTAGGGAAAAGTGTGTTGTGATATTCATGTTTCTTCTCTTTCACACTTGAGAGAAAAACATGGTCCAAGAGATACTTTTAAAATAAATATTTGAACAAAGTTCAGTTTCTAGGTTACTTTTCTTTTTAATTTAAATCCATTTATTTACTTCTAATTGCAGTAATATTTGAAAACCCCCATCAGGTTACTCTTAACTCCAGGTATATGAATATTCATTTGAATAGGCTTTAAGTGGTTTAGTGTATTGGGTGAAATTGAAAAGTCCGTGTAACTGTTGAGAACTATGCATGATGCTTCTTAGAAGACTTACGTGTTTTGGTTTCATAAGAAGCAAAACTTATCAGAGGTTGGCAGTATCTATCGACAGGGACAAACCAGCACAACAGTGAGACCCAGACCCTTCCTGTGTCCCAAGGCTTTGGGCTCAAGTTCACCCTCCAGCCTTAACCTTAAGCGGCTGGCTGAGACACGCTAAAGCTACTGAGAGTGAGTTCTGACCCGAAACACGTGTGATAGTGAGAGCCAGCAGGACCTGGAGCTGGAGGCAGGCGATGCCACAGCTGCTTTTCCCTTCAAATCCTTGACGGTTCTCCCTGAAGTTTTCTCTGAATCCTTCCGCTTTCCCATCTCTTGGGCCTAATACCCTGAAGTTTCCCTAGCCCTTGCTCTCTCATACCAACCTTTCCTCTGTCAACTTTTGAGGCCTCTCCTTTCCTGTAAGCTTCCAGTCTTATTGTGCCAAGTTTAAAAGTAGATCATTGGAAAAGCAACATAATAAGTTTAAGCAGCTCTCACACGAACCATAATCTGTTAAAAGCTGTAAAGCCAAAGCCGGTTAGCATTAAGAAGACTTGCTTACAACCTAAGGCAAAACTAACGTTATGGTTTGCTTGAGAAGCATCTATAATCTCTTAAACTGGTTTAGAAATAAATGCTTGGCATTTATTTCAGCTGAGGATTCATGGAAGCCATATAAGTTATCTAAATGTTCTCCCCTAAACCCAATGGGGGGGGAGGGGGGGGAGACCCTGGCTAGCACTGTGTTAGAAATATGTTCTAAGAAGGGATACCGGTTTGTGGCAGCACTATTGAATCTTGCTCTTTAATTGAACAGATTCGGTTATGAGCATGTTTCTTTTACAAACTTACTAGGGAATGGATCACTCAGGGTCTTTTCCAAAGTAAACACCTAAGGACTTGAGTCCTGTCCCTGTTTAGGTGACTTCTCAAACGGTCTCTCCTGGCTCTTAGAGTAAATAGCACCTGTATTGGAAGATCCTTTGGGTAGCAGAGAACTGAAAGCCGCTGCTGAAGGTGGTTTGTTTGCATTGAAGACGTTTACACTGATCCCCCCTGAGCAATTAAATCAAACCTTTGATTTCAGGCCCTATATGTTTGACCAACAGCAATGAGGAATATTTCTAAATCTCAAAGATAAGTAAATATACCTCTGGCTGAAAACTCATTATTCATCTGTATTTTTTGTTGTTGTATCTTTATGTAGTTCTTTGTAGTTAAGTGTGCATAATTAAACTGTTTGCTACTTATTCGTTAATGCACTCTAAAAATGTAACTGTAAATAAAATATGCTATATATTTTCTTGCCTAGTTTGCTTCTAATATGATTGTGTCTATTTTTTAGTTAAGGAGTTTTTGCATAGATAATACTCTTACTAACTTGTAACTAGAATGAGTTATGAGTTTTTTTTAGCAGTTACTAGTAAGAATTTGTAATAATCATGACTTTTAGACATGGATTTAATTTGAAAAATTTACTTGAAAACTGCAGTAAATACTATAGCTATAGATATACATTTACCCCCGAGAACATACAGCATTAATATTTGTCAAGATTTTTGAAAGTCTTTCAAAATATATTAGACATTTTGGGAACACATCTAATTTATTTCCATAAAGCTGAAGGTTTTTATTTATAAACTGTATGAGTAATTTATAAATCAGTGTTACTTAGATTTTATTAGCAATTTAGTATTATTTATTTTGGTTTCAGGTTGTGCTTTATTTGGAAGGATTAACAACTATCTCTAAGTATTTCCCTTAAATTTTTGAAATGTTTGTATACTTTGTATGTGTGCCATTTCAAAGTATATGCAAGTACCAAGCAATAATATGCATGTTAAACAAGGTTGGTATACTTTGTCATGATAATTTCATTTAATATTAATTTTAAGAATGTGTATAAAATCAATATATGTAAATCACCCCTCCTCCAATGAAAACACTGGGGTTTTCCTGTGTTACAACACTATTAGAATGTGGTGCAAAGCTTTGTATTTTGTGAAAAAAATAATAAAATCACAATTATTTAGTGCAAATGTTTGAGTCAGCAAAAAATACCTTTTAATAGTAATTAATGAGTAGATGGATAATAAAAAAGATTTTCCTTGAATCAAATCATCGCCCCTAGCACTCTAATCTTAAAGGTAAGGTAATTATTTCTTCTTCAGATTGGAGTGCCTTACTCCTTTTCTTCTTTTTTTGTCCCCCCTCAGCCCTGTAACCAAGGAGACACTGAAGACACCTTAGTCACTGTGCCACTGGGAGTAACATTGCAGCCTCATCAATAAGCCCTTTTAGATTATATAAAATGTTGGCAGTTATGTTTTTAATCTACTTCCCTCTGTCCCTTGGACATCTCATGTGGTCTGCAGTGCTTTTTGCCAAATGTCTTGGCTGGGATTCCAATCTTCTCAAATTGCTTGTGGTCTTAAACTTACATCTTGGTCTGAGAATATCCCATAGATCAGGAAGCAGAGTTCTACTTGAATAGGACACTGAAGTGCTTTGGACTTTGGAGAGTTTAATGAGTCATGCTTCAGAACATGCCTAAAATGTTGTGTCAAGACTGGCAAGAGAACAGCTGACTTTCAAAATTAAAATAGCAGCCACAGCTGTCAGTGGAAAGAGGCTGCAGGTAAAATGACAATGATCCAGACCCCCCTAAACAAGTGTAAGTGGACGTTCTCCCCCAAACCTCAGGCTGTTTGGGAAATGAGTCACCTTTTATTCTCCCTTCTTGAGTCTTTACCAAGATCTACTTACTGCTTTCCTTCCCTTTTGCTGTTCCTTCAACATGCACAAAATAAGTGATGTGGCAAATCTGCGACTTTTCTAATAGAAGCTGAGGGTCTCGTGGTATCTCGTGGTATAGATACTCTCCCCAAATTGGACTCTTCATTTAAGACCTGTGCATCTCCCATCTGCGAAGGCCTTTGTTGCACGGTGCTCCTAAATCCTCCCCACCTGGCTGAAAAGCCCCTTCCTCTTTTCAGCTGCCTGCAGCTGAATTCTGCCATATCTAGTCTTGTCATTTTATCATGTCATTGATTAAACTCCAGAAATTAAGCAGATATTTTCCAAGAAGGAGACTGAGGGAGAAATGAAAGTAATCAAGGGTGATGAGCTACATTTCTATCAGTGATAAAGTTAAAAGTTGGATATTTGGAGGGAGTGATAGAGAAAAAAGGAGAAAGGACTTCAGTGCATAGGAGAATAAAGTAGGAAAGTGCTACGTACATTGTTCTCTGGGTGACATGAGCTTACCAAGTAAAAAAATAAATAGTGAATTTCTTATGTAGTCTAAGAATTTTTATGCTTTTACATTAAAACATAAAGCATGCCTAATTCACTATATGCACCTCTACATATGCATGTGTGTATATATGGGTTTGTTATATGTATGTCTACCTGTAGATAAACCTGTTTATCTTCGCAGTGTTTTACTCGCAGTCTGCAGCCAGTTGTCTCCATGTAAAGGTAGGACTGAGGAGGCTTCAGTGGCACAATGGTCCTTGTGGACCTACAGCCTGAATCTGTGGGAGACCCCTAGTTCTGATCTATGATAGTTAGTTAGCCAAAACCAAATTCCTGGAATAATTTGTGTTGTCAAGCAGGCTTATCATGAGAGAGCTTTTAGAAGATGAAATGAGCATTTATTTTTAAAATAGTGTGTTGTAAGGAGGCGTCTCAAAATATTAAAAATACATATACCATATGGTCCAGCAAGTCCAGTTCTGGGTATCTGTCTGAAGAATGCAAAAAGCTCCCCTCTGTTCAATGCAGCACTACCTACAATAGCCAAGTGATGGAAGCCCCCGAGTGTCCAAGGGCAGATGAGTCATCCAAGATGGATGTACACACACAGGAATACTACTCAGCTTTAAAAAGCAATGAACTTTGCCACCTGTGAAAATATGAATGGAACTGGAGGGGATTATGCTAAAAAACATGTCAGAAGGAGAAGTGCCGGATGGTTTCATATATGTGGAATATAGAAACAGAATGAATCAGACAAAACCAGACCAAAAACAAACCCTAGAAATCTGACTAAAGTGGACACCGCAGGTGGGTAGCAAAGTGGACGGGGTCTCAGGAGACTGGTGAAGGACTAGGGTACCTTGGTGGTGGGTGTGGAGTCATATACAATAGAGGAGGTGGGAATCTGTTCCTGAAGCATATAGTGTTGTAAACCTCTGTTACCTTAATAGAAGTAGTATTTTAAAAGGTAGAATAAACTATGACAAGCTTAAGTAGACCATGCTGTAGACAGAAAGAATGTAAAGACATGACAGAAGAAGGTAGGATTTGAATTATAAATTGGAAAAGAGCAATTTGGAAAGACCGAGGTGCCTGAGATCCTAAGGTAACGGGGAAGTATCTTAATCTCTGTGAATCTTAAGTGTGTTATATGTAAAATCATGTCTGAAGGATCTGATGTTTCCAACACTCCCATCCTATTAGTAAGAGCATTAATTTGAAAGGAAGCAAATTAGAAAGAGCAAGTGTAGCTTAAAGGTTTAATAATGAGATTAAGTGACATTTGAGGGAGATTCTCCAAGTCCGATGGATGGGAGAATAGAAATAGTTTAGGGAGGAAACTGGCCAAGCAATGGCACTCAGTTAAGCCTGATGCAAGATCTGAAACCGGCAAAATAATAATAACAGTGGCAGAGCTGATAAATGTTTCAGAGAGCGAACCAGAAGGACTTAGAAAAGCTGGATCTAACTCATCGACAAGGCAGTGGAACTGAGGTGACAGGTGCCTCTGGTTGTAATGTCAGAAGGTGGGGGACCGCCAGATCAGCGGGAGGTTGGAGAGATGCTGGTGACACATCTGTCAGGGGACCCTGAGAATGAAAGGGAAAGGGGTGAGTCAAGATCTGAGACTTCTGCTGTGCATGAGCAAAGTGAAGGTCCAGAAGTTGGAACAGCAATGTGGAACCTGCCATAGGCTTTCAGTAGGACCGCGGTGTGACGAGTTCAACGTGGAGAAAGAAAACCCAGAAGACCTCACTGTAGGGGTTTCTTTTTTTCTTTTTTAAGATTTATTTATGCATACAGAGCTGGGGTTCAGGCCAGAGGTGCAGGGATGGTGAGAGGATTCACTAGAGACAGAATAGGGAGCTGAACAGGCTGACTGACTGAAATATACTGCTGAGGGGAGCAGTGGTTGAGACAGGAGAGGTCTGCTGTGCCACGTAGGACCCCTGGCTCAGGATCCAACTTGTGTTGCAGTAGCTTGGGACAGCTTCATAGTGCTGTGCTTTAACCCACTGCACCACCAGGGAGGGTCATTTCTGACCCACATTCTCATCTTGGTCCCCTCCTGTATAGATGTTCCAGGTTCCTGAAACTGGGGGTGAGTATTTCAGGCCCTCCATTCTGTCCCCATGGCTCGTTGCTCCCCCTGGCATCCACCCCACTCTGCCAAAGCATAGTGATAGAAGTCAGAGGCTAAAGAGTAAGAAGTCATGGAGTTTGGCTGCAGATTCAGGAGCAGGAGGCTGCTGTGAATGCAGAGGGTGCAGTGTCTCAGGGAAATCTCTCGTAAGGGATGTGGTTTCTGGAGGGTGAGAGTAACGTCTAGAGTTTGGGAGGGGGGCTATTGATGGGGGTGGGCCACTAGCCCTAATGTCTCAGAGTAGGACCAGGACTTGGAGGTTGTAGAGTAGGGCCCTGAGGCCCCTTCTTTTCAGAGATCTGTCCCTGCTCATGCTCAAAATGCACATAAAGAGAATTGCTTCCCCAGACCCCCACAAAACAAAACAGATAAACATAAGGCCCTCCCTGGTGGCGCAATGGGTTAAAGCGCAGCACTATGAAGCTATCAGCAGCCACTGCAGCATGAGTTTGATCCCCAGTCAGGGGGATGACCCACATGGCGTGGCAGACCTCTCCTGACCTGCCCACTGCTCCCCTCAGTAGTGTCTTTCAGTAGATCTGCCTGTTCTGTCCCCACTCTGTCTCTGGTGAATCCTCTCAACCACTCCCCACACCTCTGGCCTATACCCCAGTTCTGTATGTATAAATAAATAAATCTTTTTAAAAAAGAACAGATAAACATGTTCAGGTAGAGTTGAAAGGGATAGGTTAATCAAGTCATTTTAATATTTATTAAGCACTGCTTAGATTGCCAAATTTCTGGAACAACCAGGATAAATAAATGTATTCATGACTGAGCCTTTATAACTCTCTGGCCTAGAAAGCTTCGATCACCATTGAGCTACTGTATTTTCTCTCAGAGTAAATTCAAAGACTTTATTTCACTCACCCCCACTGGCTGGAGTGAGTAGGGGGAGCTCGTCAGGCTTCAGCACAGACATTGATATTTTTGAGTAGCTTGGTGGGAAGACTTTTCATATGAGCATCTGGAGACCTGGACTTAAGTTCTCACTCTACCAACCATGAGTGACTGAGACGAGAACTTTCACCTTGCTAGCATTAAAGCAAGGAGTTTGAGTGAATCAAAGGTCTTTTTTCTTTCAAATGCTTCTGTGACATTGATAATCAGAATCAAGACTCGGGTCCAGCTCAGGACAGGGCAGGCTCCAAGATAGCAATGGCAAAAATTTGCTCTCAGACAGCAATTCCAGAATACAGCTGACAGTTGTCTTGAATTTGGGAGATGGCTTCTGTTCTAATTTTGATGATGACTGTAGGCCCTTGAGTGAAGCCACTTGTTTATGATCATCTTCCCCACTTGCAAGAGGAGATGGTATTACTTGCAATCAATGGACCTAGCCAAACAGACTGAGCATAATATTGCTGAGTGCATCAACATTCTTAGGGGAAAGAGATAAAGTTTTAATGATGTACTTTTCTACTTTATTTGATGCTAAGTTGATTTTTGATCATGCTCCAACTATGGAACCCACTTTATTTCCCACAATAAAATACCATCTGAAAGGAATGTAAGACACTAAGGAAAATGTAAACAACACATTATTCTTTTCTTAACAAAAAAAAAAAAGAAAGAAAGAAACCAATTTTCTTGGGAAGCCAGTACCTACCACTTGTCAATTATTTTGATTGACTCAGTGTTGTGTGATCAACAGTACATATGATGGCTCTGTTCTTAGTGACCCTCAACATGGGGGGTTGTTTGGTGGGCTCTTGGCAGAATGAAGGTCTGCATGAATCAAGGGCAGCATGACCTGGGCAGTGGGAATTATTTGGACCATGCTTATTGTCTATGATTGGGCCGGAGGATTACTCAGTTGTTTCTTACAACTTTATTGGGTTTTTAGGTGACTGGTAGTGGAATTATCTGTAGTGAATATCCACTCCAGATGTTTATAATCAATAGTAGAACCCCTTAAGACACTAGGTCATGAGGAAAAGAAATGTAAGCAATAATCTGCTTTGTTTTCAGGGGAAATGAGAATGATTCCTTAGCATTGTAATAAGCAAAAAAAAAATGCTAATTAGGATATATATTCTAAATAATGGAGCAAGAAACTTGATGTGCCAATATGTTCTTTTCCTCTTTAAAAATGTAAGATGAAAACTTACAATTTTGGACCACTATTATTTTAAAAAGGATCTAAACTATTTAACTAAGATGTGTGGCCAAAAGGAATAGGTCTCTTATGACTCTCCGGTCATTAGCTTCAGCTCTTAAATATCCATACTCTGCATCTAACCCAAATGTTTACACTTTCTGTGCTTAGTTTAGGATCCAGAAATCTCCAGGAAAATCATTTAATGTCACCTGTTGTAATTCACTGATAAAAGCTTTATCCTCTAGGTACCGTCCAAGGAAAACAAAACCATCAGGACTCTTGCCCACGAGAGGTATGGAAGGGACTAGAGATTAGGAATGGAAAAGCATAGGCCCTGTCCATGACCGTGGGGTGTGTCTTTCTCTGTGACCTCAGATCTAGCATAGTCATTCACATGCAATAAGTCACTTGATCAAAAGCCATCTACGCAGCACTTGCTGGGTGCCAGGTTCTATTTTAGGCTCTGGGGAACAAGGCAGTAGAGTGATATAACAGATATGAGTCCTTACAGGGAAGGAATGAGCCTTGTAACCTGCTGGGCCTTACTTGACCTGCTGCCCAAAAGGAGCACAGGCAGCTCTCACCGGCTTTCAAATTTCAGATTTAAAAGTGTGTCCATAGAACATCCAAACTTCTGTTGGGTGCTATACTTCTTAACCTCTCTTCTCTCCCCAGGGACACATGACTTTTAAGCAGGCATTTAAAAATATTATTTAAGTGTGGCTAAATAATCTAGAAAGGTTTTTTTTTTTTAATATAATTTAAACATACTTATAACATAAATAAGAACTAAGATTATAAAGGGGTTTCAACTATATTCAATGCCAAGCACAGCAGAAAGCCTTGTTCTTGGGGCGCCTTCCTGTAGAGCAGGCTGCAGGTGAGCTGTTAAGCCTGGGTCCGGTTAATGAGCCCTTCCACATTAAATATTTTGGAGGGATAATTTGTACAAGACTATGTGTTCATTGAGAGAACTATAAACAACTTAAATACCAAGTAACCTGTAGATTAAATGGCTCAATTTATAAACACTCAATGGTAAACATACCATAAATTCAAGGAAAATCTGTTTTCCATTACAATCATGAGTAATGATTGTAAAGGATAGGTGATTCTCACCGAATTTTTGATTTTGTGGAAATAAAAAAAAAACAATTTATAATGAATAGTTAAATGTCTTGGAGAATTTCTTGCTCTTCCACAAACATTGGGAGAACTGGGAATGAATGAAACTAAGTGTTTGTTCCTATAGGTTTGTGGTCTTAGTTTATTGTGACTTTTGTTTACTGTCCCCCTGGCGGTGTGGACATTTCCAACATTCCTTTGTCTTGCCAGAAAGAATGAGACCCAGCACAACACTTAGAATTCCCAGAGTACTTGTACCAAGGTTATTTTTGAACTAGGCTCATTATCAAATGTTGCTGTGACCTCTAACTTTTACTTATTTTTATTTTTATTTTTTACTTTTTAAAGGACAGGTATTAGGGAAAGAACAGAAAAAGAGCACCTGAATAGTCACAGGTGGCCAGTCTTGGGAGGAGAGCTGTTGCTGTTGTTTTGCAAAGGGGAGAAAAGGGCTGCTCCCCTCAGCAGTGTATTTCGGTGGATCTGCCTGTTCTGCTCCCCACTCCGTCTCTGGTGAATCATGTCAGCAACTGCCCCCCCCCCCCCCCCCCATCTTTGGCCTATACCCTAGTTCATCTACACAAAAATAAATAAGTAAATGATTAAATAATAATAAAAAAGAGAATCACCCACATAGTCTCTGATGGGCAGAGAGCTGCATCTCTAGCTTTTGATTTAACCTAGAACAAATGTCAGAGGGTGTTTATTATTTTATTTAACAACTTTGAGGGAGGTCACACTTTAAGTTGAATTTTGTTGAGGAGAGAAATTTTTCTCTATCCTCCTACATACTTACAGTTAGAAAATAATTAAATCAATAGATGAACAAGGGGAAAAACTATTTAATTGCATGCACTTGGAGGTACTGTGTGTATGTGGGATCTTTGGTATGAACAGAGCAACATAAAGAAGGACTTTGTAGACAAATTTTTGGTTTGTACATGAATTTAGTGAGCTCAGAAGAACTCATTTACACAGGAGAAACAGACCCCAAAACACTGTAGTGATAAGATGTCTTTCTACCTTCTGGTACAGGGAGAACATGCTTTTCACGGGAGACCTGTTTCCTGCTTTTAGGAGACAGGGAGATTTAGAGTATCATTTCTCCATCTGCTGTTTTTCCAAGCAACCCTGATTCAAAATAATAAATATGCCACTTTGGCACTTCAGGGCAACTTGCCCTGCATTCCTACAACATTGACTTAGTATAGTTTATTTTTGGTAATGTATTTCCTACCCAAACAAAATTGATGCCAATTCTGGTAGAGATTATTAGCAACACCCTGAAACATTAACAAGTCAAAGAAAAATAATATATAAGAGGGGTAATATTATCTGGTTAGCTAGATTTAGCTAGTACTAAAAAAAATCGATGATCTTATATTTAGATCTGGCAAAATTTTTATGTCAAAGTCACAGAAAAAGATGATTTTGCACACTGATTTATCCATTCTGATGCCTACATTAAAAAGTTGGGAGAAAATTTGTGGTCATGATATGAGGTATCAGAGAACAAAGGAAACACACACAAAAAACTGATTGTGGACTACATACAATTTTTTTCATAAGCTTTGGGCTTGGGTTATTTGGGAGAGTTTGAGGAAGAGGGGCTTTGCTTAGGACTGGATGTTTTCAGGGGATGTGTAATGGCGTTCTGATCAAACACCTGAATCTCACTTGAAAGAAAGAAGTCTAAATGGAGGCTGGTCAAGAATTGGTCAAGAAGCAACATCATTCCTATCAGCTGGGGTTAGAGGAAGTTTGGTTGATGTTGTGGCTGATGTTGTGGCTTGGATGGTGTCCATGCTCTGTCTCTGCGCAGAGCATGACTATGGTGTAGTCTTGCTATTGTCGATCCATCATGGTCACAGAGCAGCCTTGTCTGGTGTTGAAGTTCCATGATGTCTATTCATCAAGAGACCCCTAAAGTCTAGCCAATAGTACCAGGTGAGCTGCTGGAGGCAGCTTTTCTCATTCTCAGTTCATTTTCAGAGAAAAATTACAGTCATTTTGCTCAGAGCCAATTAACATGGAACACCATTTGAGATACACTACTGTGGACAATAGAAAATTTTTGTTACCGTGAAAGCTCAGATGATGCGGCCCTCCCTGGTGGTGCAACGGGTTAAAAGGGTTAAAGTTAGCCACAGCCTCTGCAGCATGAGTTCGATTCCTGGCCAGGGAGCTGACCCACATGGCGCAGCAGACCTCTCCTGTCTCACCCACTGCTCCCCTCAACAGTGTATTTCAGTGGATCTGCCTGTTCTTCTCCCCACTCTGTCTCTTGGGAACCTTCTCACCATCTGCACCTCTGACCTGTACCCCAGTTCTTGTATGGGTAAATAAATAACTCTTAAAACAAATGAAAAAACTCAAATGATGACTTTAAGCTATAGAGTAACAGGACTTGTTTTTATTGTGGTAACAGTGTTTACAATATTACAATGTATATGTATTAGGAGCATAGGTTGACTGCTCTTCAAATGTATGTTACTATTACAGTGTAAGGTGAGGGGCACCCTAAGACCCCTAAATCTGGCTGCTCTAAGTGAGTTCTGCCATCCTTTGCACAAAACATACTCTAGTGCATAAGGTCTTCAATGGAAAGGAACTTTAATACAATTAGTGTGTGGTAGAAGAGAAGGGGAAAAATATAGTTTCCAAATCAAATACTCAAAGATGTTCATGCCCTCATGGGTAGCTTTCACGGGTATCTCTCGTAGTCTGGACATAAATACCCAAAGCAGGACTCTAATGCCCAAATCTTGCCAAAAGTCTAGGGCATCTTCTGGTGGGGAGCCATTGGAAAGAGGCAGAAGGGCCAGACAAGTCTGGAAGGAAGTGAGCAAAATCAAAGACATCTTGACCTGTATGTCAAGATAAAGGTTGCCATTGTCAGCCTTGCCATGATTCTTTCACTCATGTCTCTTTCAAGAAAATGTCTCCTTCCGTGTCCCCCAAGTCCCTGGTACAATTCTGAGGCTGAGGAGCAAGTGCTGCTTCTTCACATGTCTCTCTGCTCCATGTGCCTCCTCAAGGCCTTCTTTTTAAATCCTCAACCTACCTTCTCCTCCAAGTATTTTCTAGCTTTTCCTCTTTGCTTTGCTCCACCCTCCCTTGGGTGGGGTTAGGAAGCTGGAAACTTACTATTTCCTTAGTGACCACCCTGGTAAATTACCACACCGTGCTCACCACCAAAGTACCCATAATCCTCCATCACAGCACTTTGGACCCTGTTCACCTTTTGATCCCATCCCCCCACCCCCTCTAGTAATCTCACTTTTACAGTGTTGAGATGCAAAATAAATAATCCCACTTCCCTTTCTGGGTTCTTCTTGGACTGGATGAGTAATCAAAACAACATCAGATGGGTTAGTGAAGGAAAAAACAATGAGATTGATAGTATCCATATGGAGAATCCACATGGTTGTAAATTCTAAAGAATAATGGAGCAGACCAGGCATATTAATCTTAACTCTATAAGTCCTCTTGGGACTTCTTCTATAAAGGAAGTTCACATTTTAAAAGTTTGGGTGACAGGTCAGTCCTTCTTTCTTTTTTAAAGATTTATTTATTTATGCAAACAGAGCTGGGGTACAGGCCAGAGGTGCAGGGGCAGTGGGAGGAGTCACCAGAGACAGAGTGGGGAGCAGAACAGGCAGATCAATGAAATTACACTGCAATAGTGGGTCAGGAGAGATCTGCCATGCCATGTGGATCAGCCCCGGGGAGGGGTTCAAACTCATGCTGAAGTCACTTTAGCTTCTTAGTGCTATGTTCCTGGCCCTTTTCTTGATAGACCTGGAATCCTAAAAGCCAGTTATAGTATTGTTTTTTCTCTTTGGAATCATTGAGATAGATCGAGTCTCAAAAACATGCATGTTTTCAACAATTAAGTTATGAAATAGTTTTCATTAGCCAAAAATTATGCTAGATCATGATTTACTGGAAATCAATTTTGGTCAGTTTCTACTATATTTACATAGGTACCACCTATAAAATGATAATATATGAATTTGGATATTACAACCTTTTGTAAAAATAAGATAGATAAAATCAGACAGAAACTCTCAATTTTTCTAAACATTCCCACATTTTGCTTGTAAATGCTAAATCCAGCTAAATCTAACATACAAGAAGTGGGATTTCCTTTAAGAATCATAGGGAAAAAAAAATGCCCTTGTATTAGCCAGAAAAATTTCCTTCTGTAAATGCTATTTTCTATTTGGCCAAAAAGTTAATCACAGGATTATTAAAAAAATGAATTTGCTTAAATATCTTGGTAGGTGTTAGTCAATATGAACAGGAAATATTTCTGGCAATGCTAGAAAGACTTAGAATGGTTCCGAGATAAGCAAAAAAAAAAAAAAAAAGGCTTATTTAGCTACTAAGAAACTAGATTAGTTCTCAGAAGGAAAGAAAAACATAAACAACCCTGTGATTTTTTAGAAACGAAAACAAAAATGATAGATCAGTGATAATGGCGCATAAAGAGAAGTGGGGCTAGATTGAGGTCTTATTTTACATTCTGTTATCATTGGTCCTGATGACTTTTTCTCTTTAAACCTACTGCTTTGAAGTTAGTGCATGGAAACAAGTTTTGGAAACTCCAGAACATTCCTTAGTGGCCTTAGTAAATTTTAGGACATCTTTGATATTAATGACCAGATTTAATGGTGAGATTTGTATAGAAGTAATAGCATATTTTTTGTTAAAAGATGATTTTACATCTGTTACCTGTATTTTACTTAAAATAAAATTTCCTATGACTTGCCAGAATGTTTTTCTACAGTTTTCTTTTGCTTACTGATTCAATTTTTTTTCAATAAGAAATGAGGGTTGAACCATTTAAGTTTTTCATAGGTTTAATAAACAATTTAGAAGTTTTTGAATTTAATAGCTACTTACCAACCAATTAGCCTTTTTTAAGGCTTAAAATCCAACATACTTTACTTCTACTATAAGACATAACAAAAAAATAAAGACAGAGCCTTTTGACAGAGGTTGCTTTCCTCAAGACTAGGAAACTATGGGGGAAGTGAATTTCCTATCCACGGAGCAGAACAGCACAGCACCCCGAGGTAGAAAACTCTTTGAGCTGGAAAACATAAAGAAGCCTAACAGAACACAGTACAGGAGATTCCACTACTTAAAACAAAATATTCTGGAAAGAAACACTCTACATTTGAGGACTGAAAGCAAAATTCTCAAAGGGAGACCAAAGGAAAAAAACTAGAAAGACAAATGCCTTCCTTAGAAAATGAGTGAAGTTACTAGGAGAAATAAAAACCCATGGTTTTAATCAATATTAAGAACATTTGAGAACCAAGAAATTTGGTTCTTAAAGCCAAGAGTCATTCAAGCTTCACCAATACCCACATCTCATGTTCCAAAAAGGTCTGGGACAGATAAGTCCTACATTAGTCAAATGAGAACAAGCAAAAAGGTTGAAAAGAAAGTCTTAAGGGAATAACAGGAAAGACAGGTTGGCATGAGCAAATTAACATTTAAATTCTTTAAAGTCAGAAATTAAAAATCACTCAGATTTCCTTAGTTCCTGTCTTTTCTTATGAAGAGAGGTCATCTAGAATATTTCACATTTAGTCACCATGCCTTTTTTTTTTAATTAAGATTTATTTATTTATGTATACAGAACTGGGGTATAAGCCAGAGGAGCAGAGGCAGAGAGAGGATTCGCCAGAGATAGAGTGGGGGAATAGAACAGGCAGACTGACAAAGTACACTGCTGAGGGGAGCAGCAGGTCACACAGGAGAGGTCTGCCACACCATGTGGGTCACCTCTGGAGGCGGGGATTGAACTCACACTGAAGTGGCTACGGTTAGCTTGCAGAGCTGCATCCTAACCCGTTGCACCACCAGAGAGGGCCCCAACATGTCTTCTTAAGTGACTCTTGGCTGTGACAATTTCTGAGCCACCCCTAGTTAGTTGAGATGGCCTTGATGGTTTAGAGAAAGACTGGTCAGGTGATTTTTGTAGAACAGGAGGAAGTTAGGAAGTGGGTAGAGAAAGTCAGTCAGAACCAGGGTGCTCAAGCCCCAAGTACATTTATCAGATTTAGAAACACTCAGATTTAGAAACACTCAGAAACATTTGTCAGATTTGTCTGATTTAGAAACACTCGCAGATCGGGAGGATGCTCCTGTACCCCATTTGATTAAAAAATGGAATATTCAGAACACCAGCATAATGACACAATAGCAACAGACCAAAGCTGGCCGTGGATAGGCAGGCTGGGAAAATTCAACAGGTCTCCACAGCCTAGGAGACCTCCAGAGGCCCAGCCAATCAGCAAGGTGCATGGCTCAGATACCCAACCACAAAGCCTCTTCCTCACCCACTGTATCTATGTAAGCTCCTGCTTCTTGCTTCCCACTTGGGACCCCTCTCTGTTTAGACAGCTTTCTTGTCCATCTCCCTGTCAATAAACCTCTTGCTTTTCTGTAAATTTGGTGTTAACATTGTCTCTGTTCACCAAAGAGTTGAAAAAGAGCCTGCCTGTGTCTTCAGACTGTAGGTCTGTCCCCCCAACTCCCAACCTAGAATGCCCCCCAACTGGAATTAGTCTGATGCTCTTCTCATTATTAGAATGGGGTCATGGGCTTTGGGGATAAAGACCCCAAAGTGCCATTTTCATACTAGAGCCCTCTCTGGTGGTGCATTGGGTTAAAGAGCAGCACTGTGAAGCTGTCCTCTCCTTTCACACCTGCTGCTCCCCTCAGTAGTGTATTTCAGTACATCTGCCTGTTCTGCTTCCCACTCTGTCTTTGGTGAATCCTCTCAACTCCCACATCTCTGGCTTGTATCCCAGTTCTTGTATGTATAAATAAACCCTTAAACAAACAAAGGTCCATCCTATCAACATGACTTACTGCTGCTGGTGCTGACTTTGATGGCTTGGCCAAGGTAGTGTTGGTCAGGTTTCTTCACCTCAAAGTGACTGTCTGTTGTTGCCCATTTTCTACTCTCCTCTTTGGACAGAAGTCACCATACACAGGCCACACTTAAGGAGTCGGGAATGCGGCTCCATCTCCTTGAGGATGGAGTTTCCCCTGAAATTATTTGGAATTCTTCTGAATGAGTTTTGTCTCTTTCCTCCAGAATGAGTGGATTTTCAGTCTTTCTATATCAGATTCGATGGTTTGATCACCAAGGTTAAACTCATAGGATAGCAAGTTAGCGATTTGATTCACATGTTTCCAATATAAATGAACGTGCTGACAGAAGCAGAAGTTGAAAGCAGTAAAAAAGAATCTCACAAAAAATAACATTGAATGTGTCTTATTCCCATATTTCTTTCGCTTGTCACTAACATTTCCATAGACCAGCAAAAAGTCATTTAATTTGGAACTACTTACAGCTCAGTGATTTGAACTACAGGAAATACTGAATCAACATTTTTGTCACTCTTCATTTTCCTAATTTCTAAATGGAACAGTTAAAAAAAAATTAAAGCTAGTGAGTTCTTGTCCTTGCAATGAGTACCGGAATGAAAAAGAAACCACAGAGTAAAACAAACTGGTTGTGTTAAGTGGTCACATTTTGGGTTCTACCACTTATTAGGTTGTATGACCTATAGCAAATTATTTAATCTCTGTAAGGTTCAATTTTCTCATCCACAAATTGGAAAAGTAATAATACCTACATATCAGAATTTTTGAGGACTAAGTGAGATAATGCATTTTAACATGGATTTGTAACCTATGTATTTGCATCAATCGCTCACGTTGCTAATCCCTGGTGTTGACATCAGTATGCATTTTAAGGGTAAATTGCTGCAGCCTGTAGAGATGCTTACACCTGACATTTGTTGGATTGGTTGTGACCTAAGCTGTATGTAAATATTTTGAATATCACTACTGCAAGGTACTGGTGAGACAATTTCCTCCTGGTCCTCACAGTTATTCATTCCTGTTCCCTTGACACTGAGGTGCATTTAGCTCCTAGGAACCTTATCTGGATCTCTCTATAAATGTAGAATTAAGATGCCCAGATGCCTGGAAATTTGGGGGTGAGAAATCAAGGGTTTACTTTGATGTATTTTGCAAGGCAAGCCTTCCTTTTACAGAGGCGTTCTTGCTATGCTGGAAATGACAAGTCATGTTAATTCAGGCCTTCCAGAGTAAGGATGGATGGGCACATAGAAACCGTATGCTCATGCTGTGGTTCTGTGTGCCCCCAAGACTGTTGTGAACAGTCTTGGGAACAAGCAATGGAAACAATTAGTATTCAGCAAAGATAGTTTTATTCCTTTCTTTGATTTCCTTTTTCTAAAATGATGTACAAAGTAATGAACACAAGAAGGAAATTATACCCTCTGAATAATTTCTTAAGTGAATGCATGCTGGATATTATAGAAAACTATCAAAAATTCCAAGCCATATTGGAGACACTAAGTTAGGAAGTAGTTGCTCTGGGAAATTACACGACACCAGTAAATTTAAAAAAATATTGAAGAGTATCCCCTTAAATACATTTTAACTTGAAGAAAATGTATTGAGTCAATTCTACATCTGTTGGGAAATGCTTAGTGATTTGGAAGAAATATTTAATGGTATAATTTCCCAAACACATCCATGTTTTCCTACCAAATTCAGCATTTTAGCCAAAGAGTTTAGTCTGTGACTTGTGATTTGGAATGATTATCAGAGCTAGCATTCACAACTTTTTAAAATATAATTGCAAATTAATTATTAATGCAGTTTTTTAAAGGTCACCAGTTTGGGGGAAAATAATCACATTCTATTTTGGTATTAAAATTTGAAATCAATAGTCCATGAAAAAATAAGGACATTTCAGAAATACTGCTTACTGCTTAACTTTAAAGATCTGACTTCAATTTCAAGGACAAAAGCTATTTTTCTAGGGTAGGAAGGAAAACTCATTGTAGAATTTGGCACAAGTCTTATAGTATGAATACTGTCCTGAAATACTTCTTAGGAACGCGATGTATAACATCAACTTTTTTTATTTCATCTATAAATATTTTACATATTTTAAAAAATTCTTACCACTAAGCAAAATTGCCTTGCCTTAATTTAATTTTGTTGAGTATATCACTTGATAATACTGAATGTGAATTCTATTAAGAAAAATGCACATTATTGAAGAGACAGGGTCAACTGGCCACAGAATCCATTGGATTTATGGACACATGTTGACCCATGTACTATCTGGATGTTTTAATCTTGTGCGGAAGACAAGAATTTGAAAAACAGAAAGGTTTGTAGAACCACCCTATAATTTGCATTTTTTTTACAGCTTAGGAAGTTGACTTCCTTGAGAGTTAAGCAGCTTGAACTAAAACACAGTTCTGATCAGAAGAATACTGATCTGGCTAATGGTTCTGTGTCCTTTGAGCTTGTATTTATTGCTTCTCACCTGAGCTGATTAGGGCAGGGCTTAATCCCCAAGAGTCAAGTGCCTCCAGAACTACTGCCTGGGACTGAAATAGCAGCTTCCTTCCTTGCACAGCGTAATGAAACATATCAGTAGCATTTATTTATTTATTATTTTAGAAGTAATAATTCATTACTATTAGAAAAATGTATTAAAACTCCAATGATGTTAGTAGTGGGCATTTTGTTGCAAGTGATCGAATCCCAAACAGAACCAGCTGTGGCAGGAAACAAAAAAGAAGGTAATTTGATGTCAGGATTCGGGGATATCTCACAAAATTAAAGGAAGAGCTGTGTTGCTAAATTAAAGCTTGTCTGTAAGAACAGGCTGAACAGAAACTGATATTGCTGGGGTTCTTGTTCATTCATTCATTCATTCATCCACTCGTTCTGTCTCTCTCCTTTTCCCATTTTAAGCTTTCACTTTGAATCTCTGGAGATGGCAGAGGAGAAGCAAGGGAAGATGCTGCCACATCAAGATGAAGAAATTTGGCACTCACCCAAAACTAGGTTCAAGTTCAACATTGAACCTACAACATTCAACACTCTGGGGCTCTGAAGGGATATAAGCTTCTAGGGCTTTGAGGGGAGAATTACAGGTAATGATTTGTATAAGGCATTTAGCATAGCACCTGGCCTAAAGCTACTCAGTTAATAGTATC
>NW_004567127.1:17827756-17945511 GCF_000260355.1 Condylura cristata | reverse complement strand
GCTGAGTAATATTCCATTGTATATATGTACCACATCTTTTTAATCCAGTCATCTACTTTTGGGCATTTGGGCTGCTTCCATGTTTTTCAAATTGTAAATAAAGCAAATGCTGCAAGTTTTGATGCTGCTGTTTCTACCATCTCACCAGAAACCAAGCCACCAAGGAAGCAAGGCAATGGAAGCAGGTGCAAAGCACAGCCTCCTTGTCTGCTAATTGGTCAAGTGCCAAGAGCAGGAGTCTTCGATGGCACAAAGCTGCTGGATTTCGGAGATGTTAACATGTGAAAAATATGTGTCTAACTGTACAAAGAGGGACACAGGTCCACATCACTACAGATCTCTCACAGCCACCAATCATTACTTGGAACAGTGAGCTCATTCAATACTCTAAAAATGCTATTCCTTGGGGCCCTCCCTGGTGGCGCAGCAGGTTAAAAGCACAGCACTAAGAAGCTAAAGCTGCTTCAGCATGAGTTCAATCCCCACCCTGGAGGTGATCCACATGCCCCGGCAGACCTCTCCTGACCCGGCCGCTGCTCCCCTCAGCAGTGTTCATCAGTCAGCCTATTCTGCTCCCCACTTTGGCTCTGGTGAATCCTCTCACTGTCCCCACACCTCTGGCCTGTACCCTAGTTCTGTATGCATAAATGAATGAATCTTTAAAACAATTGCTACTCCTCTTTAGATTGTGTAACAGAGGTGTGCTTATGTATCTCTCACAATCCCCTCTTCTACTCTACAACCACAGAGAATGGTAGGCTGAGCTTTGGGGCTAAAAATAACTTGCCCTAAATGGAGGAACCTTTTTCTTCAGTTCTATTAACTTCTCACTCTTGGAGACAAGTTGGTGCCATCTGAAGATACTTGAAACCTATAGCTTTTCCTTGCCAAGATTTTTTTTGTAACATAAAAATCAAGCAGTAGCAAGGCTTAAAGTTTTTTTAATAGAATGATTTTCTGTTGGTTTTCAAACTAAAAGCATACTGAGTTGAAAGTCAGGAAAAATGAGGAATTTTATAAAAATATTATGAAATTTCTAACCTGTCTCTCTCCCCCCTCCCAGTATTATTTTTTTAAATATGCAAAATAGATCATACAGGTCTGTAAAGGTACAGTTAAAAGTACAAACTCATGTCACCATCACCCCAATCAAGAAATAGAGTATTTCTATCATGACAAAATTCCGGGTCTTTCTCCAGACCCCCTAAAACCCCCTTCAGCATAATCTAGTCTTTTAATAAATTATGGGACAACAACATGTTGACGTCTCAGAAAAAAATTTCTTAAGTGATCATGAGTTTTATAGTAAAAATCAGAGACATGTTTTTAATTTTCATTTTTGTGACCATGTTATATATTGCTACTCTGTCTTCAAGGAACTTACTTACATTTTTAAAACAATTAATGCTAATCTAAAGAGTAAATAAAATATGATCCCTGAGTCACACATTCATGTAAAAGTATGGCTTACTTCCAGCTAGGCTGGATCAGGTGTCTCATTTCAGCTTGGGACAAAAACACTACAGAGATTTACTTACCACATGACCCTGCATTTGACTTAGCAATGTCAAATGCTTATATTGTATACTGGCTGCAAGAATGACTTTAAAAATTCTTTTTTCTTTGTACATCACCTATTCAAGGAAAGTATCAACTAGGGCAGATAGTTATTCAAATGTAAAAAGTTATTCTAAAGGTCACACACACACAATACCCTTGTCATTCCCCTGTATGAAACCCTAGGACTTTGGTAGGATAAGCCATTGCTATTTATTGCTTCCTTTGTCTATTCGGTCTTTCTTCATTATTCTGAAAGTGATTTAAGTAAAGGTTCAGATAGTAATGAGATTGCTCAATATGGATGTATATCAACATATTCAAGAGATAATAAAATCAGTTGAGAATCAGAGCAGTGGCAATCAGACAAGCAAACCATAATCTTTTTATTTAGACACTATAACTATGGATTCACATTCTTGATTTAGTCTGCAAATATGGAATGCCTTGTATAAGTCACAGTGCTTAGACTTGAAAATAAAACCAAGATGGCATAGAAACACTCCCTCACTCCTGAAAATCAGATTCTCCTGGTGTTAGAGATCATAAACAATGACAGTACAGTCTGGCAGGTATATAACTATGAAGTGATGGAGAAATATAAAAAAGTCTAAACTGAGAAGGAGGGGTGGGAATTAAAATCTGAGGAATGAAAAAAATTCACTAGGAAAAGAGGTGGGAAAGCAACTGATGGAGAAAGATCGAATGGGAACAGGAGCTAAGACCAAGGAGATGATGATATGATCCCAGGAAGAGCTCTGGTTGTGTTTCATTTAGGAATGGAATGTTCCTTTCAAAACTGATGATGCCTCAGGGAAGAAATTACCGGCTATTCAGTGGAACCACATGAATACAGCAGGATTTATTTTAAAAGATTTATTTATTTATGCATACAGAATTGGGGTACAGGCCAGAGGTGCAGGGTCAGCGAGAGGATTCACCAGAGACAGAGTGGGGAGCAGAACAGGTAGATGAGGTACACTGCTGAGGGGAGTAGTGGGTGAGACAGGAGAGGTCTGCAGCACCAGTGTGCATCACCCGGGGGCCAGGATCCAACTTCCACTGAAGCAGCTGCAGCTACCTTGCAGTGCTGCGATTATAGCAGGTTTTTTTTTTTTTTTTAAATAATATAAGTTTATTTTTACATCATTTTGTACACTTTTTTGTTTTTATCTCAATTGTAATCCCCATGGGC
This sequence comes from Condylura cristata, assembly GCF_000260355.1. NCBI lineage: Eukaryota > Metazoa > Chordata > Mammalia > Eulipotyphla > Talpidae > Condylura > Condylura cristata. The sequence goes on along the minus strand of NW_004567127.1, from coordinate 17,942,759 downwards.
TTCCCATCACCGAGTCACCCGTGTGTCATCACCATAGTCCCGTGCACTTCTCTCCCCCCTCCTCCCATTTTTGATCCCATTCCCCACTCCACCCCCACAAAATGTCTCTGGTACATGGCTGTTCATTATTCTTATTATTTTCTCGCCTAGTCCATTATACTCCTTATAGCAGGATTTTTATCTGAAACAGTAATAGACAAAGTAGTCTGACCCAGTCTTATTCTTGATAGTTTTAACATACCTAAGGAGACACAAAGAGAGGAACAGAGGACAGAGGCCCCCTCTGGCCTCCACAGAATAGTGATGCACCGGAAATTTTATTCTGTTTCCTTGGCTTGATTTTTCTCCTCATTCAAAAAAGAATGAAAAAAAAAAAAGTGCAACACAACAACACGGAGCTACAGAATACTAATACAAAAGCATTATTGTTCGGATCAGACTGTTAGAAAGTCCAGTAAACCAGAGCTCCCCATTCCAATGGCTGGGACAGGCATCATCTTCATTGGGAAATCTTGAGCTGCTGGCAGGGAGCCTCAGCTAGTCCCCCCTCCCCCATTTCCACTACCTGCCTATTAGCAAAGGTGGATTTCAAATGGGGGCGGAGAGGGGTGTCTTCAAAGACCTGACTCTGCTATACTACAAATTCCAAGAGGTCTGTGTAGCAAACTACAGTTTCTCTAGGACTTAGTGCGACACTTGGCACTTCATAAGGCACGCCCTAAGTGCTTGTGAGAGGAAAGAACAGAGATTTTTCCTTCTAGCTCTCTGCTTCCTTCTATGATGGGATTCCACCTTAACTATGGATCGGAAACTTCTCAGACAGTGGTCAAACCAGTCTTACTGGGCCTTCTTGGAGACTGTCTGGTTGCCACTCATCATCCCACCCCAGGAGAAATGGATGCTCCTCCCAGACTGGATTTGGAGCTCCTGGAGGCCAATGACTTTCTTATTCAGTCATGAAATCCCCCACACCTCACCAAGTAATTAGCATCCAGTAAGTGCTGCTCAACTCTTGGGGGGAAAAAAATGGCATGAAGATTATATAAACTTGCAATGAGTTTATTTGTGTTGATAAATGTTTACTGAGTTCCTAACCTGCCAAGCAATGTTTAAAGGCATGAAGGAAGCAGAGATGAATGACTGTGAAAGCTCCTTCATGGAAGCTGAAATTCCAGCGGAGACAGACATAAACATGTCTGACTTCGCTTTTGATGTTTGACTGCTGACAGCTTTCAAGCCCCGCCTCTCTCTTTCCTTCTGCTCCACCTCTGGGCAAGTGGGCATGAGAGTCTGGGCACACCCTCTCTTGCTGAGACCAGGAAAATTCCAGTACCCAGAACTCTAGCTTTGCCCCGCCCCTAGCTACAAGGAACACAGACCCATGTTTCCCACTTGCAAGCAACCCATTTGAATTCCCTGCGCTTCCAGCAAGCCTCAGCATTGTAACTGCTCTGTGTGTGTGGGTCTGTGTGTCTTCAGCACCCTGAACATCTGAATCTGCTTGTTGGTGCTGGTGGGGGCCGATCCTACTGAGGGATGAGGCCACAGCGAGGTATATAGCATTCTGCTTTGCGACAACTTAATCTTTACCAAAACCAGTGAAGCAGTGGAACCTCCCCCCTCTCCGATCACACTGGTGGGGCTCACAGCTGTGCGGAGCAGAGCCCCAAGAAAGAAGGAACCTGCGTCCTGAGGCTGCACAGCAGCACAGCTGGAGAAACCCCTCTAGCGAAGCCACCTGCGCCTTGCTAAGGCCGCTGACTGCCTGGGTGCTGGGCTTCTCTCACCTGACCTAGGTTTAAGCTGCACCTTTGTTGAACATAGTACTTTCGAGCTGCTTATCTCCTGTCTCTTAATTGCTCTTAATATTTCAAAAACAACTTGGTTCTCTTAATCCTGGTCCTTTTTTTTTCCTTTCCCCTCAATTTTTCTTCTAATTAAGCAGCATGCAAAACTCAAGTATCTTGAAGTACGGTCTGATGAATACTACTTAAAAGTTAGCTTTGGTTATAGGGAATCTAAAGTACACAGAGTAGATGGGATAAAAGATTGAATCCTCAGTGCACATCACTCTGCCTCGCCAGTTATTAACCTCTGGTCAACTCTGTCCTGCTCATGGCCTAGTCTCTATCCCCTGTCTATGTTATCTTTTAGGAAAATCTGCCCTCATGTTATTACTGAACAAATTTGCAGGTCAATCTACTATTTAAAAAGCAGAGCTTGGCCCTCCCTGGTGGCGCAGCGGGTTAAAGCACTGCACTGAGAAGCTAAAGCCACTTCCACATGAGTTCGATTCCCGCCTGCCCCGGAGGTGAACACATGGCGTGGCAGACCTCTCCTGACCCGCCCGCTGCTCCCCTCAGCAGTGCACTTCATAGATCTGCCTGTTCTGCTCCCCACTCTGTCTCTGGTGAAGCCTCTCACCACTCCTGAGCCTCTGGCCTGTACCCCAGTTCTTTTAGAAATAAAGTCAAATTCCTAGCTCATGGTTTTTGTCACTTCATGCAAATCATCCTTTTCATATCATCTTCTGAAATGCTCATTTTTCTGATTCCCCTCTTTTCACGCTTACCTCTCCTCCTCCTCCTTTTTTTTTCCTGTCCTCTCTCCCTCCATTTTTCCCTCCTTAATTCTGCATCCAGTACATTTTTTTTTGTTTGCTTTGCCTACAGGGACTCCCACTTTTTTTAAGGAAAATTGAGACCTAAATATGTGAAAATTCAGCCTCAATATACTTGTTATTCTTTGATAAACTTCTTTCAGTGTTCAACCACTGAGAATCTATTTTGCCAGAATAGCAGTTTATCTGCTTATCATGCCTTTATGAATATGGAGAAAGGATTTTTTTTAAAAAGTCACACAGTTAATCCCCACTGCCTTAGATAATAAAAAAATGGCAACACAGTGGGAAAATATAACATAACAAATCCATTTAGAGAAGTAACCAAAATTAAGTACAGGGTGTTAGCTTTAGCTAGATAATGTCTAAAGTCCTGATGATACTCAAGACTTGTTTTGTAATGCTGGTAAGCCTTTGAACTTTTCTATCAGTGAACCTGGACCCAGTGGATATTTTCACACAAAGCAAATTGGAACTGTTTAGGTATTATTTACATGTAAGAATCAAGCTTATTTCTCAAAGGCAGAAAGTAACCAATTATTTACAGGGAGTTCAGATTACTTGCTCCTGGTAGAGGCAGATCTTCCAACAAAGTGGGACGGGACAACTGAGATGGAAAAAGGCATAAAATGATGTAAAAATAAACTATTATATTATTTTTAAAAATGGTATAGGTACAGAGTCAGTGTTGAATTCCCAAAGATTTTATTGACTTTTATTTTGTTATCTTATGGGGAAATACATGTTAGACTTGCACATGGAAACAGAGTATGTACTTCCCGATACCCTGCAATAGGACAATTAGCTACAGTGTTCCTGAGTAAGAAACATATTTCTCTCTTGGGAAGTTGTGGGGAGACATGCTATCCAGGGACCCCATGGCTCCTACCTCTACCATGTGGGTCTGCTAATCCTAATCCTGCTAATCCTGCCTGTTTGGCCACCATTTTGTTCCTCACAGTTCTGCATCATTCTTATACAACGTCAGAACTCCCGGGGCAATCAGTTATAGGGGCTCAACCGTACAAGGTGCCTTTCAAATCAATCAAGAGCAGAAAGCTCCATCTCTCTGAGGAGGGTGTACATCATGAGTTATGACAGGGAACACCCGGGTGCCAGGTTGACTGATACATAAACTTTCCCCCGACTTAAACAGATGAGGTTTGAGGAGAAATACCCGGGGAACTGTTGACTGATGTGGAACACCTTATTGATAAGATTGCAATCATGGCCTGGGAGCTGGGGTCCGGTTTCCATAACAACACTTGGTCATCAAATAGATAAGAATTATCTGATCAACAGACCCATGTCCCTCCCAAAGCCCTCGATGACATCAGCACATTTTTGGTTTCACCCATCTTTTCTCCTTGTCCTCCTCCCCCATGTAACTGATGCCGTATAATTATTCTATCAATAAAAAGGCCAGGGTCTTGTTTGGCCAGCAGATCCTGCACAGTGCAGCCTGCTCCAACACTCCCCTTTTAGTGTGGTGTTGCCAATGTAACATGCCATGGGATTGAAGACTCTGATAAGGAACTGTGGTCATCCCAGGCCCCTCAGCATGATGAACCCATAACTGTGGCATATTGTTTTTGTCTTTGTATCTCAACACCTGGCTTGTAGAGCCAGATCAATAGTCAATGCATGTCCAAAGAACATTTTATGGTATAAGTAAATACAGAAATGCTTGGATCAATGCCAGTACAGTTTATTGGCGTTAGCTTCATTTAGCAAGTTAGCATTTAATACCTTTTTGTTATTTTCCTCTTAATGGTTCTTGAAAGCATTTTTACTCTTCTGGTAGTCTTAATATGTTATTTTTCCTTATTATATCACACCCATATTTGGTATTAGGATTCACAACTTTCTTGATGTCATAGTAACACTTAATCTCTCTTAATACCCTTAAAATTATGTGTTGCCATTTCTACAACTAGTTTTGTTTAAAATTTCAGACATAGAGTATTTAAGTCTATATACAACTCATAACAAAGTGAGTAAAAAGAAGTGTTTTCCCAGAAACCCTGAAAGTATTGTTTCCTGGGTTTAAGTTTTAGCTGGAGGAGAGTGAGTTAGAACTGCTTCTTATGGTCTCGGGAAGCAATTATTTAGAAAGTCTGCATGTTTAAATAATATTAATCTAGCAAATTACAGGCTGCTGGGGGTAGGGAAGTGGGGAGAGCAAAAGACACCATGAGGCATTCATCCACATGTCTAGACACTCATTCTAAATTTAAATATTTAGAATTTTCAGTAGCCTGGGAATATAGAAAAATTTATTACATTAAGGTAGGCTTTAGATATTTGACATGTAGCTGATATTTTCATAGTGTGAGAAATATCAAGCTGACATTACGCTGTCTCTGTGATGATTACTTCAAAATGTCAAGAGAGCAGAAACTTATTCATTGGACTTCAGGGCCTTAGGATAGTGTCAATTTAAAAGACATTCACATCAACTTCTCTTTTTTATTTAAACATGCTAAATGGAGTATGAAAAGTAGGCTACGAAATCAACAGAGAAGGAAGAGCAAAGAAGAGACCTATTGACAAGAAAATTTTAAATAGATTGTTGTACTCAACATCAATTTCATGGGCACCTTACTGACAGCAGACTTCAGTGACTGCCTCCACAGGTTTCTGACAGCGGTAGTCTTACTATTCACATTTTTCACTCATTTTACTGATAGGTGGCCAGGGAGGAGTGGAAAGGCACGATCTCCAGAATAGGAATCTGTGCACACAGATATGCTGTATGCATATACCATATGACTCATGATCTGTTGTGTTTTTTTAAACAAAACTCTTGCTTTGAACTGAAATTCCTACCCTGATGATGCACGATGAAAGCTGGACGTTGGTGCCATCAGGAGTTAACCAAGCTGGCCAGGATGTTCCAAGGTCAAGATAACAGGGAAACTGATAACACATTCTAGAGACTGAACTTGATGAATACCAAGAACATCACTATGACAGGCTGTTCTAATCTGATTCTACTGTGTTGGGCTGTTCTGATGGGTTGTTTTCTTATGACTAACTGTCTTTGTGTAACTCATAAATAGGACAGAGATGAGATGCCACAATGGGCTCTTCAGGGTGTTATGCCCACTATTCTCTTCCTCTGTTCTCTGAGATCAATGGCCAGCAATCTGTCTCTGTTTATTGACTTTTGGTAGTGACGGGCAATAGAACTCAGGCCTGTTCTGCTACGTTACAATATTGAACCTAGGAAGTTAAAAAAAGATGAAAAAGGGAGGAAAAAAAGATATAAACTACTTGATTTTTTAGATTGATAACTAAGTAAATCAATATTTACTTAGTTATCTTTAATATTAACATTAGATTTCGAATTAAAAGCAAACAACTTAGTGATATTTTAAATTGAAAATATATTCCTTTGTTCACTAAACTCCTTAGCAGCTAATTGTGAACCTATTGAACTGCAGCTATTTTGGAAATAACTCAAATGAATTTTTTTATTAAACAAATTGGCCATATCAGAGATAATTATGAGTTTAAATAAAGCTTTGCCTTTCCAATTATGTGCACAGCAGTGCTCTTAATTATTTGGGGTCACAGAAATCCCAGTGCAGACTCTGAAAAGTATTTCTCCTGCAGTCCATCTTGCTAACTTCCTTCCTGTTCTCAGAAATCAGTATCTTTTCCTTTTTAAAATCCCTTTTAAAAGCAACTGTGGGGATGAAACTGATATGGTAACAGGGGTGGGTATTTTAAAATCAGCCCTGTGTGTGTTGACTTGTGTAGGTCAATGATAGGAATCACTCTACAGTCATCGAAATTCCCTGATTCATTTCGCAGTGTTACTTGTGATACAAACAAAAGTCTGAGACTGAAGAGAGCTAGAGAGCAGCTACTTCTGGGACTTGTAAAATTTTAAGTTGCTACTTGAGAATCCAAGTGACAAGCCAAACAAGCTGACAGACACAACTATTTCAGAGGATCAGTGTATCTTGTTCACTAGTCACAGTGGAAACAGAAGATTGATAATTCTGTTACCCTATTGGTACTGTTCAAACTGGCACTTAGCAATTCGGAGCCGAAAGAGTATCACAGTTTTGTGTGCGTGGACTATCACAAAACAACACGGAAACACCAGCGTTTGCTAAGCTTAGACCTCTTGATTGTACTCACAAAGGTCAAGGAGGTTCCACGGGCCCATCCATCAGGGCTGGCCTCGTGAAGACAGGCCACAGAAGGGAAGCATCATGAGTTGTTTCAACAACTTGATGCACAGCTTGCCCCTACGTTCTGTGTCAACATCTCAGGGCCAGTCTTAGGGGCCAGACTGGCAGATCCAACCCTCCTTTTTTGCACCCATTAAAGGAAAGGGGTCCTGGAAATCGGATTGTGTCCATATTCCAGGAGCCTTGACCTGGGTCCCCAAACTGCCCGACCTCACAGCCCAGAGAGGGCGGAGAATCCTTCCTGTCGTGTTAACTGCCTATCCCCACCATCCAGCTCAATTCTGAGCTCCTCGAGGCTAACTTCTTCTGGTCTCTTCATGCTTGAGTTTGTGCTTTCCACTTTTTAACCTCCAACTTGCTCTTGCCCAGTCTGTTCTCTTTCCCAGTAGCACAACCCGCTGTGAACCGGACAGGTGATCGCCACCAAGCTGGAGCTAGAAGAGCTGGGTTTTGCTGCAGGACAGAACGCGTGAGCCGCAAGTCGCCTCTGGCAGAGATCTCGTCTTGGATCACAGGGCGGGAGCCCTCAGAGAAAACTGAAACTTGCGCCTGCTATTAGCAAACAGGAATCTCCCGCGGGGCTGTTCGAGTTATTCACTCCGCTGCCACGGCGTCTGCGGAGCTGCGGGGCGCCCCCCGGTGGCCGTCTGGGCGCATTGCTCAGCGGCGGCGGCGGCGGCGGCGGAAGGGGAGGTGCGGAGCCGGTGGGGCGCGTGGCCATGTCCGTGGCGGAGCCGGTGCGGGAGGAGCTCTCCGCCTTGGCCGCGATTTTCTGCGGGCCGGATGAGTGGGAGGTGCTGAGCTGCTCAGGTGACTACCTCGGTGCTGGAGGGGCCAAGGACGCTCCCGCCTCCACCCGGGCCCCTGCCGCGGGGCCCACGGTGGGGGTCGGGCTAGTGAAATGACGGAGAGACGCCCCAGGCTGGAGCGGTGCCGCGCAGGCGGGAGTGGGGCGACTCGCGGCCAGCGAGTGTTGCCGCTGCTCCTTACTCTGCACTGGACGGAGTGCTGAATGTCCAGGCCCTGGCGCCTGGCCGGCTGGACCCGCCCTGCTGCTCCCCACCAAGGCTTATTCTGCTTCCCTCAGTCCATGCAGCCCCCCTAAGTCCCTCCAGCTCTCCCTCCAGCTCCCCCTAGGCCTGGTGTGCGCCGGGCTCCCCACGGCCCGACTGGTCCCCTTTGTGCGGTAGCGGTACTTCCTCCTTGGAAACTATCTCCCCCCCCCCCAATCTTCCTGATCGCGGCTATGCACCCTTCAGATCGCACCTTAGAGAGAGGTCTGTCCCCGACACCCTAGTTTAAACGCAACCCCGACCCGCAGGCTTACTAGCACTGTTCCTTATATCCGTCATAGCCTCGCCAGGGCCTTTGGCTGTGTCAAGTTCAAGAGGCCAGGGGCCCTGATTTGTAATCCCCAAACCCCAGGCTCCTAGAACAGGCACATAGTCAGTAAAAGCCTGCTGAATGACTTTCGGAATATCTGCTAGTGCTATCAGAACCTTTTCTCAGTGACGTGCTTTTCTGATGCTTTTCTTGTTCACTACAAGGTGATGACCAACTTCGGGCACTCGGGGGTGTATTAATCTAGTCCATGCAAACAACAGTTTCAGAGACATTCAGGTTCCTTTAGGGGTATAGTTAGAAAGGTTGTTTTGACTATTTCCCCACCCACTGCCCCTTTTTCTTTTATTGAGGTAACACTAGTTTACAACACCTTATAGCTTTGTACAGTTTCACCCCTCAGCAACTGTGATTATCACCCGCCCACCAACCGGTCCCCCTCAGTCTACTCCCCTCACCCCCACTTGCCCTTTGGTACCCACCCTTCTGTTAGCAGAGTGGGAGGGTTTGCTTTACGTCGGTTGTTTCATTGCTCTTTTCCCCTTTATATTCCACAAAGGAGTGAAATCATACGGTATATTTTCTCCTGGTTTAGTTCACTTAGCATAATCCTCTCAAAGTCCATGTCTGCGTCCGTTGTACACGTGCTTGTTTATAGACCACATCTTAATCCACTCATCACTCCCTGGGATCCCTGGGTTGTTTCTGTCTTGGCTCTTGTGAACAGTGCCGCAGGGAGCACCAGGGTACATCTATCTTTTCGAATTAGCGTTTCCATATTCTTCAAGTAAATACCCAGAAGTGGGATTACGGGATCATATGGTAGTTCTATTTTTAAATTTTTTAAGACACTCCATACTGGTTTCCATAGTGACTGCTCCAATTACATCCCCACCGCTCTGCACTAGGGTTTCTGTTATTCTCCACTTTGCTAGCCCCTGACTTTTTGATAACCCTAACTCTACCCTAACTTCTTGATAATCGCTCTTCTAATCTGTGTGAAGTGAAGCACTGTGGCTTTGACTTGCATTTTCCTAATGAAATGTCGGCTGGCCATCCACGGGTCTTCAGGGAAATATCTCTTGGTTGCTTTTGATCATAACTAAAGCTTTTTCTGTCTAGTGGGTTCTATTAGGCGGAAAAAAAAAGTTACACTTTATGAAAAGAATGCAGTGATGCAGATAATTTTCAGTTTTCATTTAGCTTCCAGATACCTGATGTAATTTTTTTGGCATGGGATTTAGCCTTCTGTTATATTTCAACTACTATTAAAATAATCTTTCTGACCATAAATTGGTTGACCTTTAAGGAGGTAGTGGAATATGTGCTGGGTGTTGTGAGAAAGCCTTCTAGGAGTAAGGTGGTTTCTGTGTGTCCTTGAGGTATGTTATTCACACCCTGCACAGGGTCTGGCCCTTTTTGGGGTGTTCCTCCTCAGCCCCCCACCTCCCCGTCTTCCTCAAACACTGTTGTTTTACGCACTGGGAACCAATGAATGGAGTGGAGCTCTGTCTTTTTAGTGCCGAGACTGTCTGGTATCTTTTTTGAAACCATGTGTGTTAAACCTGTGTAAAAGGTCTGACTCAATTTTAGCATTTTCTTGTCACCCCTTTCTGATGGGATAGCATCCCTAATTATTCATCTTGCTGGCTGTCTCCCTCCTTTTTATTATTAATAATTATTACTTCTGCCTGAGGCAAGCTATTTGAAGAGGGCATCCATTTTCCCCAATTTCTTTATTATGGTGGGCTGAGAATGAGGGAAAAGTGAGCCTGTTAATCCTGTAACACCTTAAAGGAGACAGGGTGTGGAGTGGTCTCTGTCAGGAGTGCATGGCTGAGCAGAATATGATGCTGGCAGATCAGAGAAGACCCAGAAAGTAAGCACAGAAAGAGAACAGTTTCTTAATATCAAGAACACTGTGGACCTTTATCTGCTGTTAAATTGAGCATGACTTTCAAACCATGCCTCCTAATTAATTTAATCCAGTGTTCTGGCATCAGTAAGTAATTGAATTATAAAAGAATTCATTGTAACAACTTAGGACATGGTGTTGCTGAAAGGTTCATTGGAGAATAGAACAATTTAGTGATTGAAGTGGGAATCTTTGATGCTCACAACTAGGAAATAAAAGCGTAAGGTAGGGACTTTTAACAGGCCATAACAAATACACAATGACTGCTGGCTGCTACTCTCAAGGTCACTGTCAGCTTCGGTTGGAGGGTATCAACTTGACATTCTGGACTGCAGCTCCTTCCTGGCCTCCCCCACATAAAGGAGTTCTTCCCATTGTCCCTGGAGTCAGGGGAACATTGTGGTGGGATTGCAACTGGGTGCTGTGATGGCCCAGGGAGGCCCGGGCAGCCCATGCAAGTGTCAGCGTGAAGGCCATGAGTAACTGGATTATTCCAGTTTGTGCTGAGAATTTCTGTAAATTTGGTCCTCCTTGGAATCATAGCAATTTCACAGTAAAAGGCATCAGCTGTAGTTGTCTTTTGTGGGTACAAAATATGTAAGCTCCACCTGCCAGCACTGGTAGATCAAATAAGAGGTCTCCCTGCAGTGTAGTTAGTCCAGGTGCCACGTAGGACAGTGTCACCCACCCTGCACATGCTACTTGAAGTGCATCTTGCTTGATGACAGGACTTTTAGCTTCATTTGCAAAGAAGTTAGTGGATACTCAGGCTGGTCAAATAGCCAGCCGGCTCCCAAGTGTAGGAACCCTCTCCTAGTGGTTCGCTCCTTAACGGTGGTGGGGCTGCTATATCAGGACAGCGGCTCTTAGAAGCCAGGTTAGAGCTTGTGCATAAAGAGTGCAAAAAATGCACACCCAGCAAGCAGACATTCCTGCAAGACCCAGCTTACCTTCATAGCATCTTAGTGTGTGCACCTGGGATGTAGATGTGATTGGCATTTTTTTTAAAGATTTATTTATTTATGCTTACAGAACTGGGGTACAGGCCAGAGGTATGGGGGGGGGCGGGTGGGAGAATTCACCAGAGACAGAGTGGGGAGCAGAACAGGCAGATCAACCAAAATACACTGCTGAGGGGAGCAGCGGCGGGCGGGTCAGGAGAGGTCTGCCGTGATATGTGGGTCACCTCCATGTCCTAGTATTGACTTGTGCTGCAGTGGCTTCGGAGACCTTCATAGTGCTGTATCTTAACCCATTGCACCACCAGGGAGAGCCCTGTGGTTGGCATTGTTTTAAATCTTTGTTTCCTGGTGTGGAACTTGAGGGTCACAGAGATTATAGGGCTTTCGTTGATGACCACTTTATGTGGAGTTGTGTTTCTGGAAATTACCTCACAGATCAAAAAGTAGTAAGGTGGTTAATTTCCATTATCATATACTACGTTTGCTGAGTGGTTTGAAAGGGGAATTTTGTATTCTCCTGACACTAATGTTCAGCTTGGATTGGGCCCTCTTGCAAAATGAATCATGACTGTCACCACTGACCCCTCTAAATCTGCTCAGCTGTGTCTGCTGGTGATTGTCAGTACCGAGACCACCTCTGTAAAACTAATTCAGCTTTGAACTTCACTTCTAAAGGATGGGATTGCCACTTTTAGCTTCCCTTTTATTTATTTATTTATTTTTCCTCTGACCATATTTTAAACATAAAAATCAGTAATAACGGAGAGGCAAGCTTTAGCATCTGCATGTTTGTGGTGAGTTGCCTGGGAGTAAGAAGAAAGAAAATCTATGCACTGAACTCTGAGGACGTTTGTGGAGATTCTTAACCTTGAGAATACATAAAGGTGGCAAAAGAAAAAAATGTATGTAAAGTCAGTTGTGTATAAATGATTTCTTTTTAAAAAAGATTTATATACTTGTACATACAAGAACTGGGGTACAGGCCAGGGGTGTGATGGGTGAGAGGATTCACCAGAGACAGAGTGGGGAGCAGAACAGGCAGATCTACTGAAATACACTGCTGAGGGGGGTAGCAAATGGTGGGACAGGAAAGGTCTGCTGCACCATGTGGGTCTACCCCCAGCTGGGAATCGAATTCTTGTTGCAGTGGCTGTGGACATCTAAATAGTGCTGTGCTTTAACCGTTGTGCTACCTTGAAGGGCCCTTGTTCTTCTTTTTTTAATTGAAAGAAAACAACCAAAACCAGATTAACAGTTCATGCACTGTATGAAAAATCCTGAGGTGAAAGGGAGCCAGCTTAATCGCATGTATGAACTAGGGTATTAGAAACACTGTTACAGTTCTAGGAGAAAGTGAATTTTTAAAGAGAATGTGGAATTTTATTATCACAGCGTGTCAGCAGAACGGGCTTTTGTAGCAGGCGTCTTATTTTTTGCTCAGGTGCATCAATTTGTGTGGTTGTAGTTTGCAGCTTCGATGAGCCTCTCAGGCTGGGATGGCTGCAGGTAGTGAGGTCAACACCACAGAAATCATGGAAGGGCTAACGAGGAGGGGGAGGTGTGAAATGATAGGAGAGAAATTCTGGAGAATTTGTGGTGCATCTTTGGCAGTTGAAGGTTAAGTATGAAGCAAAGAAGAGGAAAAAAGTAACATGACTTTAAGATTTTACACCTGGATAATGAAGTAGAAGTTGTTTACGGGTTATGCTGTAAAGATTGCCTGTACATATTGGGGGTTAGGAGAAGGCAAAGCCATAAAAGGATGGTGTGTGATATGGGGTGGGGCGGGAAATCCAGGACAGTGGGATGCCTGGGAGGTCAGGGAAGGGAGAATTTTGAAGGTTGACTCAGTAGTCTTGGTGCTGTGGAAGAAGGCTGGGGCAGGATACAGGAACTGAGCACACCCGTGCCTCCCTTAGGCTGGGTGATGCCTGTGCTTAGAATGCACAGGATGCAGAAAAGCTGGTTCTCGTGGTAGTAGTTTATGACAAAAGGACACCTTGAAATCAGCTAGGAAAAGATGAAAGGAGTGTAAAACCCAGGAGAAACCATGTGCAGGCTTCCTAGTGTCTTTTTGCAGGGGAGTCGCAGACACACCTGTTTCTCTCAACTCCACGTGTAAACACGTGAGAGGTGTTCCCAACCAGGAAAGTTCACTGGAGCCCTGGTGTCCAGAGTTTTTCATTGAGGGGTCAGTTACATAGACAGGCAGGGCCTGCAGGAAGGACCTCAGCTCCTCAACCCCCATGTGGCCCAAGGTCTAGGGCATAAAACAAAACTTATCAATCAGAATATCCTAGGGGTTCAGATCTCATCTCTCAGGAACCAGACAAGGGCCACTCCTGAGGTTAGGCCTTTCGTGGGAGTGTGCAGGAGCTGAGCTTCCCAGACTTAGCGTGCCTCTTTGCTGTGGCAGTGCGGAGCTCCCTGGGAATGAATGTTTGTGGTACTAAAGAGACAAGTAATAGCAGAAGAAGCCAGAGTACAAATAGTTATAGGGAATCAGTTCTATGAAAGTGATAACAAGTGAGAATTTTATTTCAGGAAAATTGAAACTATAGCTTCAGAGAATGAGTACTTTTTTTTTTTTTTAGATTTATTTATTTATGCATACAGAACTGGGGTACAGACCAGAGGTGCAGAGGTGGTGAGAGGAGTCACCAGAGACAGATTGGGGAATAGAACAGGCAGATTGAGGAAGTACACTGCTGGGGGGAGTAGTGGTCGCCTCCGGGTCAGGCGGGGGTCGAAGTCATGCTGCAGTGGCTTTAGCTTTTTAGTGCTGTGCTTTAACCTGCTGCACCACCAGGATGGGCCTAGTACTTTTTTTTTTTTTTTTTTTTTTAAGCAAGAAGACAAATCTTTAGTAAGTAGCAGAGATGCAGATGTTGGAGGGGTAGAAAATGCAAACATAAGAGGATCCACAATGATTGGAAATTGGAACCCCATCCTGCAGATGGCAGGGTCTATTGTGTGAGGAAGGAGCTGCTTTCTCAGGGAGAGGAGAGGAAAGGAGAGTGCAAGGTGGCGAGAAAACGTGCACAGATGCTTAGGTGTTGAGCAGCTTCTGAGCAGCAGTGATGGCAGAGTCAGCCGTCTGTGAACCCGAGTGGATTTGGAGAATTCCTGCTGCCTCCGTAGCAGGAGGTATGTGCTTCATGTTCCCATTGGCTTCCCCTGGCCGCTACAGCGCAGGGGGGTGTTGTGGAGATGGGCCCCGAGGATATGTGCACACAGTGGGTCTTTGCCACCTCTGACAGCACCAGGCTTAGCACCCACCGAATTTTATAAGGGGGTGGTTCACACTACTGGCCAACTTTTGTCCTGAAGGGGTGTGTTATCTTCACTGAAGTTTTCCTCTGCTACCTGAAAGTGTTCCTCTGAAACCTTTCAAAAAACTGAGGTGTAAAGTGAAGAAACAATTGCCAGAAGGTATCTGTAACAATATTTTAGCATCCCCCCCAGCCCTCCAAAATGACCTGCCAAATTATAGTAAAATCTAAAATAAAGCTCGACGCTGGAGTCTGATGGACACGGCCTGGGAAAGTATTTGCTGGGGAGGATGCTGCTCTGGCTGGGGCACGCTGCGTTGGGGCAGCTGCTGCAAAGCCCAGGCCAGTGGGCCTTTTGTCATAAAAGTGAAACCCTCAGATTTCTTTTGGTGAGGGAAAACAGGTACGAATGTAGATTATTCATAAAAGTGAGGTGGCTCGCTGCAAACTTTGGAAACCATTGGTTTGGAAACACACCTGCCCTCTGACGTGGTGGGAGACACTCTCTAGCTGTGCCTCCAGCGTGTCATGTCAGCGTCCCTTAACAGAGCTATCCATGACGTAATCTCAGGAGATACTCAGAAAGGCCATTCTCATGGAGAATTACCTCCATAGAGGTGATATAAAATACAGTGCGTGGTCCTCCCTGGTGGCGCAGCAGGTTAAAGCACAGCACTAAGAACCTAAAGCCACTTCCGCATGAGTTCGATTCCCGCCTGCCCCGGAGGTGACCACATGGCGCCAGACCTCTCCTGACCCACCCGCTGCTCCCCTCAGCAGTGTACTTCGTCGATCTTCCTGTTCTGTTCCCCACTCTGTCTCTGGTGAAGCCTCTCGCCGCCCCTGAGCCTCTGGCCTGTACCCCAGTTCTGTATGCACAAATAAATAAATCTTTTAAAAAATACAGTGTGTATAGAAGTCCATGTGTGTGTTTGTAAATAGCATATGTCAATGTATACCTATATCTATATGTACATATATATGTACACAAGTGTGTGTATACATAAAGAGGTGTTTGTACTTGTGTATGTGTGTATTTTCTGTTTCTCCTATGGGGAAGATGTGAGTTACAGAGCGGAGAAACATAGCTGCAAATCACATACCTGATAAAACAGCTTGTATCCAGAATATATAGAGAACACTTAACATGCAGTGTAGTAAGATAAACAATCCAATTGTTAAAATATAGGCAAAAGATTTGAACAAATGGTTCATCAAGAAGGATATATAGGATATATAGGCAGCAAATAAGAACATGAAATGATGCTCAACACCATTTATAAATAGGGAAATGCAAATTACAGCCACAGTGAGAGTCCACTGCCTATAAGAATATTCAAAATTGGCCCTCCCTGGTGGCACAGCGGGTTAAAACACAGCACTAAGAAGCTAAAGCCACTTCCGCATGAGTTCGATTCCCGCCTGCCCCGGAGGTGACCACACGGCGTGGCAGACCTCTCCTGACCTGCCCGCTGCTCCCCTCAGCAGTGTACTTTCGTCCATCTGCCTGTTCTGCTCCCCACTCTGTCTCTGGTGAAGCCTCTCACCGCCCCTGAGCCTCTGGCCTGTACCCCAGTTCTGTATGCACAAATAAATCTTAAAAAAAAAAGAATATTCAAAATTAAAAAGACTGACTGTGCTACATCAGGTGAGGATATTCAGCAGCTAGAACTCTAATATACCACTAGTGAGAATGTAAAAATGGTACAAATACTTTGGAGAAGTTTACCATGTCTTAAAAGATTTAAACAAATGAATCATGTGCCCCATATACATATAAGAGAAGTGAAGAAGGCTACTTTGGGTATGACCACTCTTTCTTGTTATGAAACACTGGATTGAGTCAGTGTGGACTAGTACAGTGCCTTGAATATAGTCAGTGCTTTGTGAATGTTTGTTGACTGATGAATGAGTAACAATCTTTAAATAAAGTGTTTTCTCCTTGAGAGAGAGAGTGGACTGCAGGATGATTTCTAGGGAGTTTAGGTAGAATTGTTTGTAGGTCTGTTTGTGTCACTCATTTTTCATGCTGAAATGTACTGGTTGAACTGTGCATAGGAAGCCCATGAAATAACAGAATATCTTTTTAAAGGGATAAAAGGGTTTTGAGAAGCTGGTGATGGAATTGAGAGGTTTGAAAAATTTTTCTTTATGCAGCCCCACATTTTACTTATGTAAAGCAAATTTGAATGGCATTACTTTAATATGGTCTTTATAATGGTTACTGCCAGTTTCTGGGTGGCATCTCAAAATAATAGTGCTTTGCAGCTGATACTGAAGAGTCTATTAAAGAAGAAAACTCTTGTGTAACAGATGTGTTTGGTCCTGTATGAATCAATGCCTGTAACAACAGCTTTTATATAAATGGAATCAGATGGCTAACAAGCCATTTTAATGTTCTGTTAGGTTCTTGAAAATGGGGATATATTCAGGTTTCCAGGGCTGAGGCTATTGAACAGCAATTGAGGTATGAAAATGAGTAGGATTTGACTCCCTCTCTTGTGAAGGAGAATGAAACAAGGGCGTGTGGAGAAAAAAGTAGGGGTAGAGAGAGGCAAGTTAGCTTCAAAGAGATTCATCTGCACCCAGTTCTGTTCTACTCTGCTCTTCTGATCCCTGGGCCTCTGCCCCCTGCAGAATGAATCAGCCTGACGTTTTATCAACTTTTTGAAAAGTGGGGTGAAGTGGTGTGGAACACTTCAGAGGGGTGAAGTCGAGCAAATCTGAAAGCAAGCAGAGTGTTTCGTCTCAGATGTATGCATGCTGCCGCCTCCTCCTCCTGAAGCCAGCAACAGCTGAATTGATGACTGTCCAGTGCTACCTTCGTGTGACACTGATACTAATATCTTTGAAGTTAAGGAAAACAGTGAGTGGAGGCAGTTTCTGTCGCATGTGTGGTGACCAGTTTCCCTGCCACCCCCTGGGACCCCAGTGTTGCTCTGGCTTGGACCTTCTGCAAATGACCTTCCTTGGATTTAGTGTCTGACTTTTTTTTTTAAGGTTGATTTATGTGTACAGAACTGGGGTACAGGCCAGAGGTGCAGGGGCAGTGAGAGGATTCACCAAAGACAGAGTAGGGAGCAGAACAGGCAGGCTGATGAAGTACACTGCTGAGGGAGCAGCGGGCAGGTCAGGAGAGGTCTGCTGCGCCATGTGGTCACCTCCGGGGCGGGGATCAAACCCATGCTGAAGTGGCTTTAGTTTCTTAGTGCTGTGCTTTAACCCCCTGCACCACCAGGGAGGGTCCTAGTGTCTGACTTTTAAAAGTAATGACTGATTTTATATATACAAGCTACTGTTTCTTTGAATGTTCCTATGAGTTTACTGGGGATTTTCTAGAATTACCAGTTAAGTTTGGGCAGAAAAAATGTTATGGCGAGAAGCCTTTCAGGTAATCTTTATAAAAATGGGGGCGACAGCACGTGCACATGCCAGTACAGCCTTGGGTGCTGATGTGCACCTATCCACAAAGCTGAGTGTGCGGTCGAAGGAAGTAACCTGGGAATCTTGGTTCTCTCTCACTCTTGTGTTTCTTTCGAAAGTAACTCAGATTTTACATGAAAAATAATTGACATTTGAAAAAATTTTTTGACTTGTTAGTGTTCCAGCAAATTGAATTATGTACAGCTAATCGTTATTTTTGGATGCTTTCCAGAGACAGATGGGGCCGTGTTCAGAATTCTCACGAAAGCTGCAGGACATTCAGATACGGATGTACCCATAGAACTGGTGTTCCATTTACCTGTCAATTACCCTGCCTGTCTACCTGGTCTCTCTGTTCATTCTGAACACCTGACCAGGGCCCAGTGTGTAACTGTGAAAGAGAAGTTACTTGAACAAGCACAGAACCTTTTGTCGGAACCTATGGTTCATGAGCTGGTTCTCTGGGTCCAGCAGAATCTCAGAGGCCTCCTCGATCAACCGGAAACTGGAAATGGCAGCGAAAAGTGTGCTTTTGCAACCAGCATGACTGCAGATGATGGATTGTGGATAACTCTTTTGCATTTAGATCACATGAGAGCGAAGACTAAATATGTCAGAACTGTGGAGAAGTGGGCTTCCGATTTAAAGCTGACAGGAAGACTGATGTTCATGGGTAAAATAATACTGATTTTACTGCAAGGAGACAGAAACAGCATCAAGGTGCCAAAAAATTTAATGTTGAATATGAATTTGGCTATTTTCTACTAAAATGGTGTGTCTCTAAGAGTGTTTAGAACAATGGGACAGATTAATCATTAGGATGTTGTTTCTGCTTTCACCACTACCAGGTTAATGGATCTTCATTTTCTTTAAGAAATGTTTTTAACTTCTTAAAGTTACAAACTTGCAAAGCTCGAAGAATAACAGAATTATATTTTAAAAATCATGCCACTGACAGTCATATGTTATAAAAAACTTCAGTGTGGTACCTGAGTGTTTGTTTCTATAATTAGCTTTGAGCCTCAACTTGACGACTGTACCTCAAAGTTGGTACATACTTATTTTTCTTTTATTAGTAAGGCATAGCAAGATGTATTTTTGTGGGTAGCTTGCAAAAGTTTTAACTTTTTGGCAGGTAAAAATACATTCTGACACTTTAATTTTGTATCTATAATCCTGGAAAGAGTTGCCGGTCCCTCTTAACCAGGACTTAGTGTTAGTAGAAGAGAATCATTAGGGCTGTCAGCTGTCACCTCCTACCTGACTTTTGCTTTCCACCTGACTTGTCTCAGCAGCTGCTTTCAAAATCATCATCTTTTTCAGATTTTTCAAGTTTTTCCTTCTAAACTCATCTAACCTGTTTTATGCAGAACCAGATGAAGAAAACTGGTTATTATATTTTAAATCTTAAAAGAATTGCAAATCACTTACTGAGTATTATGCCTTCAGATAGGATGGGTCAGAGATAATTATAATTGCACTTCTTTAAGATAGATTTAGCTTGTACAACCTATAATCTTACAGAGATTGGAAGAATAACAACCCAGCTTTTGCACGATGGGCTTTTATCATAAAACAAGTTTGGCATTTGGTTCACCAGGTTAGTGCAGGATCCTGGCATATAGATGCAACAAATAATTCAAATTTAATACTATCCTAGATTGGATTCTGTCTAAGGAGCCACATATTTTAAGGTGATTTATAGTGTATCTATAAAATTTGATCCTTTGGGGTAAAATACTGACTGATGAAATGAATACAAAATTAATTTCCTTTCTCATATTTCCCCCAAAGGCTCAGAGTGTTCCTTGGGCAGCTTTGGTATATTAGGCTAAGTACAGCTGTTTTGCAGATGTTGTGATTTGGATTGGGTCATCAATTAATTAACACATTTATTCATCTGATGAGAGCTCTGCTAATGTAGGAAATTGTACACTTTAAAGAGTTCTTTTTCTCAGCCATTGCTAAAATATTATGTAAATATCTGTTAAATTTTTCTAAGCTTGCATATCAGGATTGAGAATAACAGATATATATATGTGTGTATATATATATATATACATATATGTATGTATATGTATATATATATATCCTGAGGTGGTGCTAATGGAGTGTCCCACATGAACCAGACACTCACACTTGTCTGAGTGCCTTGCAAACATTAACTCATTTAATCATCACCACAGAGGGCTTAAGCCACCAGCTAGGAATCAGATCTAGTAGGCTCCCCAGTTCAGATTGAAACTGAAGTATGATCATGTTGCTCTTTTCTCTTGCATTCACCAGAACGTTATGCTACCAAGTATGTAAAAACATATGCTACCAAGTATGTAAAAACACTGTGTAACTCTCTTACTGCTTGGTTCAGAAAGAGAGTACTCTTTAAGCCTGAAAATAAACCTATTGGTTCATGACTCCTTTAAAATCAGGACTCTGAGACTCAGTGTGAGATGTGTATTTAACGTACTGATTTATCATTTAGGAGTACCTGATTCTTCAGAAAACCTCCAAAGTGGATGTGGACTCAAGTGGAAAGAAATGTAAAGAGAAAATGATTAGTGTACTGTTTGAAACAAAAGTACAGACAGAACACAAAAGGTATAATTTAGTACTATTGCCGAAGGAAAAGCAACTGAATCGATAATTACACTCTGACAAATCTAGGCATATTCATGAGTTTCTCTTGTATAATGCAGGTTTTTGGCATTTGAAGTCAAAGAGTATTCATCGTTGGATGAGTTACAAAAGGAATTCGAAACTGCAGGACTTAAGAAGCTTTTCTCCGAATTTGTATTTGGACTGGTAAAATGAAATGGAAGACAAGAATCTTTGAGTAAAATAGCAGTGTTTTTGTTGTTGTTATTTTCCATTGGGCTGCGGGAGTGGCTAATTGAAATCCTCAAAAGGGAACAATTTTAAAGTTTCTTTAAAGCCAAATGGTAGACATCATTCTAACTTCAGAAACAAAAGCCAATTCTGATTATGAAATGTAAATAGTAAAAAATGCCCGTGTATTCTAATTTTTGCCAATAAGAGCTCAGATCACGAGATGGAGCATTATTTGAATGATGCATATCAAAAAGGGATGCAAGTGAGTCCCTGGGTTTGTATACAGGATTTGTTTGGAGTGGTACAATTTTCTGGCTAATTTTCTTACAATTGAATGACTTTAAAAAGAGATTTGTTTTCATGTTTACTGTTTTCGTGTTTACATTTTTAGCATTTGATCACGATTTTCTTCCATTCAGCTTATTATGTCTAATGCTTTAAGTTGAACATTAAGAAAAATATAACACTGATTTCTTGTTGGAATTGCATAAATTGTTAGTTTAAATACAAACCAAGGAAGTTCTATAGAACTTGATTTACAATTGCTTTCTTTGGGGGTCCCAAAATAGCACAGTGCTTGCTAGCTATAGGGCTAGAGAGTTGCTTTAAAATACAATTCGTTTTTGAAAAATGTGCCTTCTAGTTTTACAAGGGGAGAGATATTTCACACAAAATGAACTTGGCTTGATGGATGGAGGAAATTACATATACTATTTCTTTTTTATTTCAAGGGTGGTAATCTTAAGGTATATTTATTATGATCTAAAGGGGAGTAGAAACCATAGAATAAAAGCTTGTATTAGAATGGGTAATAAACATATAAAGAGGCATTCATGTGTGGAAAAGGGTTTTTGTGTGCATGAAGCTTCTAATATAACTAAAACAAGGCGTCGCAAAATGGAGAAAAGACCAAGCAAATCCCCATCACTGCAATCTATGACGTGCACTGATGTCACAATAAAATTGTAATTGCACTGGAGAGAAGTGAGGAGATGCCAGTGCAGTCCAAGCAGCGATCCCAGGCAGTGCTGCTCTGTGGTCGCGCAGTTCAACCCGGTTGTCTCATTTCCTGGCGTCCTTATAAATCGCCTGTTGATTGCTTTATAGAGTTGTATTAATGAGAAGGAATTTTCAGTTATTTGCTCTTAACCCAGGGTGTTTACGATTTTTTCCTGGACAAGTGTGGTTAAAGTGTTGCATGAAGTGAACAAATGACAAAGGACCACTTTTCTATTAGCATGCAAAACTGAGAAAATAGATTTAAAAATTATGAGCTGGTCATTATTACCCTGTTGTTTGACTTACTGTAGCTTAGACTAGTGAAGCTGGGGGAATATTGGCCATATAGTAGAGATGGATGGGGGTGATCATGAATAATGATATTAGAAGTCATCACCATGAAGGCTGTAACAGTAGCAACTTGGATCTGAATTTTATCACACCAGAACAGCTAGTCTTTATTTTACCTTTTCTCTGTTCAAGTGTCTTCCACTAATGCCTTGTGATGCTCTTCCAAGCTTTGCGCTTCCAATTTGACTTTCTACCCCTAGAAGAGTGCTTGTATCAGGTAAAAGTGAATGTTAGTAATGACTATACTTTAACCTAGTAAAGTAGCTATCTGCTAAAACTTTAAAGTATTGGTTATCGCTGCTTTTTTGCATGTTTGCAGCAAAGTCATGAATACATAAACAATAGAATGCAAAACTAAACCTCGGCAATCTTAGAAATTGTTATAACTTTCATTGAACCTCTGGATAAAAGAAAGTTGAGGGCCCTTCCTGGTGGTACAACGGATTAAAACACAGCACTGTGAAGCTAAAACAGCTGTTTCTGCATGAGTTCTATCCCCAGGCAGGGAGCTGACCCTCTTGATGTAGCAGACCTCTCCTGACCCACCTGCTGCTCCCCTCAGCAGTGTATTTCAGTCCATTTGCCTGTTCTGTTCCCCACTCTTCTCTCGTGAATCCTCTCACCCCCTGCACCTTCGGCCTATACCCCAGTTCTGTATACAGAACTAAAAACATAAATCTTAAAAAAAAAAAAGAAAATTGAAAATTACATATCCTGTGGACCTAAAAATATATGAGGAGATAAGAAAGTGATCACATACGTTTGTAGAAATGTGCCTCTACCCCATAAAACATAAAATGTTATAAACTAGTATTACTTGAGTGAACATAATAAAGTGTTTGCTGTTAATAAGCGGCATAGCATATTAATTTGAAAAAAATTAAAAATAGCAATTCCTCCATTTTGCAAAAAAAAAAAAAACAAAAATGTCTAAACGTTGCACAAGTACAAAGGATATATACACATTTCAAGAACTGAAAATAGTTGGGGAATAGAATCCTCATTTTTGACCAGTTTGGTCTGTGCTTCTGTCAATTTGCTTCCATTTGGCTTTTGACTTGATAGCCTTTTTCCAAATAACCTGGGTCATAGTTTTTAATTTCTTCAGATCATCTGAAGCTATGTTGTTTCATTCCTTCATGTCTCTTATATTAATTGGGGTTTCCACAGAAACAAAACCGGCACCATATAAATTTATTTTAAGGGATCTGCTTAGGTGATTATGGAAACCAGCACATCCAATATTGGCAAAATGGGTTAATAAGCTGGAGACAGAAAGAACTGATGTAGCTCAAGACTAGGAGTGTCTTGAGACCCTGGAAGGAGTTAACATGGCAGGAGTTAAGTCTTTGTTCTATTATCTTCAATTGGGAGGAGAGTCATCCACATTATGGCATGCAAATTTTTTTAATATAATATGTTTATTTTTACATCATTTTGTACTTTTTTTTCATCTCAATTGTAATCCCCGTGGGCTTCCTATCACCAAGTCACCCATGATCTTTTAAGTCCACCAATTTAAATGTAAATTTCACCTAAAAAATGCCCTCCCCCTAAACATCCCGAAAAATAAAAAATCTGGGTAACGTGCTCCCACTAAATTGAGATAAATTAACTATCACACCTTTCTATTAATGTCCTGTCTATGACTTTGCTTTCAGAGATGAGCATGTACCTTTCATTTCATAGCTGCGTAGCTCGGTGGTGTTTCCTATCATGTTCTGGCTGCTACCAACATTAAACACTGATTTGAAAAAGACCCCACACAGGCACTTATTAGTGGCTTTTTTTTTTTTTTTTTTGGTCTTTGGCCAGAAAAGAATTCAATGTGGAGACCAACGTTACAGAAAAGCAAGAGATGTATTGATAGGTAGGAATTAAGGCCAGGAAATTTATTTAAGCAGAGAGGGGTCCCGGATGGTAGCTGATTGAGGCGACAAGAAGCAGGTGCTTATATTGTTAAAGTGGGTAAGGAGTGGGGGGTTAGCCTTTGGGTGTCTCCTTGTTGTGTCCCTTTGCTGATTGACTGGGTCCTCAGGGGTCTCCTTAGGCTACCAAGGCCCACTGAGTTTCTCCACAGTACCAAGCCTTCTTTTCTGAAACCGGCTCTGGTCCGTTGCCACTGTGCTAGTATGTTGGCTTCTGAACATTCCGTTTCTAATTGAATTGGGGCCAGGGGTGGGGGGCTTCCTGATCTGCAGTTGCTTCTCAGTCAGCTCTTTGGGGCACCCTATTCCTAACTGACTGTCTATACCCACTTCCTAACTCCGTTTTTCAACAAATTTTATATTATCTGTCCCTTTTCTTAGGTAGTGTGAAACAAGTAATTCCAACCAAGAATAAAATATTTCCAACCTTGATCGTTAACATGTACCAAGAAGGGGCTGTTGACACAGTGCTGCTCTGTGGGAAAACTTATGCTACTTCTGTGCTGGGCTCGAATGGGAAGGGTTTCCTGTTTTATCCTGTCAAGACCCAACTTGGGGTTGTGTGTCCATTTCTGCTTCAGCGGGCTTCGATGTCCTCAGCCAGTGCCAGGGAGCTTGCACCCTGGGGCCACGCCAAGTCTCAGGACCTAAAGGGACACATTTTTCCTGGTTCACTCACAGGCCATTGTGTTATTGGGAGGCCCTTGCCAGAGACCAGTGGGTAGGCGACTGCACACAGCTCTTTGGAGCTGAGGAGATATTGTGCTCACTTGTGGGGCGCCTCTTTAGTGGAAGAGCATGGCTGCACCCACCCCTGCCTCCTTTGGGCTAACTTGAATGTCCCCTCTGCTCACTTGGGGTAGGGTGTTGTGCTCTTGCATACCACCTCAGCTCACGTCCACCTTTCTCTTTCAGGTGGCTTCCACTTATTGTGAGGCTCTTCATATTGTTTCTCTCTCTCCTACACACCCACACTGTCCTCTCTAAAGTCTCTTTAATTTCTATCCCCGGATATATTATGTCCTCTTGCGAGAGAAACGCGAGTGGGAGTAGAGATCAAAAGGTGTTTATCTTATTTTTGTTCTAATCTTCCTTCTTAGTAACTTCTTACTAATTATTGCCTGAGTACATTGCTATCAAGAGTAAGAATTGCAGCTTTCCTTTAACCTACTTGTGACCACAGGCCTCAATTCTGGGTACATGGAAGTTTCCAAGTGGGGAGCTATCACCTTTTCGGGTCCCTCCCCCTCAACCTCCTGGGATGTGGGCATTACCGCTGAAGCACCAATGACAATCCAGGATTTGGAGGTCAGTTTGAGGGCAAAATATAGGAATTACCTTCTGAACATTTGTTATGTGAAATAAATAACACACCTTCCTGACTTTAGGACACATTGTAAGTTTCCTATCAAATCTAGTCCTGATGGAGAAGAAGTTTGATACCTAGGACAAATAATAGAACTTAAAGTGTGACTGATTGTGAATTATTCTAAATGAATTATAGCGAACTGTGTTACTCCAGTTCTTAGAAATCTATATTTTCTTAATTCAAAACAAGCTTTCAAAATACATTGTCTAAATAAATAAATATTGTGGAAGGAGACCAAGTCAGAAAAAAAAAAAAGGATAAAATACATGGTCTAAAAATTTTATTTTTTCAATCTTTGCCCAGATTTAACAGCCATAATCTATTGCAGTGAAAGTGGGATGCCTAACTGGCTTAGGGATGGGATACAGAAAATGCAAAGGAAAGACATGTACATCAGTATTTTCATATGTCCTATAGATAAATATTCTTTGACTATTTATAGGCAAATATCATCTTAGCAGTCCTTAGTTTATATTCCAATGTCTTTAATCAAGTACAAATCAGTTTAGCATGTTTTCATTATTATTATTATTTCTTGTTTCCTAGAATTACTACTACTAATTATTAAACATTTGCATGGTGCTGAGAGAATCAGTAAACTTAGAACGCTGTGAAGCTTTTTGTTCAGAAGTCTCCTGAACACACAGATTCCTATGAAAATAACACAGGAAAAAACACGGCGAAAAATCTGCTGTGAATTTAATTTATGCTCCCTTAGTTTTCATTAAACCCACTGCTGGATTTACACTGTCCACCCAAGTGTGAATTCCCAAGAAATGCAAGTAGAAAGAGAATAGAGAGAAGGGCAGAATATATTTCATTTCTTTATGATTAGACCTTTGTTCTAGGCCCTCAAGTATGAAGTTATTTTTATCTATTTATAAATCATCCATGTATAGATGCATAAACCCACACCATGTACATGGGGATCTGTTAACTTTGAATGAATGAGATACCCCATGATCCAAAGGTCAATGCCTTATTTAGCCAGACTCTTGGAAACATTAAAAGATGATAACATTTAAATGATACTTTACATTCATCTGATAAGTATTGTGGATTGAACATATTCTAAACTCGAAGCAGCTAACTACTGTGACTCCACCCTGCCCTGAGGCAGATGAACCTGATTTTGTTGCACTTTGCTTTATTGTGCTTCACAAATACTGTGCTTCTCTGCATACTGGGGATTTGTGGCAATCCTGCATGGATCAAGACCATGGGTGCCATTTCTTCAAGAGCATGTGCGCATTTGAGGTCTGTGGGTTATATTTTGGTAATTCTTGGAATAGTTCAGACATTTTCATCATTGTTCTGTCTGATGAGCTTTGATCTTTCATCTGTATGGTGATCTGTAACTAACATCTTTAATATTTCTACTGATTTTTAACCCCCTTATAAGCCCATATAAGCAAGATTAATTGCCCCATTCTCATTTCTCTTTTTTTCCCCATTCATCATTTCTGATGCCTCTTTTCATATCTACCATTGGAGAGGTTGACTGTTTATTGATCTGTTTCCTCTTCCCTCTTTTTTGGCCTTTTTTCTTCTTAGTTGTTTCTTTGTCAAATTTTATGACGTTAGGGTAGCAGGACTTAGCTTTTTTAGTTACTTCATGGGAGTGCATCTCAATTAGGATGTCAACAATCACAATGTGCCTTCTAAGCTTCGTCTCTTCTTTCTTTCCATTATTTCCACTTTATAGGCTTTCAAAATTCTTTTCAGGTAGATAGTTTGCTCCCGAAGGTCCATAGGGTTTGAATGCATACATGGAGCATTGTAGATGGAGCAGTTATAGATTTTGGAACTAGATGACTAAAAATTGCTTTTTTTTTTTTTTAATTGAGATATGGAAGTAAGTTATTTACTCAAGGCCATGCATGCATCTGATAGCAAAATCAGAACTAGGACATAGATTTGTCTACTTGCATTTGGAAGGGAATGATATTAGCTCTCTGGTTCTGTATATAGTGCAAGGAGAAGTTAAAGAAACATTGTCCAAGCGCCTTCCTCCTAGGGAAATATCTGCCCTATTCTGTCCTGGTGATTAGAGAGGAAAGATCATTTGTTTTCTTTGTCATTTGTGAAATGATCTCCAAATCTATTACTTCTAGTAAATTAACAAGGTTTCCCTACAAATAAAAAGTGTCTTCTTATGATTGCAATTATTTATGACTGAATAGAACGTACAGGACCTGGTGCTTCAAGTGTGCGATATTTCTTGTTTTATACATACTGGATGTTTTAAATGGACACAGGAACCTACCTAGTTGCAAATAAACATTCTGTGTATCACAGAATCTCATATGTATTTTTAAGAAATATGTTTTTTTGCTCCTAAAGAGGTAAACTTACGTCTTTTTTTATTCATTTTATCTAGAAAAATAGAATCTGAGTCTTAGAAACTTACAGATTTTAAGTTCAGTTCTCTACCAGTATAGTAATTTTAAAAAATTATAACTCTGACAGACATCCAACTTCTGTTTGAAAACCTCCATAAATCGGTTCCACCCTCGTGAGTAGGCTGCTATTGTTACTGGACAGAAGTAACATCAGTAAAAGTTATTTTTTGCTTTGAATCGGTACCTGCCTTCCTTAACTTTCAGCTTTTTATACTTGTTCTGGCCTGTGGAGCAACACAGAATTAGTATACTCTTCTCTCCATGACAGCCCTTCAAATATTTGAAAGCAGATATTATGTCTTTCTTTATTCTTCGCTTTCCAAGTTCTTGAATAATTTATCAAAAATTATAGCTTTTTCCATCACCTGGACATTTTCTTTTCATCACATTCTAATTGGTCAATGTCCCTCTTAAAATGTGGCATCCAGAATTGAATTCTATATTATAGATGTGATTTATCTAGCTAGAAATACAATGAAACTGTCATGGGTAGTGATATGTGAGTAGTAATTTCCCATAAGTCTATTAAAAGAAGGTGACTTGTGTGAAAACACTTGGTAAACTGTAAGGGCCTTTATAAATGAAATGCTTTGTTATAATGAATTTTAAGATTTAAAAATACAAAAAGTAATCAAAGTTTGTGTGTTTCCTCCCCCAGATATTAAAACGATTTTAACATTTGTGTGTATAGAGAGCCAAAAAGTTGGTATTTTTCCCTTGAAAGAGTATAAAAACATTTTTTTAACTACCATTTTTTACTTCATATATATCGTTATTCTCCCTAACAATCTACCTTTGCCCATACTCCATCTCCCTCCCTTTTTTACCCACCCCAAACTCTTCCTATTCCCTCTGGTAACCATTATATTCTTTTTTTTGGTTAAGAGTTTAAATTTGTATTTTGTGAGTAGTGGTTTTGGGAATTTATATTCTGCAGATGACTTCACTTTTCAACTGATTTCATTCAACATAATCACCTCAAGAGCTGTCCATTTTGTCTTAAATGCCATTCTTTCATCTTCATGGCTGTGTAATATTCCATTCATATGTGCTTCACAGTTTCTCTATTCATCTGTTAAAGGACACTTAGGTTGGATCCATGATTTGGCAGTTGTAAACAGTGCTACGTACATAGTTGTAGATAGATCTTTTTTACTAGATTTTTCATGTTGTTTGTGCAAATACCTAATTGTGGTATTGCTGGAATTTCCATTTTCACTTTATTGAGAAATTTCCATACCTCTTTCCACAGGGGCTACACCAGGGTGCATTCCCACCAACAGTGGGGGTGAGAGCTCCCTCTCAACAAACCTTGCCAACATTTGTTAATTCCATTCTTTTTTTTTAGTGGGGCATTCTCACAGTGATGAAGTGGTATCTCAGCATGGTTTTGATTTGCATTTCTCTTTTAAGAAGTGAAAATCACTTCTCTTTAAGAAGTGATGTTGAAACTTTTTTTATGTCTGTTGTCTATCTGAACATCTTCTTTAGAGAAGTGCCTTTTGAGCTCTTTCCTCATATTTTAATTGGGTCGTTTGTTTCTTTGTTGTTGGGTTGTGCAAGTACTTTGTAAATTTTGGAGGTAAACTTCTTGTCAGATGTATGGTATGCACATTTTTTTTTTTTAAAGATTTATTTATTTGTGCATACTGAACTGGGGTACAGGCCAGAGGCTCAGGGGTGGTGAGAGGCTTCACCAGAGACAGAGTGGGGAACAGAACAGGCAGATCAACGAAGTACACTGCTGAGGGGAGCAGCGGGCGGGTCAGGAGAGGTCTGCCACGCCATGTGGTCTCCTCCTGGGCAGGCGGGAATCTAACTCATGCGGAAGCGGCTTTAGATTCTCAGTGCTGTGCTTTAACCCGCTGCGCCACCAGGGAGGGCTGGTATGCACATTTTTTTTCTCATTCTATAGCTTGCTTTTTTGTTTTTGTGATGTTTTCTTTTCAAGTACAAAAGTTTGATATCGTTCCACTTGTTTATTTTTTATTTTGTTTTCCTTGCCATTGGGTTGTATTCCAAAATACATCTTTGTGGTAGATGGCCTGTAGTATTTTCTTTAAAGGTACTTTTGGTTTTGATTCTTATGTCCAAAATTAATCTATTTTGAGTTAATTTTCATGTAAGGTGTTAAATATATATTTAAAGCAATTTTAGTCTCAACCATTATGTTGGACCCGTTCTGAGTTGAACTCATTTTAAACGATCAAGTCAGTTTTGGAAGATGTCTTATAAAAAGGCATATGATAAATGTCATTGTTTTATCTGGGTATACTTATTTAATGTGACAGTAGCAGAACCTGCCATTGACAAGGCAAATATGTAGCAAAAAATTAATAAGTGAAAGTAAAAGTAGAACCACATTCACATTCAAAGGGTAATTTTATTTTATCTATTTTTATAGGTTTTTTCCTTTTTTATCTTCTTTTTATTTCTTTAAAGCTTTATTTATTTATGTATAAAGAACTGGGTACACATGCCAGAGGTTCGGGGCAGTGAAAGGATTCACCAGAGACAGAGTGGGGAGCAGAACAGGCAGATCCTCGAAGTACACTGCTTAGGGGAGCAGAAAGCATTGCAGGAGGAGTCTGCTGTGCCATGTGGATCACCTCCAGGCCAGGGATCCAACTTGCACTGAAGCGGTGACCACCAGCTTCACAGTGCGGTGCTCCAACCCGCTGCGCCACCATGAATGGCCTATTTTTATAGTTTTTTTTTTTTAAACTGAAGCAACATTGCACTATTATATGTTTCAAATATGCATCGAGTATAAAGTACATGAAATTCACTGCAAAATATCCAAATCTATATAATCTGTAATTCTTATACTTTGAACTTTTCTGATTTTCATGGATTTTGAATAACAGTGGAAATATTGAATAATAATGGTGGTGAACTAACCATCTCTTTATTCTCAATTCCTTATTGACAAATGATTACATGTTAAGGACTTAATAAGTTGGCCTTATTTCTTCACTAACTCTAGAAGAGTGAAAAGAGTTCTGCTTGGCATAAATTGAAACCCTGAACATTCTAAGGATTTGATGTGCTGCTAGATGGAGTAATCTTCAAGCTAGCTGTGGCAGTTGTAGTTGGTGAATATAAATACGTATAAATATAAATGTGAGATGTAAATATGAGGCTGAAATGGGACAGTGGCAGGTATAGAAGGTCTAGCACACTCGTTGGCACATAGTAGATTCTTAGTATTTGCCATGTGAATTCTGCACATTTGGGAAATAATATTCCTAACTTGGCAGGGAACCTGGTGTTGTAACTGGAGGTTGGATCTTAACAACTGATGTGTCGCTGTTCAAATGTGTGAGACATATTTGGGACTATGCTGTATTTTAAGACCTCATATCTCTTTTGTAGGAGCATTATTTCTAGGACAAAAGAAAAGCCCACATTTTCTAAAACATGACAGTATTGTAGTGGTTACAGTTTAATTTGCAATGTGCCAAAACTTCAAAGAGAAAAAATTGTTTAAAAATACATAAATATTCTGAATAAATGGAAGTGAGACTGGAACCGTGGGCTCTTTCTCTGCCTGCAATGTCTCAGATTTGTACCTTAAGAAACTGAGAACTTAATCTTCCAAAATGTCAAAAAGACCATCTTATGCCCCACCTCCCACACCATTCCCTGTAACACAAATGCCTAGCACACCAGTCTGTGGAGTACCGTCCATCTCACAAGCTGGGAGGGAACCAGGTCACCAATAACCATGTCCTGGCTGTGCTGGTACTGTGACCCCCCCACCCCACAAGCCCCCAAGCCACCAGATAGACCACTGATAATTTATAGGAGGTAGAGTAGAAAGGTCTGGGATTAAGTAAATGCTCCCAACCCTGATCTTGGGTTGTGCGAGATTGGCAAGATCACACTGGTGAAGAAAAGCAAGAATATTTAAACAAATATGAAGCAGAAGCGAAATATAATGAGTCTGGGCAGGCTTATCATCATTCCCCCCACTTCACCCCCACCCCATACCTTGCACTCATAAGCGCAAAAGGTCGTGCAGAAACTGCTTTACAGGAAGAGCCTACAGAGGTTGTCTCCCTTGAAGGAAAGAGAGCTTTACATGAGCATTGAGCCTGCTGACGATCGGGTGATACTGCTGCTGCTGCTGCTGCTGCTGATGATGATGGCTTTGTAATGAAGTACACAGCCACTGCCCGTTGCCAGAGAAACCAGCACCTTGGCAGTGAAATCAGTGTAAGTACAGAGCCAGGCATCAAACCGCCGGTAGTCACTACAGCTAGAACGCAGGCCCTTAACCCTCAGCTGCAGTCAGTCCTCAATGGCTCACCCTGAAAACTGGAAGCTGGGCTCCTTTAAGTAGGAGGACACCAGGGAATCAAGAGGAAATTCCTGGAAAGCAGATTGAATGAACAATGTGTAGAAAAGTTTGCATGGTTTGAGAGTAGACATGGAGGTGAAAAAAACCGTAACTGAAATTTCACAGGCAGAGGAACAGGCTCGCAAGAGTAGGGAGAAAAGAAGAAAGAGGCTGCAGAGTATGCTGGGTGCAGTCAGAGCAGCCTGGTCCCAAGAAGAGCAAGGAGCTCACAAGATGAAGAACGGAAAGGTGAAGACTGGCTTTGGAGGCAGAGGAGACCTCTTGGAGGAAAGACACAAAGTGAAGGAAATGGTGAAGAGGGGCGTCTACTCTGGGAGGGGGCAGGGGGCGAGTCAGTGTGTGAGAGGAAGGGAGCAGTGATGGTGGCGCCCAGGATGGGCCACCAGCGGATCCCATACCAGAAGATGATGGCAAAGTAAATGTTGCCTTGTTTCATGCATCCCAAATACTTTTTTAAATAAAGCAATGTTTTTGAGTCTAAGAAGAATTCCGAATAAATGTTAGTTCTGTACTGTCAATACCGGTAAAAAAAATTAATGAAAATAACTCGCTGACACATTTTTTTTTAATTGTGCAATTTAACCTTTGTTGCTGTTGTTGTTACAAATCCTGGTGATGGGGCCATGTCAATTGGAGGGAACCTGCTCTGTAAAATTAGATCTGGAGTTAGGTAATTTAAATGTGTGCTGTTAGGTTCAGAATTTTTGTTTCTATTGGATTTTATTAATTTTTAACAGTTAAAAAATTATTGTGCAAGTAGTTGAACCACTAGAAAAAGCCTATGCTTCCTTTTTATATCTTGTAAACTTAATCTTTCTAAGCCAAGTTTTATTTTGGTTAAATAGTCATACATAGACTTCAGAAATATGAATATTCTAATAGCATGCAGTTGTTATTGTTTTTGGCTATAAGGGTGTATGGGCTTTTATATCAATATTAGTGTTTTCTAAACTTCATAGTATTTTCCTCCAGCAAAGAACTGTCTCTTTTCTGAGATGGAAAAAAAACAAACTTGCTTATAAAATGAGACCATTTTGCATATTAATTAGGAGGTCTTTGAACTCTAAGAATAAAATCCGTTAATACTTTGGGTGTGAAACAATTATGCATTCAAGGAATTTAATTTTATGCTAATAATGTGACAAGTTTCACATTTTTCTTTGTTTTGTTTGCATTTCCTAAAGATAATTTAATGCAAATAATCCATCCATACACTACATCGAGTGTGTCGGATGGTTTCCCTATAGTTAAGATTGTATCAGCACTCCCATTATAAATCTCTATTACCCATGGTTTATAATTTAATTGAAAAAACCCACTGCAGGCAGAAACTCAACACTACGGTTTCAGGCTAAAAGCAATATTTCTCTTTTAAAAATTGCCTCCTCTATTTAATTTCATAGTTAATGGAAATATAAGAAGGATCATCCCGAAGCTGATTTTAAACAAAACCAAATAGATCATTGTCTATAACTAAAATAATTTCTAAGTAAATGTACTGGATACCTTATCATTGTATACTACAACATTTAACCAAATGAGACAAGAAAAACAGTGGAATCTGCTTGTTCTTTCTCAACACACATACACACACACAAGGAGAACAAGAAAATTCTGTAAACCCAGACATCTATAAAATGTACATTTGACAATATCATGTGAGGTGTGACATTTTAATTTTATTTCGCTTTACTCCTTTCAGCAGATCTGGGTTAAGGCTGGAGAATCGCTTTTTGTCAAACTGAGATAGGCAGAGGGCATAGGTGGGAAGAAGCGTGCTCTGGAATTCTTTACTTGACTGTCTGCCATATAAATCTTATCTTAAGTTCATGCTTCAATTACCTTGACGGGATTCAGGGGTTAATTAACAGGCATCGTAGTTTCAACTTGCTTATATAGTAGATTTGAAAAGATCAGTTTTGAGACACATAGTGGTCTTGTCATCAGCTTTTGAACCCAAATCCCATATGTAGAAAGGTTAACCTGCCAGGTAATATGTGATCTCCAATCAAGACTTCACAGTAGTTTTATCAAACCCAGTGAGACAAAGAAAATGTGAGTGAGTTAGAATAAGGTGTTCTCTATTTCTCTCAACCCATCAACCTTTTCCTATTTAATTCCTACTTGTAATATTGCATGTGAAGTATATGTCATGATTTCTTAACCCTAAGGCATCATAAGAAACTGCTTAAAATTGGACTGATTCTATCTGTATAATATATTATTTCTAAACTGGTTATCTTTGAGCTCCTAGGAGTAATTATTGAGGATGTGATACAAGTTCACATTTATTACTGCACTTTGCTGTTTACAAAGGATATATGTAATATGTGCAACTACTCAAAAGTGGAGAACACAGATGCCAAGAGCAAACTAGCACTGGTTAACTAGCTAACTAGCAGTGGTTAGTAAGTGCTGCTGTCTTCCACCTCATGCTTCTTCTCCAGTTTCCCAGGGGCTCCTTAGTTGTCTTAGGGACACTCATATTTTTGCTTTCAGAAATAGATCTAATGATGAGACTCTCTTGTATTTACCTGAAATCTATTATCAGGAGAATATCTTGTACTTACATGAAACCTGTAATCAGAGACCTGAAGGGAATTTATAATCTTTCTAAGCCTACTTCTTAAAACAGCTCTCATGAGTTTAGATTCACAAGTAAATAACTTAGAGCATAGATATACTTCACATATATTTTTGGCAACACAATAAACGAGTGATGAAATAAAAGAAGTTATGGAATTACTAATATCTGCTTTAAAATAATTCTATTTAAAAAAATGATTTATTTATTTATGCATACAAGAACTAGGGTACAGGCCAGAGGTGTGGGGAGTGGTTGAGAGGATTCGCCAGAGACAAAGTGGGGACAGAACAGGCAGATTGACAGAAATACACTGCTGAGGGGAGCTTGGGTGGAACAGGAGAGGTCTGCTGTGCCATGTGGTTCAGCTCCCTGGCTGGGGATCTAACTCAGTGCTGCAGTGACTGTGGACAGCTTCATTGTTCTGTGCTTTAACCCTGTACCACGGAGAGGGCCCTATAAATGATCCATAATGATGCTGTTTTGATTACATCAGAAACATTGATTAAGTATTAAGGTTATAGGAAAGAGTTGTGTGACCACATGTGACTGTAGAGATTTTTGAGAAAACAGCCAGTTTTTCCCCAAGGATGGTTTAAATGAAGCAGTAAACCCCCTGTGGTTGCTTTAAACCCAACAATTCATTTTTTTTTTTTACAGTATAGTGAAAGGCAGACAATCTGCTAATATTTACCAACTGATTCTATTTTCTAGTTTGCATTATGTCAATAGAGCACTTCCCTTTTATTTTTGATGCTTTCCAAGAGTAGATGTTTGAAAGGTAATATAACATTTTTTTTTTTTTTTACAAAATATTTCTTCTAGATGTTGTGAGTGATGTGTGATATTGAATTCAGGCACTCAGCTAACATTTTGTTTGTGAATCGTCACTCCTTGTGCCACATGGGAACCACCCTTCCCCAACTTTGTCTTAGCAGATGGTACCACTTGGTGCTTTATTTATGCATGTATGTAGGTATGTATTTAATTGTGGTGCCATTAGGATCCCCCCGTAAGTATCAGTACCATAGTGCACCCATGACTGAATGATCCAGAGACCCCCATAGCCCATTGTACAAATTTCTCTTTCTTCTTACCCTCCCCCTCTGGAGGCTACAGATCTATAGTCATCTTTCATGGGTTAGCTTTTAAGTTTGTCTTTACTTGACCTTTAATTTGGTTTCTTTGGATTCCACATATCGGCAAGACTTTGGTGCATTTTTCACCTCCTTTCCTCTTCAAGTGCTAACTAGATCTGACCTGACTTAGCTTTTGAGATCAGGTGCACTCAGGGTGGTTAAGACAAATGACATGGCTTACCTCTCTTCTCTCTCCATTCCCCCCAGATGAAAGTATTCATGAAATACTGTCACTTGAACTACCAGAAACTTCCTCATGGCAACTTCCAGTAGATAATTTGTGGGCGGCATCTACAGGGGCCGAAAGAAGTACTTGAGAGATAATGGGTTTTTGGATTTAGATCAGGGTCTGTGAACTTTGTCAGTGGAAAATCACAGTAGTATTTTAGGCTTTGAGGTCGTGCCATGCGATCTCTGCACCAACTGCTCCACTTGGCCACTGTTACTGCTAAAGCAGCCAAGGAAGATGAAAACAAACGGATACAACTAAATTCCCGTAAAACAGACTTTAGTGAAATTTGGATTTCATGCAATTTTCATGGGTCACAAAGAATCGCTTTCATTTGTTTTAATAATTAAATAGTGGAAAAGGCATTCTTTGTTTTTGGGTCACAGAAAAACAGGATACATGGTGAATTAGACCCAAGGGTTATAATTTGCAGATTTCTCATATAAACTGAGTTTATATATTGATAGCAGCTCTATCATTTACTGTTTTTTTTCTTTTTTGTCACTCATTGGGTCAATTAGTTTTACTTCTCTGAGTTTCAGTTTTTTCAATAAAATAGGCAATACACCTACTTCGGGAAGGCTTTGTGAGTATTAAATATAATAGTATATGTAAGACATATATTGGAATAAAGGCTAGTAGGAGGTACTTTAGACATTGTAAATATGAAAGTAATACACATTTAAATATCGAATAAGTCATTCTTTCTCAGTAGCATGGACCTCTTCTCAGTATGGAAACAAGTTTCTTATTCATAATTAAAAGTAATACCTGTCCTTTAAAAAAGTAAACTAACATGGAAATAACAGATAAAAGGAGGGGCCTCCCTGGTGGCGTAACAGGTTAAAGCACACACTTTGAAGCTAGAGGTAGCTGCCTCAGCACAAGTTACATCCCCACCCAGGCAGGTGACCCACATGGCACGGCAGACCTCTCCTATCTCGCCCGCTGCTCCCCTCAGCAGAGTATTTCAGTCAGTCTGCCTGTTCTATTCTCCACTGTGTCTCTGGTGAATCTCTCATCCTCACCCCCACACTTTTTAAAAAAAGATAAAAGGAATAAGACTGTAAGAATAAGGTTAACTCCTAGGGTTAATACCACAACAGTCCTCTGATATTGGTACCATCAATTTCATTGTGTAGATGAGGAAATTGAGGTTTTCAGATGTTAAGTAATTTGCCCAAGATTATTGTCCAGAAGAAAAGGTTTCTCTTGGGGAGATTTTGTTTCCTCTCTCCCAAACATGTAGCTGTGTTTAGGGCCAATCAAATTATTCCTTCCTACTGGACACAGAGTGGACATCTGTACCAGAGGGGCCAACACACATGGTGTGGGCTGCTCACCACATGGTTCATCCATGATTGGCACAGTCCAACAGTGACATTTCCTAGGATAATTTCAGTTGAAGTATCACAGACGTTGTGTTTCTGACCCTGATGCTAAAGAATTATTTTAGTATAACGTCTGGTGATAGATTAAATTTGCAATCACAGTGGCCAACCAGAATGAAGCCAACCAGAGAGAGCAAAGCTTGAGGGCTCTGGGAAGGAAGAGCGAGAACAAGCCCCTGATGAAGCTGTGAGGTCTGAGTTCAAAGGCAGAGAACTATTTGGGCTTCCCCATGGCTTGGTGATGTGAGCCATGACCAAAATTTTTCCCATGAAATGTCCAAAGATTTTTGTCCTGCCCTTTGACTTTCTCTTGTAATCAGAATTTATCTGTCACTGGAATCAGGATGCAAATTCAGATCAGGCTGAACATAAAGTCTTGACCTTCTGAACCAGGCTTCCTGAGGGACAGCCACTACTGGTGGTTTGAGCTTTCTCATCAAGATTTTTTTTAAACAAAACAAATATTATAGTAGATATGACTATTAAAATTTGTATGTCTGTATATTGTGAAATTATCATCCAATTTGTTTTTACCATGTATATGTTCCTGAACACTGACAAGCTCGATATCATCTGTTGCCTATCTGGGTCAGCCCTCTCCACTTTGCCCTCTGTTTTGTCCTCTGGGACCTGCCCTGCGGTACAGGTTCCTTGCTTTCTGGTTTATCAGAGGGGGGCTGAGGAGGGCACTAGCAGGAGATGAAAAGGAAGAAGGAATGTTTTGCTTCTCCTGCTCGCCCTTAGGGTTGAGGACTGGCTGTCTCTCTGGACACAAGGCAGGTGGGTCTCTGGCAGGTTGAGTCTCTGATCAGCCATATCATTCTGCTTCCTGCCTTACCCTTTGTGGGTTCCCTTCACCCAGGTCACATCCTTATATGTAATCTTATTAAATACTCTTCAGATTACCCAATTTGAGTATGCTCTTTATTTCCTGTCTGGATTCTGAGTAAGAGGGTGTCTTTTTCCTCTACATTTCATGTCAAGATAGGGTATTACCCGTGTTTTTAATCATTTCAGTTCTCATGAGGGGAAAATGGTGTCTTGTTTTAATTTATATATTTTTGATTATTATTGAGTTTGAACATCTGTTCATATGTTAATTGGCTATTTGCATATTTCTCTTAATTGCTTGTTAATATTCTTAGCCCATTTTTCTTTTGGATGATCTCTCTCTGTTTTAAATTCCTATTATGAGTGGAGCATTTTTTCCTATTATATTTTCCAAATGATTGTTGTAGTATATGTGAAAACTATTGCTTCATATTTTGCCATTCCTCTGAAAGGTTTTGTTTTAATAGATTTTATTTGATTCTCTCAGACTTTCTAATGTCATTTTCAAAGCACGATAGTATTCTCTTTCTTTCTGATTTGTGCCACATTTACACATTTATTTAGTATACTTATTTATCTCTTCTGCTACATTACCCAGATCCTCATAACACTACTGGACAAAAGGAGTGTTTGTAGAAAACTCAGTCATGTATCCGAATCTTAACTCAGATTTTCCCAACAAAGAACCCTTGAGAAAAGTCCAGACTCTTTGGGAAGAATTGGAGACTGAGAGCCCCAATGCGAAAGAATGCCTGTGAGGTTTGTTTTGTTGTTGTTGTTGTTGTTGTTAATATTTTGATATTGCCTAACTTTGTTCTGGTATTGAAATTTTATGCAGCATATTATCAGTTCAATAATTTGCCCAGGTCCTGCAGGGCTAAAATACAAACCAAATGTTTCATAATAATAGAGTTACACTATCACGGTTTTATGCAAAAACTCTGAATTGTTCTAAGGCTTATTTATTATTCCTCTTCTCAATGATTATTAGTGTAGAAACATAAGCCACTATATTTTGTATTTAAGGGACCATATGAATCACGCAGTACTTTGCCGCATTTTGTTTTCAAAAGAAACAACTAAGATTAAAACACTAGCTTAAATAAAAGATAGGCATTCTATCCTTTATTCTTCTGTTTTACATGCTCACCTACTCACAGCCAACCAAACAAAAATTCCAGGAGCCAGCGGACCTTGTTATCATTTTCTTATACTTTCTCTTCCAATTAAATCTATTATTTTTAGAGCACTTAAAGATAATAAACTATCTTTTATTAAATTTAACTTTCCATTTTCTTTAATTACTGGTATTGAAATAGTTTTGCTTTTTGCCATATTCCACTGCAAGTCTTTTAGCCTTTCTAAGGTGAAATTAAGCTTTTATAGATATTTTTATGGATAAACTTAATCCCCATTTATTGCTTCTGGTGTGATATTTATCTTAATATTTAAAAAAAACTGATATATAAATAAACTCCTGGAAAATAACTCACTTATAAATTGGCAATTTCAGGTGTGGTGAATGTGTAAAAATACCATAAGGTGGATTTTCCTATTTTTATAGAATGTCTGCAGCTAGTTCAATTACATCAGACTTGAGGGTGTGAATTTAAATCATTGATAAGCTAATATAGAGTTACAAAAATTTAGTGCTCATCACTTTAGCCTTGTTAACCTTTCATAAACTTTAAGTCCTGAAGTTGATATTCTAATGTTTTAAAGTCTAACTCTGTGAATTTATGCTAAATGGAATAGCATTATTTTATTATTATTATTATTATTATTTTGACAGAGTAGGAGGTGGTGTCTGGCAAATGCCTTTTCCATTAAATAGATGCATAAGACAAACATTCATTATTTCTAATGAATTCAGGGATTTTACTTACTGGAAGTAGTCAAGTAGTCTGGTACAAAAATACACATTGCATTATGAAACGTAACACTGCAAGGTTTTAATATAAGAGCTGCTAAATATATTTGGAATATCACAAAGCCTGCATTTCTTGCCTGGAGCATGCTCTTTGTTATACCCTGCTTCTCATATTCTTATCTTTTTCATGAGTAGTGAATCTCAATAAAATCTATGGATTGTGTTATGTTTAAAGACTACTTACTGAACCAATATTTTCACAGATAAGATCAATAATATATGTGTAAACCTTTGAAATTTAGATTGGAGAGGAATCTGCTTAATAAAACTCTGGTACTGAATTTTCTACATCTTACCAGCCTTTTAATTTTATATTCAGGTCCCGAAGGACCCAAAGACAAACTGAACACATCTGCCATTATCTGGATTAAGCCATGATAGTTTTATGCAAAACCTGAGTGCATTTAAGGTTTATGTATTGTGAAGGCACTGTGTAATAGTTACTCATTTCATTTCTTTGTTAAGAAGCCTTACCTAATGTTAAAATTTTGAAGTAAAAGTTTTAAATTTACACCTTTTTAGTTGGATCATTAGTTCAAGTTGCAGACTAAAGAAGCCCTATAGTTTTAAGGAACATTTCACTCAATACTTTTTTTTTTTTTTCTGGTACAGTTAGTATCTGATTCTGTACAGGGAAGGCCATCAATTATCAAAACATGTTAGTGCTAAATTCTTTTTGAAGCTTTCAAAAGACATTTCATTAAGTTTTCAAAATTGCTTTTGGACTATCTTCACAATTCTTTTGCTTTATTTCTATTAGCAAAATTGTAATTAAAATTAAATTTTAAAAGAAATAACCTACTTTTATTAACTTGAGGTGGATAATGAACCTGTCCTATATAAAGACTGAGCTAAATCTGCTGAGAGGCCTGGGATAGTGTATTTTAATTAAGGTAATCCTTATTTGCATCTTACAAACAGGATTGCTTCTTAGAAATTTAAGACCTTAGTAGTGCATCTTAGTACATCACCTCAACAAATCTAATAGAGATTTAATACTTGTGTTTTAAGGAGCAATTTGTCGTAAATTAAGAGCATTTGCATAGTAAGTTTCAAGGATGTTATTCTTTGTAGAGTTTTCTATAATTGAGGAATATATTAAACATAAAATTTTAAATTTTTGTAGTGCTAGGAAAGCTTGCTTTGTTATTAAACCAAGCCTCATTTTCAACTACACAGAACCCTATGGAAAAGTCCAGCTTTAATAAAGACATAATGAATGTACTGTCACTAAGATTTTTTCCCCTCTTAAATCTTGAACGATGGCTTATGTGTTTAAAGAATGTTTTAGCATGCAAAATACAACTCTGAAGACATCTATTCAGTTGGATGGAGAGTATTTAATCTTTTAAAAAGTAGGCCAAAGAGACTTACCCCAACTATACTGCTAAATAGCTATAAGCTGTATCATATATAAAGTAAGTGTTCTTTAATTGGGGCTATGGTTGGAATCTTTCCTTAGTCATTTAAGTGTTTTCAGTATTAATATCTACTTTAGTTAGTTAGAGTAAAGGAATTAAAAGCCCATTTTAATTAAGAGTGACAACTTTATTCTCAGGGTTCCTTTTATTTTGATGGTTAATAAGATAATTTTAGCATTTACAAATTATTGATCCAGAGAGAATGATTTTATGAAATATAGCTTAGGATACGGCTCAATAGCCAGCTTGTCTGTGGCCCCATGAATTTTTGACTTATGGAAATCTATCACATGGATGATTTAGGATACAAAGAGATGTATTCTTCAAAAGAAGGAACTCACACTTAGTCAGTTTACCTTAGATTTCGGTGTAATCTTTCTTTCTCCTCATTATCTTTTCTCCCAAACTAACTCCCCTTGCTATTTCTAGCCTAGAGGGAAGGATCAGGAGAGTGCTTGCTGCCTTATCTGCCCAGGTCACTGGCTCCTATAGATGGTAGAAGGCAATGCAGTGTTTATTCAACAGTCATTCAACAAATGTCATATTAAAAAGACTAATTCAGGTCAGTTGCAGAGTTAGGTATTACTTCTCTCTTTCTTCAACTATGAAAGAACATATTAATTTGAAATCATTCATGATGACTATCCTTTCCATTCTGTTTTCATTATACTTGACCATCGCTATGTCTTGCTATTATCTGAATCAAAAAACCAAGCCCAGAAAGAAAAAAATGATTGCTTTGAGTAAAATACTGACTACTTCAAAATAAAAATGAGTGGTAGATCCAGATCCACAGCTCTGGGTCATGTGGCCGTCAGGGTGAATCTGGTGTGCCTGCATTGTGCGTGAGTATATCCTGGGCACTCCTGAGGGTCGGAAATGTCCATTCTGCCAAAGAATTTATAATCTAACATAAGTAGTACTACTTTCAGTCTATTTCATTGTTTAGGTTGATTTTCATTAAATGCTCAGTGAAAACTGGCAATTAGAAGTTGGTTGAAAAATATGCTGAATTGTGGGTGACCAAATCCCCACGCCATTAAGGCCATCAGGGCTAACGAAAAATACAACATATATTCAGCACTTTTTAGTTTTCAGGGGCTGAGCACCCTCCCCCCCCACCCCCCGCTGTCTCATTTAATTGACTCCTTTGACTTGAATTACTCATCAAATGACCACTGTAGCCCTACTGTGTTGGTATTACTATCAACATATGCAGGGGCTCAAGTCTTCTTTCAGTTTTTCCAGGTGAAGCTTCAGGTAGCTGTAGTGGAGGGCATCCATGGGAAAGGGGTTGAGAGAAGAACAACACACAGAGCACTGTGTCACAGGGTCGTTGGAGACAGACAGGTGGGGCTTCTTGCTTGGCTTGACAGCCCATAGAATGACCTCAGCTGAGTTGTCAAAGCCCTTTGAGTCTCTTGCTCAGTGAAGGGGTGGTGCTAACAGCTAGCTGTGGGGATTGTTACTTCTCATTACCATATAGCGGATGCTGGGTTATGAGCAAGCACTTTATACATGAACTATTATTATACTTTGCTCACTTACTTCACCTTAGAGAAGTAAGGAATCTCACTAGTACTCTTTTGTCTATAAAATTCCCATTCAAAAGTTTAAAGCTTGTGTAATTTTTCTAGTCTTGGTGGCCTGCAACATCCCTCGCTTCTCTGATATGGGTTTTATAATTGTGTTTTCAAATAAATATAACTGTCTCTCCTGGTGTATCCATTTTCCCCACGAGAGAGTAATAAGCATCTGCATGAGATTGGAGGCTTACTGCAAAAATCCAAGATATTTTTATGAGGAACTTGTTTGCAGTTAATTTCCATGATAACATTTTGTGGGAATTAGTAGTGATTAAATCAATTCGGGAAGGACAGTCCTAATATAGTATGTTTTCATTTGGAAAAAGGGGAGACATTTCAGTTTTTCTCTTTAATAAATATTTATGGAGCACTTACTATGTATCGGGCACCTGTGTCCAGGTGGGGTGAATATGTGTAATTTTAAGTAATTGCTGAACAATTGATGGGGGCTGTTTACAATGCTGTATTAAGATGGCTTGTGCTCCTGGGTTGCAGGAAAGAGTGCTGGGGTAGGAGAGAGGAGTGATAAAATTGGACTATCTACTTGCCCTTTGTGATGTAACTACAGCAATTCAAGCAAAAGCTCAATCTAGGTTGTATTAGTGTTTCCCCATATTTATAAAGCACTTTGAATATGGTGATTCTTTTGGACTTTTCTACAGTGTATGCATATATGTGTGTGTGTGTATATATCCAGTATATATATGTGTGTGTGTGTCCAGTATATTTATTTTCTCCACACACATATACATTCATACACACACACAAACATATAATGTATTACTCATATATTATATGATCAGTTGTTTATTTTGTCTTTTCATTTTTTATCACCCTGGTATCACCAATGTATAGAAAGTCTCTGGAAAAAGAAGTTGTTAGATACATAACAACGACACAAAACAAAGATATAGTCCCTTCGCTTTAGAGAAGTGTAGGTTTTAAAACAGACAGTACAAAAATCAAAACACCCTATACATAAGAAACAGGGTCCTACATTGAATAAAACATTTTGTATTTCCAGAAATGTCACTTCGCTACCTTAATCAGCATGCGTGCTAGTAATTTTTGCTTCTGCTTCTGCAAAAACAGAAAGAACTAATGATTCCGTTCTAATGGGGAGTAAAGCAAAGATGTCACAAATCACACCGTTCTTTAAATTAGTTCTTTTCCACATTTCTTATTATTGTTATGCTCTTTATCTCTGATTGCGACTCTAAAATATTAACCTTTAACAAAATTCACTGCACAGTTGGTCACAGCTCTGTGATCTGCCAAATCACAGCCTCCTGAATGTTTA
This sequence comes from Condylura cristata, assembly GCF_000260355.1. Lineage (NCBI taxonomy): Eukaryota > Metazoa > Chordata > Mammalia > Eulipotyphla > Talpidae > Condylura > Condylura cristata. Next base: position 17,898,369 of record NW_004567127.1, on the reverse strand, counting down.
TGTCTTTGGCAAAACCCCCCCCCCCACTCCCCGCAGGTCTATCTACATGCCCTGAAGAGACAGAAAATTTCATTGTTTGCCCCGTTTTGCTTTTATGCACAAGAGAACAGACCTGTTCATCAGGAGCAAAGGCATGGAAGTGAGAGATCAGGAAATTGTAGGCCACGGCAGCAAGTTCTGCTTTGTTGAGCATTATGAGAAGGCGTTGAGTCCCAGGCAGTCACCATGGTATCTCGGGGTCTGCGGAGGATTTGTGGGAGCTGTCAGTTGACAGCCTCGACAGTGTTCCATTAGCAATGAATTATGGGAGTAATTTCATTAATTTCTTTACCTCAGTCAGTACATGTTAGTGTAAGTTGTTCAACCAAACATCAAGAGAAACACTGCATTGTAACCTTTTAGTCTTTCACTGTGTAGCTAGGTAGAGCAAAGAAATAAATTAGCTTAACATTCCTTTAACAAAAATGGCTGGAGATAAGCAAGTGGACATAATTTTTCCTGTTTTTAATTTAATAGCAGGTTTATAGTTTTATGCAAAATCATCCACATTACATTTGACCCTCTGGGAACTGCCTTCCCCTCCGCCCCCCTCCGGTATAATTTTGAGTCTTTAATAATCTGTTGTTAAATCCAGTCTGAGTTTGATTAATGAATTGTGATGAGCCAGTGCATTAATTTGCAGGTTTGGTCTAATGCCCTAAAAGGCTGCTTTGTTGTGATGTTATTAATGCTAAACTCTTCAGGAGGAGCCATGGGATGGCAGTGTGCGGCAAATAATGGGCCAGCGACATCCTCAGGAAACCTTAGTGTGGAGCTGTGGCTCCAGAAGTGACCATGGAGGTATGTCATGACAGAGGAAATCCTACTTTAGTGTTATGTCCTACGATAGGGAACCACAGTCCCCAAGGAGTCTCTGGGTAGAATTTAGGGGGAGACTGTGAAGTTAGATAGTAAAGCAAACAAAAACTCAACTTGCATTCATCTCTTCTGAAACTTGACATTCTGTTTAATTATCAGTGGAGGCAACCGATCACAGTAGTACTAATAGTATCTGTGCCTCAGTCATCAACAGAAATCACAGATATTTTCATAACACATAATAGAGATGCAAGTACCTTAACATGTCATTTATGCTCATCATTTCTTTAAAATTATAGTTGTTACTAGGACAGCTGCTTGAGCTGGTTATTTAATGTGCTAGTGGAGAAGTATATTTATTACTATATCACAAATTAAGAAAATTATAGCTATATTTCAATGTAATTGATTTCATTTGTATTCCTATTTTAGACACTTAAAAACAGAACACTGAGAAGTGCTCTATGGCCAGAAGCTCCATTTCTAGAGTGACTGTTGCTCCCTTTGGTGAGTAGCTACTTCCTCTGTCCTACAAGTGAGATTCAGCATTTACCCAAGTGGTCAGGTGACAGCATTTACCCAAGTGGTCAGATGACAGCAGTGACTGGACATTATCAACAACTCGGTTATTCCTCTCTTTTCCTCCCTCTAGGCCCTTTGAAGCTGGGAATTACTTGTCTTGCTGATAATTTCCCAAGTACATTATGTTGTTTGACACACAATAAGCCTTAGTGAGTCAATAAGCATTTGATGAGCAAATGATAGTTTAAGAGGAAACATTTTTTTTTTGCCCCATGTAAATGAATTTGGTTTTTAAAATAATTTTTAAAATGAAATACATCTGATAGCCTCATTCTACAGAGTTCATTGCATTATACAAGTTATCTACAAGGTATTTACAAATCTTTGCAGGAGTTGATATTAACCAGCGTATGTCCCAGCAACTCAGCTTCTCCAGGTACTGCAGACTCTCATGAGTGATTTAAAAATAATTGTTGTAATAAACAAAGAGAATTAAATTCTCCAAAGGCAGAGAGATAGGAAAATTGATTAATGGAAGAGATTAGTGAGAGTGTTGGGTGTGTCTATAAGTGTGTGGATGGACTTTGTGTGTGCCTCTGTGTGGACAGTGATTCAGCTGGATGAGAGAGTCTTTAGAAGTTGCCTTGGAGATTATTTTCCAATTTTATTTAACAAGTATTGAAACTGAAGCACAAAGAGGTTAAATGATCTGTGACCTCCTAATTGCTAAATCCAATAAAGCTTTCCCAGACCTGATCTTACTTGTTGATTGCATGTACCTGTTGACCATTTCCTGTTTCCTAAAGTCTCTGTGTGTGATGCTTCTGAGCCCAACACTTCCCTTTCTTGCTCCTTGAAGAACTCATCTCAAACCTTCTGGTCTCTGTTTTCCAATTAGAACTTCGCTGTTCAGTGTTTTTAGTATTCCCATTCTTCGGTGTAATTTTACAACATTAGGTGTCTGTTTATTTACTTTTGACTCTTAGGAACCAATTTTACCTCTATGGGAGTTAGATCAGCCCTGCTGAGAACATGTGTTCTTATGCAACTCAAATGTCACCAGACTTTCCCAGACGATGGGTTTAAACAAGGTGACAAAGGGCGCCCGCCTCAGCACATTTAGCTGTTGGAAACGCGTCTTTTCAGTGGGATCCCATCCTCGCTCACAATCCACAAGCGTGTTTACCTGTTTTTGTACTGAAATTAGCTTTTGTTCTGCCGTTTCTACCCATTAGGAAAGTGGGAACACAGTGACTTCCCAGGATGAGCTGGAGAGGAGGTCTCCTTCATGTTGCCCTTGGGCATGACGGGCAAGCTCAACAAAGTGCTCCCGGGTCGCAGTGAGGCTCAGCCCTCTGTTGCTGCTGCCACCACAGGTGAAAATGGCTGCCATTGCTCTTGCTGCTGGTCACAGGGGCGAATGTTTGCTGCTCTTGGCCTAGGTCTCTGGTAGAGTAATTGTGCAGCCAAGTGAGCTTCTTGGTGATATAAATCTTTCCATTCCCATTTCCCACAGCTGTATTATCCAGGGTGCATCCAGGACACCACGGTAATTTGCAACAGGTCTCACTGGTCCCTGAGCTCCACTTACGGGACCCAGGAATGCTCTTCTCCTCGTTAAGCAGTAGCTTTACTCTTAGTTACAATATTGCAACACTCCTTTTAGGAAGATTCTGGAATTCTCTTTCAGGGTCCATGTGGGATACCCCTTGTGTGTGCTTGCTGGTGTCCTGGTGTTATTATTATAGACAGATAGTTTATTTGTTTAGTTCATTTTACTCTATGCTTTTGCAGGTAGAGAATGTTATAGGGTAGTGAAATTCAGCAGATAAACATATAGGACACCTCAATTAAATTTGATTTTCATATAAACAACTTTTAAGTATATTCCATTGTTAAATATTTGAATCTGGAACATACACATACTAAGATTTATTCATTATATGCCATTTATGTGCAACTGACCACCTGTATTTTTACTTTGCAATCCTGAGAACATGCCGTGTTTTTATGGATTCTCAGAGCCTAACACAGTGCCTGTCATCTAGGAAATATTCCATAAAAATGTCATGGATTGCATGAGTTTATTCTGTCTGCTGCTGATAGAGCAATGAACAAAATAAAAGTCTTTTCTTTCTTATAGATTATATTCTTGTAGGTGAATATAGGCGATTAGTGAAGTAAATAGTAAGTCAATATGGATAACAGCATGGAAGAAAATAAAGCATTCTATCTCATCTCTGTGGATAGCAACTCTGGTCTACTAGTTGTTTGGATTTTGACACTGTAAGTCCTCCTTTTCTGTCTTATATGCCTCATCCAATCTACTAGGAAATCTTTGTTCTACTTTCAGGATACATCTTGAATCGGAATACTTGCCATCTCTGTGGATAAGTCATTGGTCTAAGGCACTACCAACTCTCACCCAGATAACTGAAATAACATCCAATGTGATGTCCTTCTTCCACCCTATCCTTTCATACCCTATTTTCAATGTGGAAACAGAATGAGTGTTCTAACCTGTAAGCTAGAGCATGCCAGATCTCTCCATATATTCCAGTGACTATTTCCCCATTCTAAAAGTCAAGGTCTTTGAAATGACCCTCACAGTCCTACATCATCTGGTCCTATTACTCCTCTCACCACACCTCCTACAGTTCTTTTTCTCTGTGGTGACTGAGTTGTTCTGTTTGTCCAGAGCACTCCTGATTTTTGCACTGAAAGTCACATATACCAGGAAACACACCTGCCCCTGGCAGAGGTGGGTGGTTGCTCACTTCCCATCATAAGTACTTTCCTACCACTCCTCCTGCATGCCAGACATGCTTCCTCCCTTGATTTGGGACCTGTTCTTGCCTGGAATGCTTGTTTCCTGCTCCCTAAATCTGCATAGCTAATTCCCTTCTACCTTGTCATTCTTCTCAGTACAGCTTGCTCCAAACACCCTACTTATAATAAGAACTCCCTGTCTTCCCTTCTAAACAATCAATCACTTTTTAACCTGCCCTAGTTTTATTTCCATAGAAGTCACTTATTTCTAATAGGCTGTGAATTAAGGTCTCTATGCTTATTGTTTTTTTCCTCTGCTAGAAGGTAAACCCTGGAAGAAAGAAACCGTTGTTTTGTTTGCTGATTTATCCTGAGCTCCTAGAACAGTTCCAGCCTTATCTTGGCCATGTGTAAATATCTGGTGAATTGAGCTCAAGAGGGACTGGAAATTATTGTTTGTGGAGGGAATTGCAATGGTAATAGAGTAAAAGAAGAGAGGAAATCAACTGTGTGAACCTAGGTAAAGAAACTTCCAGACAAAGGCAGTAGTGAATGCAAAGATTGTAGGGCAGGAATGTGCCTGCAGCGTTCTATGAAGAACGCAGGGCAGTCTGTCAGGAGCAGAGTGAACAGGAGATGAAGTAGGTGAAGGGGTTGAATCCAGATCCTATAGAGACAAAAGCAATGACAATTATTTGATTTTTATTGTAAGTGAAATGAGAAGCAGTTGGGCAATTTGTGGACATGGATGCTCTCATTTGGCTTCGCAGCTCACCATTTTGTGTGGACAATAAACTACAAGGAAGAATGGGAGAAGCAGGGAGACAAATATAGGAAGTTCTCACATGAGTAAAGAGATGTTATTGGTCTAGACAAGATTAGCTGCTGCAAGGACTGAGAAGTGGCAGGTTATTGATACATTTTAGATGAAAACCAGTAGGAATTGTTGATGATCTGCAGGTGAGATATGAGAAAAAAGAAGAGTCAGGAGTAATTTCTGGGTCTTTTATTTTTAAGTAAATAGATATTAAGGGCTCTCCCTGGTGACACAATGGGTTAGAATGCAGCAATGCAAGCTAGCTGCTGCCTCTTCAGTCTGAGTTTGATCCCCAACTCCAGAGGTGACCCACATGGTGTGGCAGACCTACCCTGACTCACCCGCAGCTCCCCTCAGCAGTGTACTTCGTCTATCTGCCCTTACTGCTACCTGTCTCTGGTGAAGCCTTTCACCACTCCTGCAACTCTGGCTTATACCCTAGTTCTGTAGACATAATAAATGTCTTTAAAAAAAAAAAAAAAAGGGTTTCTTTAAAAAAAAAAAAAGGACATTAAAAGAAGTAAAATCATAAGTTCAGAAAAAATGCCCAAATCATAAATGCAGTAGCTTGGTGAATTTTTCACAAAGAACAGCACTTATGTCATTGTATCCTCCAGACACACACAGATGTTACCACCTCCCCTGAGTCCCTTCTATGTCGTTTCTCAGTCACATGCCCCATCTCAAGGTAAACACAGTAACTGTGTGCTTATGTTCTGATACCCCCCAGCCACCCACAGCTTAACCTGTGTTCACAAGTTCTGGTGTCATGCTTTTATTATCATTTGGCTAAGCTTATTTTCTAATTTGATCTAATTGATAGCTTCCACTTGTTTTTGGAAAATTCTCAGGTATTATCTCCCCAAACATTACTTTTCTGCTCTAATTTCTGGAGCTCTAGCTATTTTGAGTTTAGAATTTTATCTCTTTCCATGTGGTTCTTGAGCACTTTTTTTATACTTTCACTCTTTTTGTTTGTTCTTTGATGTGAACACTTTATATTAAGCCACCTTACAATATGAATCCTCCTCTTGCCTGTTTAATTTTCTATTAAACTTACCTGCTGAATTCTTAATTTTAATTATTGTATTTAAAATTTTTTTAATTATTGTATTTTTCAGTCTTAGAACTTCCACTTGGTTTTGTGTGTGTGTGTGTGTGTGTGTGTGTGTGTAATCTATTTCTCTGTTGAAGCTATCTTATCATCTATTACTTGCACATATTAACATGTTTGATAACTTCAATACCTGGATCATCGATGACCCATTTCTATTCTCCTTTTTTGGTCAGATTTCTTGGCTATCTGGTAATTTTTTATGTTGAATGCCAGATATTTTGTATTAAAAAGTATGAAAGCTCTTTTTCTTTAGAGCAGGTTTACTCTATTCAATGGTATACAGTTAGAATAGGTACCGAACAACTCGGTTCATTTCATAGGTGACTGAACGTGTCTGGGCCTCGGAACTTACAAGATTCTAGAGTCACTAGCCAGGGTCATTGCATATTGGAATAGCTTGGACAAGTCTCTTTAAATTTCTGTTTATCAATTTTCTTGTTTATTTGCTCTGTTAAGATAAAAACTTAAGGCCTTCATTTTCTCCTTCCAATAGAGATATGCTGCTATCTATCACAACTATAATGCATCTAACAAATATTAATTGAGTGGCTATGGATGGAACTCATGTGGATAAAGACTAGCTCTTGTTAGAGGGTAGGTTCAGGAAATAGAATGGAATTGTAAAACAATTAAAAACTTTTGCCATATTGATACTAGCATCCCTACATAATTTCTTATATGTAATTCAGTCAATCCCCAAATGCAAAGAAAAATTTCACGATGCAAGTTCTTCCTATAGAGGTGATTTCACACACTGGCCAATTTGCTACTTGCTGTCTCTGGACTGGGAGTTAGAGGAGCCTAATGGAAGCAGGGCTCAAGAAGAGGGAGTAAATTGTGCCTAACATTCCCTCCATGATTTGTCTTTACTCTTTTAGGGGGGTGCATTATTGAATTAGGTTCCAGGAAAGATGTTCTATCAAGTAAAAAATTAGGCACAATGTCATTAGAGAAGTTCCCAACTAGTGTTTTTTCCTCACTCTTACAAGAATCTTCCTAGAAGGACCATTTCAGTTTGATCAGATGCAGGCTACATGATTATGCCACAGACACTGTACATGAAGCAATCTGTGTTTTGACTGGTGATAAATTGATAATCACCTACCCGGCTAAGCCAGTCCACAGAGAGGCAGTTAATATTGTGAAACTTCAATAAAGTCGGCTGTCAATGCAATAGATGTTACAGGTGAACTCCTGGATCTCTCATTGTAATCCTTTGAATCTCTGTTATCCATCACTCTATAATACATTTGTTTAGCAGGAAAATAGGCTTCTAAAATCTCCCCATCAAAGTAAGCTTCCACAATAACATTTCTGAATCTGACACCCAAGTCTCAACAACTCTGTCAGCACACGATTTAGCTATCAAATTTAGTGAGGGGATGTAAATTTACAGAAGGATGGCAAGAGAATTGAAAGGGTTCCCCTTTGTGTTCTTGGACAATGAAAAAGTTTTAGGAGTATATCCTTCCCCAACTCCCTTGCCAATCAGATATTTTGGAGTGGCAGATTTTGGTACTAAGCTTCTGAGATTTTCCTATTGCTAAGTCTTATGTAGTACAAAGTGGAGTAAGCTTAGATCACAGAAGGTACAGCTTTATTTTCATGAATGGAGGCAAAACTTCAGGGAAGCAAATCTTATTGACAGATGTTTTTAATAATAGGAAAAGGATTTAATTTTTTCTAGTTATTGTGTTCTTGGTTTCACTGTCAAAATGAATGATCACCTCAGATTTCTTCCTGGAGAACTTGTATCCTACAAAAGCCAAAACTCAAGAGGAAAATCAGTCATGACTCCACTTAGCATTTGTAGGGTGCTTCTTTTTATGGAGAAGGCATTTACTCTTCCCATGGTGTATTTTGAATTTATATGAACATCCTAATGAATGATCTTATTGTGTGTGGTTCAATTTCCTGAGGAAAGAATTTTCTTTTATTTAATCTGAGGAAATAGGATCAGCTCTGCCGAAGTATTACAGAGCCCAAGGAAACACTTCCTGTATTTAAATTAAGCAGCTTTAAAATTGCTTAAAGGGGTCTTACTAATTAGCATTCCAGTGGAGAGAGCTTGGGAGCATTTCGATTGCAGGTCTGAACCCACATCTCTGCAATTCTTGATGGGCATTTTAAAGGGATTTTGTGTAATTTCCTAGGTGGTCAATTACAGACCTACTTTCCCCCATAAGTTTTTAATTCAATATTTTCCACCTAAATGCACAATGGAAAAATATATTCTTTAAACTATAGGATAAGACAGTGATTTAATAGAAGATTTCTTAGTTTGGAAAAAAATTCTGTTTTCCTCATTTTTACTCAGAACGGTCTGGGAGAAGTATGGAGCCAAAACCTTCCGAGGAATGGCCTTTTCCTCACGACGCAAGTTCCCGGAAGACAGCGACATCAGTCACCTAACCTGTAAGCTCAATATGCACATCATGTGTAGTAAATGTGTAATTAAAATACTTCTCACTCAGCTTTCTGATAGTTTCGAAAAGGACAGGTTGTTTCAGGATATGTTATAAGCAATCTTTAGGCTATTTAATTGCAGTTGATTTCTTGTACCAGTGAGACCTTCCTAGTGTCAGTAGGATGCTGTTAGCCAAAGGATGTTTTATTTTGGCTCTTGACCCCATCCTACTTAAATTTAATAAAAGGACTGGGAAACAGGGAAGGTATTAATAAGAATATATATATTTTAAATATAAAGACATTATTATTTCCAAAAAAGAAATTATATTTAACCTAGTAACTAAAGCAAATTTTCACAGACTTAGAGGAATCGTGTAATATTTTTAACCACAGTAAATAGGGGTAAGTTGAAAGGCCACAGAGGAGGAAGGGTAACAGTAGCTAGCATTTACTGAGTGCTGAGATGAACTAGGTCTCAACTTCTAGGAATACTGCCCTCTAGAAATGAGGCCCATTTTTTGATTTTTTATTCAACAATTTGCTTTCTCAATGGTGACCAAGTGTATTTAGCCCCAGATTAATTTCTTTCAGCCCTAGATGTGAGGGCCTATACTGATTTTCATAATCAAATGGAAGGTTTGGGATTTCTAAGTAGCATTCGCCAGATCCTTCCAAAAGAACTGCCAGAAAACCCTATGTCCACCTACTCAGGTTTCTAAGTCACATTCAGTTCTGTGTTCTAGGGTGTCTACAGTCACTGGGCTTAGGAATGTGAAAGGCTCAGGCTCACCAAGTCACTTCATTCTGTTAAATACTCCGGGGGTGGGGGGATTTCCGGGGGTGGGAGCAGCCCTCCCTGGTAGTGCAGCGGGTTAAAGCACAGCACTGAGAAGCTAAAGCCACTTCCGCATGAGTTCGATTCCTGCCTGCCCCAGAGGTGACCACATGGCGCAGCAGACCTCTCCTGACCTGCCCGCTGCTCCCCTCAGCAGTGTACTTCATAGATCTGCCTGTTCTGCTCCCCACTCTGTCTCTGGTGAAGCATCTTGCCGCCCCTAAGCCTCTGGCCTGTACTCCAGTTTTGTATGCACAAATAAATAAATCTTAAAAAAATTTTTTTTTACATACTCCCAGGGACCCTTCATGGACTATGTGGAATCCCATTCGTTGGAACTCTGTCACTGTGTTCAGACAAGGACAGTCCAGAGGGCAAAGAGACTCACAGAAATAAGGGAGCTAGAGCACCCAAAGGAAGAACAGAGATATGATAAACCAGCATTATTATTTACCACACAGAGGTGAACTTAAAGGGATTTAAAGACCATTTCAAACCCATCTGTATGAAAAACTGATAGACAGGCTTATTGGATTTGGGAGTGAAAGATGATTCACACAGTGAACCACACAATGACAAAGCTGGGTCAGATAAGCAAAAGAGCTAAAAAACTATTTCATACTGTATAAGACTTGTGCCTTGTCAACTTCTAATGAATTTTTTTAAAAGATTTATTTATTCATACATACAGAACTGGAGTACAGGCCAGAGGTGCAGGGGGTTCAGAGGATTCACCAGAGACAGAGTGGGGAGCAGAACAGGCAGATCGACGAAGTACACTGCTGAGGGGAGCAGCGGGCGGGTCAGGAGAGGTCTGCCCGCCATGTGGGTCACCTCCAGGGCTGGGGATTGAGCTTGCACTGAAATGGCTGTGGATAGTTTACAGTCTGCGCTTTAACCTGCTGTGCCACCAGGGAGGGCCCCTTCTAATGAATTTTTTAAAGTAACTGAACAAAATTGTGATGAAGGGAGATTTTCAGGATTCCAGATCAAAATACCAAAGGCATAATAATTTCAAAGAGTGTAAAACTTTGGATTTACCTGTGCAAGTAAGAAGGGCATTGAGAGGACTGGTGGTGTTGGGTGGCAGGAGCAGGTGACAACCAGATACAAGATTAAGTGAGTCTACCACGAAAACACTTTACAATACAAAAGGGGCTGGTATCCGGCCTTCTTGGTGACACAGCAGGCTTGAACGCAGCACTGCAAGCTGGCAAGTTCGACCCCCGCCCAGGAGATGGCGTGGCTGACCCCTCCTCACCCGGCCACTGCTCCCCTCAGCAGTGTATTTTGTCGATCTGCCTGTTCTGCACCCCATTCTGTCTCTGGTGAATCTTCTCACTGCCCCTGCATCTCTGGCCTGTACCCCAGTTCTGTATGCATAAATAATCAAATCTTTTTTTTAAAAAAGTGTGGGGGGGGGTTGGGGGAGCCTGGTATCAAAGGGGGACCAGCTGAGCCAATTGGACATTTGTTTCATCTTGAAACATTTCTGTTTGTTTATTTGCTGCCTCTACACCGTAATGCCACTATGTGGTGGAATATTCACAGATAAGTCACTGAACTTGGATTTCTTATCTATTAGGAAATAGGGTTGTAACAGGTAAGCCTTGAAATCTGTTTGAGTGATCACCTAGCATTTTTGCCTTTTTTATTCTCCTGATACTTGAAACCCACCTTCACAAACAGGTGTTAACATAAGCAGGTGAGTACGGTTTCTGGTTTTAAAAATTAACTGGACATTTGGTGATGAGAGTGGTGTGATATATACAGTTGCTGAGGTGAGAAGCCATGTCCCTGAAACCTATACAGTCTCATAAACTAATTATTTCAATACAAAGAAAAAGGAAAAGAAAAAGAAAAAAAAATCCGAGCAAATGGGAAGAATACAGACATACCTGGGGTGGTAAAGTGGTAAGAGGTTGTGAATGAAGACTGAATTCCTGTCCTTTAATTTAAAGAGTTATATATACATGTTGGAATGCTAGTCAGTGATTAAAAAAACAAACAAACAAAAAAACCTCATGCCTTTTGTGGTAACATGGAAGGAGCTGGAAGGGATTAAGTAAGGGAAATCATCAGAAGTAAAAAGCTAACTATCAGATGGTTTCACTTATATGCAGGATATAGAGAAACCAGACAAAGGGTCAGGAAAAAGATGCAACCTGCAAGCTGACCATGGAGCTGAACCACCCAGCAGGGATAGGGAGGGGGAGGGGGGTGAAAACTGGAAGGAAGACCACAAGGGATTGTGGTGGTGGATCATGGGTACTATGTTGGTCGGAGACTATGGGGACTACAGAGAGAATCCAAAATCTGTCCCCAAATTAACAATGATGTAAGAAAAACAAACAGATAATTCAAAGAGATAAAGAATGACCTCTCTAATAGAAGAGATAGCAATCATTGCCTTTCTGAGAGGCACACCCCATGCCTGGGAAGGCCTGGATGGCTGTCAGCTCTGGCCTGCCAGCACCAGATCTTTCCAACCCTGTCTCACACACCATACAAGTGAGCTCTCAATGCTTCCTTCCTTTTAGAGAATCTTCTAGGACAAGATTCTCAAGATGGGATCATCTTTGAGAAAGATCAACTGGCTGCCATAACCTCTCAGCAAATATCTGTCCCTATTTATCTCTCTAGATGGAACAAGGACTTGCTTCTCCTTAGGAGAAGCAATTGCCTTTTTCGTGCAAGTAGCTGCTGTACTGGTGGAGCATGGGATGCTGATGGGGTAGAGGGATTTACAAGCTTATTGCCTTGAGTTTTCACTTTTGGAAAGCAATTTATTCTGTAATTATTTCAGACATCGGTTCTAAGTTCCATAATGTTTAGCTTATTAAGTTTGGGGACAGTGAGCACTGGAATGTACACAAGAATTAATATAATATTTCAAAAGTACTTCTTTGAAAAAGTAGGGGTAGTGTCTTACTGCATTTTAGGAGCTTCCTAGATTTTTTTAAAAAATGTGTTTTCAGGGCCCTCCCTGGTGGCGCAGCGGGTTAAAGCACAGCACTGAGAATCTAAAGCCGCTTCCTCATGCGTTCTATCCCCGCCTGCCCCGGAGGAGTCCACATGGCGAGGCAGACCTCTCCTGACCCGCCCGCTGCTCCCCTCAGCAGTGTACTTCGTCGATCTGCCTGTTCTGTTCCCCACTCTGTCTCTGGTGAAGCCTCTCACCGCCCCTGAGCCTCTGGCCTGTACCCCAGTTCTGTATGCACAAATAAATAAATCTTTAAAAAAAAAAAAATGTGTTTTCAAAAATTAGATCAGGGGCCCTCCCTGGGGGTGCAAAGTGTTAAAGTGCAGCACTATGAAGCTCTCTGCAGCCACTGCCGCATGAATAAGATCCCCCACCAGGAAGCTGGCCCACATGGCCTAGCAGACCTTCTCCTGCCTTGCCCACAGCTTCCCTCAGCAATGTATTTCAGTAGATCTGCCTGTTCTGCTCCCCACTGTGTCTCTGGTGAATCCCCCCACACCTCTGGCCTGTACCCCAGTTCTTAAATGCATAAATACATCAATCTTTTAAAAACTCAAAAAACCAAAAAATAGATCACAAAAATAACCTACCAACAACCCTCTAATGAATTCAAAAGTGCATTCCTTTGATAATAATACTATTTACTAGGGACTAAAATAATCCCTTGTATATCTGTTTTTTGGATCTTGTTGCATTTGAACACAGTTGAGGACTAGTGGGGACAACATTGGAACCCTACATAGGAACCAAAAACTGCAACAGGAGATCCAAACAGAAATGCTCAGGTCGTCTTGGTAAAAAAGGTCCTGGCATGAGGAAGATGCTCAATAAATATTGAAAGAAGGAAGCTGAAGAAATTGACTGCATGTCGAGGCTGAGGAGATTTATAACGTTAGCTCTCAAAGGTACAGCAAAAGTAAACAATCACTCATGTAGGAAACCAGAGCATGGATGGCTGGTGGAAATGACTTGAGTTGAAATGAGTGTCATAGATCCAGCTCAGCCTCTGCTACAAACTCACATCTGTGAACAAGTCATCTCATCTCTCTGAGTCTCAGTGTCTTCTCTGTAAAAGGCACAACTTGGGAGTGGTTTCAAACTCTGGTTAGCTTTTTTTTTTTTTTTTTTCCAAATTAATCTTCTAAAGAATTCTAAATTATAGAACAGGTAGAAGTAAACCCCCTTGGGTTGAATCAGGACAGGCATTTTGGAGCCCCATCTTCTGCACCCCTGAACCCCTACAGCACAGTTTGAAAGCCACTGGACTTGGTGATCTGTGAGTTCCTCTCCAGCCTTGAAGTTGGAGGGGACTGTTAATAGTCACTGTTCCAAGGAGCTGTCTGAAGGCCAGCGTAGGGTACTTGACATATTATGTTGAGAAGTGCTTACTTCTTCACAGTATATCTTATCCCCTCCAGCCCATTCTCACCCCTCTAGCCTCTATCTCAGAAGATGGCGTCACCATCACCTGGCCCCCGAGTTATCCAAGATTTCTCCCTCACTATCCATATTCAGAAAACCACCAACTGCTCTCCGGTTTTCTCTCTGAACATTTCTGAGATTTACCTTACCTTTTCAACTCCATTTGTACCACCAAGCTTCAGGTCTTTATTTGCTTTCTTTTGTGTGATCACAATAGACTTTGAGTGGTCTTCTGACTGCCAGTCTCTTCCCTCCCCCATTTGAGTTACTTGTGTACACAGGTTTTCTGATGTTCCTCATGGCTAAAGGACAACTCTAGGTTCATGAGGAAGCAGACAAAGCTTTCCATGATGGGCCTCACCTACCTCTCCAGTTTCTACTCTGTCATACATCATCTTGTGCTTTATACTCTGGCAAAGAGCCTGGAGCTCTTTGGATATATATAGTTTCATGTTTTCACTCCCTGGGTCACAGTGGATCTCCTTCTCCAGTGCCTTCTATCCCTCACCTCTGTAGCTAATTTCTAATCTTTAAGACTTAGTGCCTGTGTTATCCCCATAGGAAGCCAGCGGAATGCCCACTGTGTCTTTAGGTCTCTGCATGTTTCTACCACATTATATTATTAAAACTATCCAGATCTATCTCCTCCACTGTAGCTCTTTAGAGCCCAAGTCTTTTTTTGTTTGTTTGTTTTTATACACTGCTTATTCCCCCATGTCACATATAGTGGTTGGCTCTCATTAAACACACAGTGTGCCACCTGTCATATATATATATATATATATATATATATATATACCATTGTCTTGCCTGTTGACCCTCAGCTCAGTCATTCAGTTTCACCTGAAGTCAATCAGGAGATCAACGTGACCTCAGGGAGGAGTGAAGGGTTAATGTAAAGTACAGTGCTTTCAAAAAATAAGTAAATAAATAAAACACCTTTTCATTAAAAATCAGAGCTATTTTAAGCTTGAAAAGCAGATTTGCTTTTCCTTTAGCAAATGGCATTATTTAAGGAAAGTCAAAATACACAAATGAAGGATGTTAAGTCAATTTATTCAAGTAAACCTTTGGGTCTTTTGAGTAAATTTCTAATTGTTCCTTTGTCATTCTATGAGCCTCATGGAGGGTGTATATCCAGAGTCCCCCAGCGCAGGCAATTGTGAGACTCTCATCAAAATAGCAAACTTCTTCAAGAGACAGCTCTCACTCTCCTTGCCTAGCTCCAGGTCACCTTTATGTCCGAGGTGCCTTTGCTTGTAGGGACAGCAGCCTCTGTAGCAGGGCAGCTCTACAAAGCTGAGTAGCAGTGCCATGCTATTGTGTGAAGAAAGAAGTGACTGAATTCTAGTGAGCTAGGCCCCCAGGAAGAGGATATCACCAGGCACCCTGGCAAGGATGTCCCCTAATGCAGAGCCACACGTGACAAGATGTGGCCATCAATGTGGCAGGAAGGGAACAGCCATGGCCGTGGTTTCTCTGAAGAACATTCTGGTGGACTTCCTTGGTGAGCCTGTTTTGCCATTTGTTTGGGACCAAGCAATGTTTTTCTGTGGCGCTTTCTGAGCTCTGACCCAACACATCCTTTTTTTCTTTTTTTGCATATAATTGTCACTTTGTATATAGCTCATTTGCTAAGTGACAAAGCTGTATCTGTCACATTAGCCAAACAAAATGATGATCAGCCACATGTGTCTGTATATTTGTGTTTGTAGCCTCTTTGGTTTAGGACTCTGTGCTGAGCTTTCTCCACTAGCATTAATTACTAGTCTCCATGTGTAAAAAGAACATAGCATTTGACACAGATGTTTATTGCTTGTTGCATATATATTTTAAAACTCTGGCTACTGAAATTCTTTGAAACTATGGTAACAGAGTGCTGCACTTTGTGTAGTTGGGGTTGTCTTCTCATCTCTGACCTGTAGGAACAGCCTACACATGTGGTAATACACACTTGGAAATACTTTACATTTCCTCACAGAACAAATGGAGTTTCTTGGGTGACTGTGTTCAGGCTGAAACAACAGCTGAGTTCCACCAGGGGCTGCTGTTGAACTTCTGAAAAATATCATATTTTGGAGAAGAAGGGGGGTAGTAGTGGATGGGGAGGGAGGGATGGGAATGGGGGAAGAGGAATAGAAAAAAAAATCTTGGAAGAAAACCTGACATTTCTGTCTGAGGTGGATCAGGCTTTGCTGATGCCACAATGGAATGTTCCGGAAGTGTCAGTAATAAATACTTCTATCAGAAATCTTCATATTCTATATCTTTACATATCATACCCCAAGGAGAGTCATACAAAGACATAGCTGTCAGGGTCTAATTTTGGATCTGAAAACGATGGCGGTTGTCAGGCATCTTTTCCCATGTGTGATATTTATCTTCTCTCACAAACAAACTGAGTGCAGGGTTTTTAATTAATTTCCAAGTGTCTCCCATGACAATTTTCCCCCTAATATATTAATACAATGATTTAAGCCTTCATTCAGAGACAGACTTTTGGTTGAAAATCACTAAAGGCTTAGATGGTGTTTAGTGTTATCAATAAGCTACACGTTCGTTGGTTTGCAGGGAATCAATAAAGTCACCCTTTCCTCTATTTTTATTTTTAGAGGCATCACTAGGATTTTATCGCTTTTAAGCATATTAAGAAAATCATGAGTGAACTGATTTTGTTAGTTTTCTTCTTTTGATTGAAGACAGTTCTCTGGCTGTTTCTCTTACTCCTTGTGGAAGGGGTACTTTAAGAAAAGTTCTTGATTTGATGATGAGGGAGTGAATTTTATTCTTTAAAGTATTCCCTTCAGAGAAACTTGACTTTTTTTTTTTTTTTTTTTTTAAATAAAGGAACCAGAAACAGACCACTGGAAGGAACATGTTCCTGAAATATATAAATCAGTTAGGGACAGAAAGTGAATTCACCTCTTCTTTCTCTGCCCAAAAGCCTCTTAATAGAAATGTGAAATAAAAAGCTTAACATCATAAAAATTCTAAGGACATATGTTGGAGTTATAAAGTGTGTTTCTCAGATAGAATAGTTTTAAAACAAATGAAAATGAAAGTTAGGTCCTTCAGAAGTAGTCACATTTGGAAAATTTTTATTTAGTATTGGAATGCCTATATCTTTATTTAATACTATTATAGTCTTAGCTAAAAGGTTGGCTTGAATTTCATAAAGATTTTTTTTCTCAATTCACCTTTAAGATATTCAATTACTGGAGTGATAGGCCAGTCTTTGGAGAAATATTTATTATTCTTTGAAAAGGACATTCAAATATTGGGTTTCAGGACAATAAAAAGTAAACTCCTGGAGCCTTATATGAGGTCTTTAATTTTTGGTATTCAGAATATCAAATTCTTGGGAATGCATGAAGTTCCATCTTCTTATAGTGTTGGAGCTTTTATTTGTGACTTTTTCCTCTATGAGGATTTCTTTCTTTCCTTCTCACTTCAGCCCCCAACACCCTCCATACAAACCCTTTTCCTGTATCTATTAGAAAATTTCAATAGCAAACTATCTGCCTAGTGAGAAAGGAATTTTTAAGGTTCAATTGCTCTGTTAATAATTTGTTTTTTCTGTCTTGCAGGTTGCATGTAAGCACCACAAAAGTCAACCTTTTAAAGACAGATTGATTCTGACAGTTTTTATTTTACGTGATTTCCAAGGATCGGTATAGAAATGCTTCTTAATTGAAATAGTTCTCCTTCTTGGCTTTTATTTTATTGTCCTTTACTTCTTGACATCTTGTACATTAAATCAGAGGCTGTTTTAGAGACATGAAATGACAGCTTTTTCAGAGCTCGATTCTGGATCCTGATAGATCTGCACTTCTCAAAGCAGACAGGCTGTTCCCGACAGCCTCCTAGAAGCTTCCTGTGTGAGGGCACGTCACCTGGAAACACAACCATAAACTGGAGGTTAATCATCGAGGACTGACTTGTGTCAATTCCCCACTGCCCTGCTTTCCATCTATGAGGCAGAGAGCTAGAAGTCTCTGAGATTTTTTTTTTTTTTTTTGCTATTTAATTTAACAGAATCTGGACTCGACTTTACTTTGAAATTACATTTCCTCTCAGCCAAAATGGAAAGGCTACTCACATAATTTAGTAGTGAGTGATAAAGAAAAATAAAAGCATCCTCATGGAATATTTTCCCCCATTGTATCTTCTTGTGATGAGAGAACACATAAAGTGAATGAGATGTGACACACGCAAGCGAGCGCAGGGGGCCCATTTGTTACACTGAAATTCTGAGGAAATGCCATTTGTGTTACTGTGATGTTTGGGACTGAAGAAGGGTTATTTGGGAAAAATATGTATTTATATCAGAGTCAGTAGAAATAGAAATGAGACTGCATGCAAAAATATGATAGCACAGTAAAGAACGGAGCAACAGAACAGACCAGTCGTCCTTGGAGGTAGAAAGCAAACATTGTATAATGGGAACGCTAACAAGATGAGTATTCAAGATTTGTTTTTTCAGTTCTACCTAACTCTTTGTAACTTTACAATGCAAGATTCAGAAATTGGAGCCAATTACCATAATATGTGGTGGTTCGGTGAGAGCATGTTCTACATCAGACAGTTAAAAGGTTTTATTGCTATTAGGAGCATGTTAATGCCCTTGATAATGTCTCTACTTGCTTTGTAATGTCTCTTGTTGAAGTATAGAATTCTTTTATCTTCTTATTACATTATGCAAAAACTTGAATTGAAAAGATATTTGCAGGAACATTTAAAGTAGTGCATCAATCAGCTTCAAAGAAGAGAAAATGTTCTCGGAATAGCTTATAAAAGGATAACTGTCAGTTTTATTTTGGATGAACAAAGGCGGCAACGTAAAAAGCACTTTATTGTAAAAGCATACTGTGCAATTCAATAAATATGCCATATAAATATAAGAGAGAAGAAACTTCATAATTATCTGATGACTTAAATGTAATTTAAGTAATACTTTTAAAATGCATCTAGCAGCAAAGTGCTCCTTTTTGATTGGGTTCCGAGTTCTAGCCTCTAAGCTCCCATTAGGTGATAACTTAACTCTCTCTTTGATAAGGTAAGGATTTGAATGGATTAGTCATGGTCCTGTTTTTAATATATCTCAGAAAGATACAGAAAGGAGTGTCTATGGGAAGCATTAGCAAAAATTTTAACAACCACTTAATGGTGCAAGCTTTTCAAAATGATTTGTTCTTATCTGCTCGGTATTCAATTGTTTCTCATTCTGTCATTGCTGCTATAAGACAATTTTGAATTTGAATGTGACTGTATTGTGACTTGAAATAGCATTTCCAAGTGTTTTATGTTTGGTAGGAAAATCCATTAGCAGTGTAATTTCTAGACTTTCTAAATCAGGGTGCTTTTTTTACTTTTTATATCCGGATACTTATACCTTCTTTAGAAAATTTTTTATTATTTTGGAAAGAAGTTTATTCTAACTGTAAATGCTAAATATGTATCCTTATTTTCAAATATATTTCCCAGATAATAAACTTTAGTCTGATAAATGCTGCTGAGATGAATTCCTTTTGACAAGTTTTTAGCATCTACAATGTGAGTTATTTAAAGAAAATATTTGGATCTAGTACATGGAAAACATTACATTAAATTTTCAAATAAGAATAAAACCACCATAGAACTTAATTTTTCTGAAATCTGTGTTTCTACATATACTTATACGTATCAGCTCCACACACATAGAACCACTTGAATAAACAGTTGTTGATTAAAATTGAAATATAAAAATATTCCATTCAGTATAAATCTGTCTTTTGTTTGTAACCTGAGGAGTGTTGACATCTTATTAAACGTAGTAATATAAGTGCTCTCTCAGACTCAAAGTTTTCCAAGACTCAAAAGATTTCATTTGAAGTCAAATAACTAGGCAAATTCATTCCCCCACATTATTGTAGTTTTGTATATTAATTCCTGAAACATTTCTAAGAAATAATCTCATTTATTTTAAAACCGCTAATATGGCACCTTGTAATAAAAAAAAATCAATTCATAACTTTGTTTGCAACATCATTTTGTTAGTGACTTACTTCTCATCACTATTGTATATGATGCCTAGTTTATTAAAATAATTTTCTTTTCATTTCAGTGAGTTTCATCCAGACTGTAGAAAACAGTACTCAATCTGTTGCTCCTCTCAGATCTACCCCATTTTCTCACTCCTTTCTCTTGGCCTATTTGGGAAAACTCTCATTTTGAAAGTACAGGGAAAATTATCTCATAAAAGAAATTTAATAACAACAGAACTTCTGAGATTTCAAAGACGTAGAATTCTTAAGTTATTGAACTATGGGAAAACCGTAATTTATAACCAGCAAGTTAGTATGTTGTACACATCTGTGTACTGTTTCAGAAAATAAAGGTTGTTACCATAGCAACTGCCACATAATATGGAACATACGTTATTTGTGAGATGCCAGGCTTCGTGTTAAAAAAAAAAAAACCTCCCTCCTGGTAGCTGTCATCTCTGATGTTTCAAGGATTCTACCTTCTCTTTACTATAAGAGACCCTCTTCTTTCATGTCCTGTTATTTAAAATAATTTTCTTATTTTTAGGGTCACAAACTTTCAAAGTTGGCAAAATTGACAAGTTTGCATAGTACTGCCATGATTTGGTGACTGAAACTGAGACATTTTGGTGACTGAAACTGACATCACTTTATATTTTGCTAATTTTAAAGAAAATCTAGGGTTCTTTTGTTGTTGTTGTTGCAGTTTTAGTTTAACAGTGTATGAGTGTAAAGACTCTTGCAGCTACTGTGAACACAATGGGCAGCGCACCTGGAGAGATTTTGAGGAGTCCCCTTTAGGATTTATAATTTTTATTGTACTATTATAATGGTATTTGACTCCTTTTAAAAAATTCAGCCGTCACATAAAACTGGATACTAACCTTTTGGATAACATGTTTCATTTGAAAACCTGTGGGTCATATTTAATTTCATTTGAAATATTGTTCAGAAAATTTAACTCCTTTAAAAAGGAAAAATTTTCTAGTCTTTTTTTGGGAGGGGCGTAATTGAATAAGACAATTGCCAAGCAATTTTGATATTTCAATTGTAGAAGAGGTCTTTCTTTCACTTTTATAGGCAGAATAATTGACCAATGAAATAGGTTTTTTAAAAAGATTTATTTATTTATGCATACAGAACTGAGGTACAGGCTAGAAGTTTGGGGAGGTAAGAGGATTCACCGGAGACAAAATGGGGAGAGAATGGGCAGATATACTAAAGTACACTGCTGAGAGGAGCAGCAGGTGGGTCAGGAGAGGTCTGCCACACCATGTGGGTCACCTCCCTGACCCAGGATGGAACTCATGCTGCAATGGCTGTGTTAACTTTATAATGCTGGGCTTTAACCCATTGTGCCATCAGGGAGGGCCCTGGAAGAAATAGATTGTAATGCAAACTTGGGACCTTTCAATGTGGCTGCATAAGGGATCTGAATTTTCAACTGCTTTGAAATGTGTCTGAAACAACACGCAACATTTTGGAGCAATGGGTTTTGGTTCTTGCTGGGTCTACTTATGGCAGACATTTTTGATATGTAGATGCATTGGATATAATTTAATTTCTTGTGCCTGGTTGTCAAGGTATAAAATATAACTGAGATCGCAGGTGAGATCTTCAGCTCATGGTTTCCAGGGGAGAAGCATCTGAGTCTCCCTTCACACCAGACAGGAAGCTGGGTACTAGCCCTCCTGAGAGATAACAACCTCTGTGTCTTCATCACAGACTGTGTCATCAAAATATACTGTATCAATCCCAGAAACATAACACTTCTGGTGAAAATGGCCGAATGAATAATAACTTTCCCTTTTTTCCAAAAAAAAAAAAAAAAACCCTTAATAGCTTAATCAATAAACATTTATTAAACATCTGCCATGTGCCAGGAATAGTTTTAGGGATATAAAGATGAATAAGAGAACTTCCCTGTCTCCAAGGAACTCACACATCTACTTAGGAAGAGAAGCATAACACTGACTAACGCAGTGAGAGGCATTCCGAGACGTGGTTTTCCATAGGTCTCGCCAGCCAACACCACCAACGCCAGCAACAATAATAAGCAACATTTATTGTACACTTACTTTTTGACAAGGACCTCAGGCGAATTTTGTAATTTAATCCACATAGTAGTGCTACAAGGGTTTTACTGACAAGAAACTAGTGCTTAAACAGTTTGAGTAACTTGCATAAAACTGAATTGGGATTCTTAGGACCTTACACCTGAGATAACGTATTTAGACTGCTTGTGTCCATTGCACCGCTACCATCCTCATCCAAGCCACCTTCGTCTCTCCCTTGGCTCTGCAGCAGTGGTTTAACTGATTTCTCCATTACCACTGTGTTTCTACAGTGAATCTCCACAAGGCTCCCAGAATGGATAACATAAATGAGATCTCAGGTCGCCACTGCTGGACACTTTCGGTGGCTTTCCATTACACCTAAAGCCAAACTCCTGTCAACAGTTTACCATGTCCTGCGGAGTTTGTCTCTCACCTACCCACTGCGGTACCTCTTAAACTTTAGTTCCGACTTCTTCCATCCTTGGTCCTTCACTAAGCTTTAGACCTTGTAGTTGGCTAGATGGTAAATACCACAGGTTTGTTTTATATTTTTATTAAATATATTATTTAAATATACATTAACTATTATTTATCAAATATAAGATATATTTATATATATATTAAAATAAGTATCCCATGCATAGGTATTTTACATCATTATTCATTTTTTACAGTGTTTGATTTTTCCTCCTAGGTATAGTCTTCAGAAGATTCCACCACTAAGTTACCTGTGAACTGCACCACAGTCTCTTGTGCTTTTCCCTCCCGTTTTGATTCTTCTTCTTCCTCCTCCCCTGTTGTAGGTCTCTGATTTATAGTTTGTCTGCCACTTTTGTCTCTTTTTTTCTTTCCCTATATACCTCCTATAAATGAAACCCTTCGATATTTTTCTCTTTCCTTCTGACTTATTTCACTGAACATATTCCCTCCCGGCTCCATCTATATTGGTGCAAATGGCATGCGATTATCCTTTCCGGTTGCAGAGTAGTATTCCATCGTGTATATACATCACATCTTGATCTAAGCATCTGTTTTTGGACATTTAAGCTGATTCCATATCTAGCCATTTTAAATAATGAAGCAATGAACATAGGAGTACAGGTTTCCTTTGAATTAATGATTTTGTGTCCTCTGCATATATTCCTAGAAGTGGAATTTCTGGGTCATGTGGTAGATCTATTTTCAGTAATTTGAGGGTCCTCCTTACAGCTTTCCATAGTGACTGGACCAGTTTGCAATAACACCAATAGTGTAAAAGGATTCCTTTTCTCCACATCCTTGCCAGCTTTTTAGTTTGATATAGTCCCAGCATTTTTTTTTTTTCATTTTCTTTGGTTTGGGGAATGAGTCTTTAAAGGTGTTTCTGAGACGTATGTCATAGGGTATTTTGCTTATATTTTCTTCTATATATTATATGGTTTGAGGTCTTACATTGAGGTCTTTTATCCATTTTTGAATTGGTTTTTGATTATCACAGCATTGGCAGGCCATGCAATCTCTGCAACTCCTCAACTCTGTTATTATAGTTCAAAAACAGTCATAGATAATAATATGAACAAATAAGCACAACTGTGTTCCAATAGAACTTTATTTGGGGACCCTTTTTGGTGGTGTAGTAAGTTAAGGTGTAGCACTATGAAGCTATCCACAGCCACTACAGCATAAGTTCGATCCCCGGCAAGGGAGGTGACCCACATGGCATGGCAGACCTCTCTTGACCCACCGCTGCTCTCCTCAGCAGTGTACTTCATCAGTCTGCCTGTTCTGCTCCCCACTCTGTCTCTGGTGAATCCTCTCACCTCCCCCACCCCCTGCATCTCTGTCCTGTACCCCAGTCTGTATGCATAAATAAATAAATCTTTTTTTAAAAAATTTTATTTGGATTTTTCCTGCAGATCATACACTTTGATGATACTTGCCTAGACTTCCTTTTCTTCTTTTTGTTTCTCCAAGACACTAAGTTTTTCTTCCTTAAGTCCTGTAATCTGTCTCCAGATCTTCCCTGATCTGCCTCCTCAGCGCAATAGACCTAACTGTGAACAAGGGACTCTATTAAAAAGACTTTTAAACTAGTTCTTGCTGCCCTATCTGTACACTATTCCACCTATTTTGTTGCCTCCACAGCTCTTAAACCTGGAAAGATTTCATTAACTTGTTTGCTTACTTGTTTATTGTCTGTGTCCCTTTTATAAGGTCAGCTCTATGTGAGTAGGAAACTTTTTGTCTTGCTCACTGTGGCATTTCTACCCATTAGGGCAAAGCCTGTGGCACAGAATAGATAAGCAGTAAATATTTTCCGTTGAATGGTGTATAAGCCTGACTGAATACAAAACTTATACTTGAGTGATTTCTCAATATTCCATTTTTGTTAAAAATAAAAGGACATAGCAATGATAGTTGGAGGGATTGATCATATGGGGGCCCTATGGGCCTCTGCACCCCTGGCAATATCTCACGTCCATTTATTTCTCATTGGATCCTTAAAGAATATCTTCTATGGTTTGTGGACAAGGCTGATATCTCCCTGCATGGTGTCCATTGCCTGTTGACTGCCCTGAAGCTGTCAGCACTTCCTTGCTGACACAGCTACTGTGTTCACCGGGTGTCCTCACTTCCACCAGTCTCCTCTGTCAGTTGCACTAAATTGCTCTGTACTCACTCGGGCACCTTGGACGTCTTGATACCCAGAGGGTATGGTAGAGACCATACATAATAGCCATTGTTTCTTCTAACCCCTGCTGCCACCTCTGCTGAGTCTTGACCTCTCAGAACACTGCTCTCAAACCTACCATTCCTTCCAGTGCCACTAAATGCCACTCTATCAGTACCACACTACCTCTGGTCAATGGTGGAGTTGGTAGGAACACCCTCTTTTTTTTTTTTTTCACTTCAGTGGCCCACCAGTAAGGCTGAATGTAACCTAAAGTTTAATACCACCATTTCTCCTACTAAGTAGAATTGTTGACACTTCTATGATTTTTGTGTTTGTGCCAGATACTATTGGAAACTTTATAATCCTCATGTCAGATCCAGGAGGTGGGAACAGTATTATTATCACTTCCACTGAGGCCAGAGAGGTTAACTGACTCACAAAAGACAACTAATAAATCACTGAACTGAGATTTGAATCCAGGCACTGAATGTAGAATTCAAGTTCTTAATTACAAGTCTGTAAAGACTTGGGCATGTGCCCAGGGGTTAAACCAGAGCCCAAGACCACTCTGATCTGACTCTCCTTTATTTGGTCATCATGGAATCTGCTACCTAGGCAGTTACCCACCTCCCTGCCCCACAAGTAGAGATTTCTGAGCATACATCATTGGTTTTGTAGATATGTTTGACCTTGGGTTCAAGTG
Organism: Condylura cristata; assembly: GCF_000260355.1. NCBI lineage: Eukaryota > Metazoa > Chordata > Mammalia > Eulipotyphla > Talpidae > Condylura > Condylura cristata. The sequence goes on along the minus strand of NW_004567127.1, from coordinate 17,873,201 downwards.
AAAATTGCTCTCTCCATACCTTCCTTGAATAAGGTGTTAAAATAGATGATTGTGTTATAGTGCCTATAACACAAAGGTGGAGTCATAAAGTCTTTAGGGAAGGACGTGAAACTTGAACTGGGTTCTGAAAGATAAATGTGATTTTGCTAGTTAGAGACTTAGCGAAGGGACATAACTGGCTCAAGAGGGCAGTACAAAATTCATGGCATAAAACAGGAAACAGGTTAATACATTTGAGAGGTAAGGCTGGGAAAAGAGAAGGGGCTGGATCCTGGAGGAGCTCTATGCACACTGAAGGATTTGGATATTATATTGTAGGGAAGCATGAGGGCAGGGAGGCAGTGAAAGCAGCACCGGTCTCTAATATTCCTGTGGAATAGAAGTTTTCACTTTATGGGTCAAAGTGTTACCAGTAACTGAAAACTTAAACTGTTACAGGTGGTATCCCCTAGATAGGCTTACTGCTAAAAAAAAAAAAAGAGCACCCTAGGAAAATGTGTGAGTGTGGTCTGGAGAGGACGGGAGACCTGGGGTGAGGCGTTTGTTAGAATGTATGAGTGTGCCTCATAGCAGGAGTATAATGGACCAGGGGAGAAAATAACAAAAATAATGAACAACCATAGACCAGAGACATTCTGTGGGGGCGGAGTGGGGAATGGGATCAAAAATGGGAGGGGGGGAAGGGAGGGAAATGCACGGGACTATGGTGGTGGCACAGGGGTGATTTGGTGATGGAAAACCCGCGGGGATTACAATCGAGATGGCAAAAAAAAATGTGCAAAATGATGTAAAAATAAACTTTGTAATAAAAAAAAAAAGAAAGAAAAAAAAATGTATGAGTGTGGCAGTTTGTCAGATCGCTCAGCCACTACAGCTGTGGTGTGAGTACTGCTTGTCTGGTGCTGTGTTGGGGCATTTGGGAAGCTCAAAGAGCATCTCCTCTTACATCTTTTGCTGTGTTTGTGAATCGGATCTTGGCCTGTAGTTTGGCTGCTGTGTGTCAACAGTGGCAGGAAGATGCCATCTTTGACATGTGGCCTATTGTTTGGGAGAGGAGCTGCACATGCTCAGCGTGCAGACTGGAAGGTACTGGACACGACTTTGGGTAAACGGCCATTATTGGCCTCAGTGACTATTGTCTTTACTGGTTTAATAAATCCCTTAGCTGTTATTTTGTAAGCCTTAGCAGTCTTGTAATTGTATGTGTGGATGGAGAATCCACACAGTAATTGGTAAACTATTTGGGCAGAGGGGCTTTCGTCAGCTTAGTGTCCCCTACTGCCACTGCCCTGACCAAAAGTCTACTTGATGTCAGCTTGGTTTGTGATTCATGTGTGGACTTAGCTCTTACAGGAGAGGCCAGGACAGGACTTACCTCATGATTCTCATGTGAACACAATACTTATATTCCCTTTATCCCGTTTTCCTCATTGCCTGTGGGAAAGAGCCCTCACCCTATGCCTGCTCTCATGACTGCCCTTGTAGGAATTTGAGGAAATTCTCGAGTCTTCTGTTCTATAGAAACGGCCCAAAGAAATTCTAGGCCAACTTCTCTAGAGAGAGGATGATAGTGTCATGGCTGATTGCCTCAGATGGCTGCATCCAGGTCGACCAGTCATTTGGGGACAGGTGTGGATCATCTTAGCCACCTTCCAGCTGTGAAGGTCTGGAAAATATTAACCTTGGTCTGGGAAGGCACTTGTCTAGTGTGATCCTCTTTAAGGTAGCCAGAGACACTCCCATTTCCACGGACACCAGATTCGGCAGTTATTTACATTTCTTTTTAGTTATTCTCCTGACTCCCACTCTAACGAAGCTCCTCTATGACATCACAGTGCTCCTGCTGATGAAGTGAGTTTTCCCTTTGGGAATCAAATGCCTGTTTGAAATTAATGAGTCTCTTTTACCCAAACTCCTTTTGAATTTTTGTCAGCTCTATCTGTAAGAAATATTTAGACTTGCCTGACTCTTGTCAGAACAGAGATCGTAGTTCTTTGGCAAGTTTGCATATAAGCATAGAGGGGAAGTACCCAGTGAAGCTGATCTATGCACCCTCCCACCCCACACAGTCCCCATATCCATTGTAGAAGGTATGAGGAGTAGGGGGCATTAGTAAAGGCCACAGAAGAACAGAATGTACTTTCAAGAAACTCTTGAGGAATTAAAAAAAACTGGGACTCTGAAGAAACATTCATGATCCTTATAACTTGTTCTTTGTTTTCCAGGGTCCATTGGAAAACACAGACCACAGACATTTTAACAGTTTCCATGATTTTCCAAGTTTAAAGGCAGTGCAATCATTAAAAAGAAAATATTTTCCCCATATACGTAACAGGGTACAGTGGAGCTGTGTTGGTTGAAAAGGAGAGTGGAGCCAGGAAAGACTGCCATGAGAGGCCCTTCCTCTTACCCTCCAACTCTATCCACACCCCTCCCCCATACTAGAATCTATAGGGCTTGAGCAACTGGGTGTGAAACCCCTATTCCTTCATTCTGACATTTGCTCTAGGAGGTAGAACTTCAGTGCAAATGGATATAAAGAAAATGTTAAGAATTATCTATTTACTCTTACTTGTGATTCATTCTAGACTTTCCTTGATCATGGTTGGAAATGGCTTGACCTCCCCAGGATACTACAAAGAATCCCAACAATACAGTGGTTCCTAGAAACACCCCTCTGTGGGTCTTCTTTGTCTTCATTCCCCTCGTTATTCTTGTAATGTGGCTCACGTATTACCCTCCTAACCAAGAGAGGAAAAAGACCCTTTCTCTTTGGCACTAATTATTCCTCTATTTTCAATACTGGGCATGTGCATGGGCACTGAGACACATAAAGTATCTATCCCCTAATCACAAACAAATGAAAACTAACTGCAGGGCTATTTGTAACCTAATTCTAATCTTTTTGATGGACCAAAAATGCAAAACTTTGAAATCATCCACGTCTAAAACTCAGAAGGAGGACACAAACAAAACAAAACAAAACAGCTGTGTGAAAACATTAAATAATGAAAAGATAGATTTCTGTGCTCTTATAGTCCAGTCAGTTGTGATAGAAGCGGAGGTAAGAAAAGCAAGGAAGGTGAGGGAGAGGTCAGGCAGGTCAGTATCAGATGTAGGGGCAATGTGAGCCACAGAGAGGCAGGTGGCTGGTTCGCCCATGCCCCCTGGATTGTTCACCTCTGGGGGCTCCCCCAGGGTCATTTGTGGGCAGGCCTTCTCTGATGGCTAGCGTTACTCCAACCTGCCCAGATGAGACCCACTAGAAACAAGCTGTGCCTTGTTCAGGGCACCCCTTTCTTCTTTCCCATCATACTGTGGTGAAGTTCCTTCTGGAAAAATTCCTGCACCTTTCTGATAAAGCCTGCTCTGAACCCCCTCTTGGCAGTCTAGGAAAAACACTGTGCTATTATACTTTTCCTCTTTTTGAGGCATGTTTTCCATGAATTAAGGAGAAAAGTAAACACTAAAAATATTTTGTTCTTCCTTGAAGCTTTAATTTTTTCTCAAAACGTCTTTTGAGAAGTTTTTTTTCTTCCCCTCAAACCTCAGCCCATGCTGAAAAGTGATTTTCTAGGATACTTTTTCCTCAAGTTTTGTCATTTATATACCTCTTTCTTGACTTTGCTATATCTGTATGCCATCTGTGATTTTTTTTCTTTGAAACAGTTTAAAAAGAGAATAATTCCAAGTAATAATACTGGCAAATTCACATGTTTGATGTGGTGTTATATTTTTACTATTTAGTGATCAAAAAAGATAAACTCATGCCATTTGAGGCAACGTGGATGGAGCTGGAAGGGTTCATCTAAGTGAAATAAGTCAGAAGAGAAAAGATAAATACTGGATGGTTTTGCTTCTATGTGGAATATTGAGAAACTGAACAAAAAGGTCAGACAAAGACAAACCTTGAAAATTAACCATGGATATGAGGCGACCAGGAGAGCAAGGGGTAGAGGTGGGAGGGCTTAAAAACAGGGGTGAGGGAGGACTACATTAGTGGTAATGGATTATGGGTGTTTGATGGTGGGAGAACTAAGGTGAGCTCACCTGAGAGGAGAAATCTATGTGCCCCCCAAATTAGCAACAATGTAAGAAGAAAATACTACATTAAACAATAAAAAATAAATAAATAACTGGATAACAGTGAAGATATTTGGCTGTGGCAATTGAAGTGATCTCACCAGTGGTAAATATTCCACCTTTTGGGAAGTACACTCCTTCTGACTTGTAATATAAACTTAGGGTCTGATCCCAACTAGCCACAAGACATAGAAGAGTGGTAATAGAAGAGCTGCTGAACAGCTGGTTCACAGGAGCTCAGAGACCCCAAGGTGAACTTCAGTAAAATCTTGAACTTTTTCAATATAAATACAATACATATGTGCTTACCATATATGTATTTAGTTCCTAACCCAGCTTGGAGCGATGAAATCATTCTACGTCTGTCACACAAATGATTGTCCACAGTAGCATCATTTAGGTAGCTTCTTTATTAGTTTAGCCAATATTTCCTAGCAACAATGCATTTTCCTGAAGGCAGGTGGTCCTGCCACTGTCCTGCATTTGTGACTCCATAAATAAGCAGGGTTTCTGTGACTAAAAAAAACTAATGCTACTTAATACATTCATCTTTCCTCTTATCTCACTTTCATCAAATTTCTCAGTAAAAAAGTAAAATAAGGTTCTATTACTGTTTGATATTTTTCTGTTTGCCATAGAATTTCTTTTTCAGATTCCATGGCAAATAGAATAAAGGAATGGTTTTTAAAATTCATTTTTCCCCAAGAGTATATGCTGGTGTGTTGTTATTTGGAGATAGCTCTGAAAAGAAGAATCAGGAAAAGAGAAAGTTGTCGTTAATTGTGTCATTCATCACAATAGCATTTTTTTTGTTTGTTTTTTAGTTTTTATGCCTTTTGGATGCATTTTTCTTTTCTGGGGAAGAATGAATAAAATAATTTTTCTCTCTTTTTCAAAACTCATTGATGCGATGCAGTTCAGGCTGCCTAATATCCATCGTTTCCATGACTTTGGGGAAGAAGGTTTTCATGTAAACATGCTGTACCAAGTATTTTGTGAAATTTTGGATTGTCACGTTTGAGGATAACAAAAGGATTCCTTGCTTTTTAGAAAAGGAAGCCTGAAAACAAATGAACAAATGCATCGGGTACCCACACACAAAGCCCAGCCTGTTTCTAGGAAGGATGGCACGCCTTCAGCGTGAAGTAGCTAGGAGAAAGAGACATGTAATGAAGGAAGGGGGAGAAACCACAAGCTGGAGCCATTAAAGAGACTGTGATATGAGGAAACATTGTACAGGAGATGTGACCAAAGATCTCAGATCTGAGAGCTGAAAGGGAATGAAACTAGTTAAAATTCCGCTGCTCATTCGCTCCACGGGAGAAATCACATCTCTGCTCGATGCCACTTGCCGCTTCATTTTTAGAAACAATTAAAAGATGCAAATATTTATGAATCACTGTGTATGTTGTAATCCTATTTTGAAAACACACCATGCCTTGTACTTTAGGGTCTCAGCGCTGGTTACTATTGGGATTCAGGGGTTAACATAAACCCTTCAAAATGAGTTCACGACTGCGTCTCAGACAAAGGGATGCAACTCGCTGCGAGTGTTCTGTTTGCCTGCAAGCTGTTGCCTGTGCCAAATGAGCATTTTAAAAACCATTCAAATTAAGTTTAAAATTTGTAATTATATTTTCCCTTTTAATTGTAACTTATGCAAATGCTATAATCCAGCTGTACAAATAATTTTCGCTTCAAACTACAACATCCACATTAAATCTAGCATGTAACACCCTGATACAAGATTCTTCCAAAGCTGTAGCTGCAGATTTAGGAGGCGGGAGGTGACCGTGTTAGTTATAGCTCCGATTACTGTTACCCTGCAGTTAAGTATAGATTACCAAGTGGCAGAGAAGGAAGACACCTTTGCTATAATTTGCTGATGACAATTTATGAATAGAACACACAGAAAGAGAATGGGAAGGTAGATAAACGCGCCAAAAGCACAAAGTCTAGGAAAACTGAGTATTTGCTAAAGTGGATATTGTATCCTTGTTGTAATTGATGAATCTGGCTTGCAGTGCATTAGTTACAGGAAGAGGCTGCCTGTGACTCATTTGTTAATTGTCATGCACTTTAAACCACTTAGTGCAAACAGAAATCGAGTATTTTCCATTTCCATTGGAAATTTCACTTGGGGAAATCATGTACAAAACCATTAGAATTTTTAACCAAGAGTAAAAGAAGCAGAGATTGTTCAAAACACACACACACACACACACACACAGAGGATCATACAGATGTTAGAAATAAAACAGAAGATGCAGCATGTTGTCCTGAGGACCAAAGCACTTTCTTTACATAGATTTGGGAGGGTTTTATAGTCTTGATAGGGAAACTTGATTTACTTCAATCCAGTTGACTGCTGATGAATTTGTGTGTGTGTGTGTGTGTGTTCTAGAAGCAGTGGAAGAGATGAAAGAGGGAAGTTTATGATATATGTGCAAGTAATTCTCAGCCCTGTTGATAAACAAGTCAAATTTATGCAATAAGGTGCATTATGAAAAACAACATGTGTGTGTGTGTTTATAAAAGCCAGCAGAGTTCAACTACATATTTTTAGAGTAGGGCAAACAGATCTAGGATAACTTAGTGGTTTACTCAAGATCACACATGTCACAGTGGTAAAACCATATTTCCAACCTAAAAGTTCTGTTCTTTGTTTTTTCCATCATTAAGGAGTCTGTCAATTGAAAGTTGCACTACTGAAGAACCTATTTGCTAAATGTAGATCCTTTCTATACTTGCCCATGAAATGAACTTCGACTCAGTTGTTAAGTGGTCTAGGGTTTTAAATGCTTTCAGAGGTACTAGACAGAGCTTGCAAGGGCTTGTTGATCCCTAATTAGCTCCGTTTAGTTAAGATTGATCTCTAAACTATGGAAAATCCAAGATAAAGATCCCATTGCCCTGAAAAGTATGCTGTAAATCCATATACTTTAGGTCAAAGAGCAAATGATTAAAAGTCCAGATTGATTTCAAGCAGTGAAAGGGCAGTACAAGGAAATTCTGAAAAATAATGGCCACGCACAACAACCGTGGTGGAGGGTGAGTCAGTAGCCTGGGAACACTCATGCTCTGAGACTCATTTATGACTGTTCAGGGCAGTCTGTTACATGAGCAGCTATGACAGTGGCTAGACCCCCTTGTGCAGAGGCTTGGCAAGTCTGGCAAAAAGGACTGAAGATGGTAGGCTTGGTATTTTGGTGTGTGTGCAATGATTTCCTATAGGTGAGTGTGGGGATATTTATTTCTTTGTAAACTGATGCATTCATTCACCAGTTCATGTGTTTACTGATTCATTCATCATGCATTTATGGGGCACTTACTATTTATGGGGTACCAGGTAATATGCCTACTGGAAATACAGATGCAGATGGACAGATTGACAAAGTCAAAATTAAACTACTGATTAAGTGAGTATCTATTATCTACGTGTAAGTTGCAATCTGGAACCAGGAATTCTTGACCCTGGATGAGGTCTCATCTCAGCCATCATTAAGAAAAGTCAACTGTGCTGCCATGTCTAAAGTTAAGTGAAGATTCCTTCCACCTCTCCCATAGCCAAATCGCGTATGAGTTCAGAGATACAGACTTTGTGTCCTGTGATCTTACAGCAAGGCAGCTTTCAAAGTCCATACCACTCAAGGGATGCAGCATTTTCCATGGTAGAAGTTTGGTTAATAGTGTGATAGGCCATAATATGCGAACCAGGAACCATGGCTGGTGCATCAAATAGCAGTAAGCAAGCAAGCCAAAGAACCTTTATTGCAAGACACAGGTCAGCTTCTGGGAGCAAAGCCACAAGGGTTGAAGAAACAATTTAAGTCCTGCCAGCAGCATGCTGTCTTGAGAAGATGTATGCAAAGGTAGTTTAGAAGCTCCTGCTCACACGGGAGGGGTCCCAAATAGGTTGCTGCTGCTGACGACAACTTCAGGTTTTTATATTAATGCCCATGTTTTGGGTCTAGGGATGAGCTGTGGGGGTCATGCAGTTTTGGGTTGGTCACCCTTGGCCAATGTTCTAACATAGATTAACCAGTGATAGTGTTGTGAGCTTTTTTCCTGTTTTTGACTTTTCTCTCTTGCTATGTTTCCCAGGGCCCCAGTCCGTTTTTTTTGTTTTGTTTTGTTTTTAAAGATTTATTTATTTGTGCATACAGAGCTGGGGTACAGGCCAGAGGCTCAGGGGTGGCGAGAGTCTTCACCAGAGACAGAGTGGGGAGCAGAACAGGCAGATCTAGAAAGTACACTGCTGAGGGGAGCAGCGGGCGGGTCAGGAGAGGTCTGCCACGCCATGTGGTCACCTCCGGGGCAGGCGGGAATCGAACTCATGAGGAAGTGGCTTTAGCTTCTCAGTGCTGTGCTTTAACCTGCTGCGCCACCAGGGAGGGCCATTTTTTGTTTTTTTTTTTTAAAGATTTATTTATTTATGCTTATAGAACTGGGGTACAGGCCAGAGGTGTGGTGGGTGAGAGGATTCACCAGAGACAGAGTGGGGATTGACTGAAATACACCGCTGAGGGGAGCATAGGTGGGTTAGGAGAGGTCTGCCATGCCATGTGGGTCAGCTCCCTGGCTGGGGATAGAACTTGTGCTGCAGTGGCTTCAGAGAGCTTCATAATGCAGTGCTTTAACCTATTACGCCACCAGGAGAGCCCCCGAGTCTTTATCTTTTTTGTCACTAACCCCTCAAAAGCATGAACCTTGGAGTTAGATGGTGTGTGATTCATAGTCTGGCTGTGTTCCTCACTAGATGAGTGTCCTTATTGCATACTTAGTTTCCTCATCAGTAAAACGAGTATAATTTGGAAAGGAGACAGTAAGGATTAAATTTAAATAAGTCACGCATTGCTTAATGATGGGGATACCGTCTGAGAAATGTGCCATGAGGTGACTTCCTTGTGCACACAGCGGAGTGTGTGATTCCACCCACCTAGAGGGCACAGCCTGCCACAGCCTGGGCCAGAGGAGGGCACTGCTTGCATCCAGGATCTAGGAGGTGCGTGACTGTGAATCGATGCCTGACACCTAGGAAGGCCTGGCAAATGGTGACCACTAGTAACATTTAACTAACATTTGCATTTCTTTCACTACCCTTTGTCAGTTTCAAGTGATGTCTCTTGCCTACTCCGTATTAACCCTGTGTGTACATGACATTTTGCTCTGTGCACAGTAACTTAGACATCCTGCGTTTGTGTGACTCCCCCTAGCTCCCTGTGATTACTTTGGTATGTTAGTTGCTTGGTTTTCTGATGGGAGACTTGGGTGGGGCTGTTAGGTTGTTCTTTGGACACTTAATGGCAGGCACCCTAGGGTGCCTTCTGGAAGAACAATCTAGCCAGCCAACCCAGGCTGGCTTTCCTCCACCCAGGCAGAATCATTTCTGGGATTTTGAGTGCATCAGAACTCCTTGTTTTGTTTTGTTTTTCCTAGCCCCATCCCCTTTCCTTTCCACGTTCCTTTCTCCCTCCTTCATCCACTTTCCATCTACTCTCGAGACATTTACAAATATACATTAACTCCACACTTCCTAACTAGGGCATTGTCTTTATTAACATTTGCAATTTGTGTGCATTATAGATCTTTTCATGACCTCTGCAGCGCCCCGGGATAAGCCATGGCCATTTATGTGTATAGTCTTCCACTTTGATGAAATGCGGATAAATTGAAAAATCTGCCAAGAATTGTTGTCCTCAGGATATTGGGAAACAAGCGCTCCCACAGTTAATTGTATGTGCTTTTTTAATTGTAGTTTAATAAATTGACTTCCTTTTTTTTTCTTTAAATTTGCTCTTTGAAAAATCTCAGAATATTAACATTTACACCTCACTTGTGGTCACTTGTTCATCCTCAGAGCTGAAATGGGTGAGTCATCAACAAAGTAGGGGAGATAAGTTTTTTTTTTGTTTGTTTGTTTGTTTTTATAATTCAGAAACAAGAGAAAAATTCCCTTAGGTCTTGTGCAGGGTAAATGGAAGTGATCAAGTGATCAGGCTTTTTCTGCCCTCTTGTCATTAGCATCAATGATCCACACCTGTGGTTTCACATTTTTTAAAGATTTATTTATTTATGCATATAAGAACTGGGGCACAGGTGTGAGGGCTGGTGGTGGGGGGCATGGAGAGGAGTCACCAGAGACAGAGTGGGGAGCAGAACAGACAGAGGTACTGAAATACACTGTTGAGGGGAGCAGCAGGGAGACAGGAGAGGTCTGCTGTGCCACGGGAGTCACTCCCCTGACTGGGGATCGAACACGTGCTGTGGTGGCTGGGTCAGCTTTATAGTGCTGTGCTTTCCTTGTGCTGAGGCCCCCGACACCTGTGGTCTTGCTCAGGCCTGGTGGTCTCATGCTCAGGCCTGGTGGTCTCATGCTCAGGCCTGGTGGCAGCACCTGGAGCATGGTGTGAGGCTGTGTGAATGGGCATACCTGAGCTGAGAGGCTGAGCATGTACGCACCACAGCAGAAGCCCTTGTGGCAGAGGCAGAATGCAGCAGGGAGCATCAGAGACCAGCTAAGAGAAGGAAGAGCAGGGGGGCCCAAGTTGCCGCCTCCCTGCTGCCTTGTTTCCCCTCCCCTTTGCGGATGATGCCAAGAGCTCCAAGCTACTCTTTCAAGCTGCCTGAACCTATGATGAACCTACCTAGCCTGGGATGATTGCAGAATGCTTCGGAACCATCGTAAGCATTTGGGGTAAGGAAAATTCACACACTGAGAGAGCATCCAATGAAATGTCATTGCAACATAATATTTTCTCCATCTTGCTGACTGATTGTTATTATTTAGATAAGAGGTCTTTAAGGTGCATAAGAATCACCAGGTAGTATGTAAGATTTTGATTCCCGGGTTCCACAGTCCAATCCAGGTTTTAAGGGGAAGGATGTCCTAAAGGAACTCTGCAGAGTTTTTTGGACTCCACCCCCTACTCCAGTGATTGGAAACTACAACTCCCAGAAATACCAAGGAGAGAAATGTGAGGACCCAAGGGTGGAGCTAAGCAGGCATTCTGGGATTTTAGGGGATATATGGGGGGGGTCATGTTCTTTGTTTTCTCTCTTGGGACTGCGTGGCTGGTGGCCATCAGTGTGTTACTGGAGTTCCAAGTCAGCGGAGCTGGTAGGATGTTCTAGTTACCTTGTATCTCTCTCTCTTTCCCTGAGCTGTTCCTTTTCCTTTCCCCTTTTGTAAATAAATCCATTATTGACCCTTTGTGTGTGCCTGCAGTATAATTAAACTTTAAGTGTGAAGGTGAGGACCTACAGACAGGTTGTGTGTGAACTGGTCTGCCCTGTAACACAGGGATTCTGCTTTACTGGACGAGTTGCTTCCTTGCCTACTTGCATTTAAAGCTGCCAGGCCTGAGCCTCCCTGGTGGCCTAGTGGGTAAGTCAGCACTATCAAGGCTACAGCCTGAGTTTGTGCCCCGACCAAGGAGCTGACCCACAAGGTGAATCTTCTGACTCCAACACTCCAGCACCTCTGGGCTACATACCAGTTCTACACAAAGTAAAATAAAATTGTTAAGGGGGTACCCCCTGGTGGCGCAGTGGGTTAAAGCACAGCACCGATAAGCTTAGGCCATTTCTGCATGAGTTCAATTCCCGCCTGCCCCAGAGGATATCCACATGGCGAGCAGACCTCTCCTGACCCGCCTGCTGCTCCCCTCGGCAGTGTACTTCATTGATCTGCCTGTTCTGCTCCCCACTCTGTCTCTGGTGAATCCTCTCACCCTCCACATCTCTGGCCTGTATCCCAGTTCTATATGAATAAATAAATAAATCTTTAAAAAAAATTGTTAAGGGGTCGGTTGTCCTAAAGGAACTCTGCAGAGTCTTATGGACTCCACCCCCTACTCCAGCTTTCTGTACCTTACACCGTACTCCAGTGATTGGAAACTACAACTTCCAGCAGTAGGGAGAGAACTGCGACAACCCAAGGGCTAGCAGGAATGAATTCTGGGACATTGGGGGGATAAATAGGGGACGATTGCATCTCATCATGCTCTCCGGTTCTCTCTCTTGCCCGGGAAACAGCTCTCCTGACCTTGTGCCTTGGTGCATTCAGTTAGCCTAGCCGTAAGATATCGCAATTACTTTGTATCCTGCTCTCTTTCCTTGGGTTGTTTCCTATTCCTTTCCCCTTTTGTAAATAAACCCGTTATTGACCCTTTTGTGTGTACCTGAAGTATAACCGAATTGAGAGGGTGCGGGTGAGGCCCCACAGACAGGCGGCTCAGTCCACTCTGGGCTACCCTGTAACAAAATCACCAGGCCACACAGAGCTGGCTCTCCTCGTTTCCTTGTTTCTATGCTTGGCTCTGCCGATTTTTCTAGGTTTGGCATAGGAAAGCTGGTGCCAGAGAAGGTGGCTGGCTAAACAGATGCAGCTGTGTCAGAACTGTTTATTCAGTGCTCACAGCACCACCTGATACAGAGAACCATCAGGTTGTTGCTTAGGGAAACACCTATGATTCCATTAATTATTTAGAGATCCAAAGTAGCCACCATTAATGAATTTGAATGTATTACAATGATCCTAATCAGAGTAACAGATGCAAAATGACAATATGATACACACAATTTCCCCCCAGCGAGTTACACACTATTAAGGTCTGTTGCAGTCAATGAATCCAGATGCTTCCTCACTCTTACTGACCATGAAAGATCCTGGTTTCATTACAGGAAAGAAAATAAGTTCATCCTGTCATCTTGCAGAGTTAAAGCGGGATCCAATTCAGCAGCTGGTAAGGCATCATAAGTTGGTTTGCAATAATCCTGCTTCCATTTCAGGATTGACTGAGTGAAAGAATTCTATTGCATCTGGGCTTATCATTCCCTTTACATTATTTTTATGCTTTCCCAGATGAGATGGTTTACTCTTGCTAAGAAAGTCTCCAATGGACTAAACAAGTTTTATACACACACTGAGTGAGAAGAAAGTGAACTCTTTTTATAGAGGGTAAATTCATTAAAATCAGAGAAACAAAACCAATGTCAACCACGATAAAATGGGAAGCATAAAGCTTCTCAGGAGTGTATTCTAATAATGTTGTCAGGCTCTGCTGTGCACCAGGCTACCCACGACAGTGTATCCCCCTTCCTTGTCCTAGGAATCATACAAAAGGAAAAAAAAAATGGGAAAGGAAACATCTCTGTCATTTTCAGAGAAACCAGGAGACAAATATAAACCACAGACGTTGCAACACCTGTAAGAGCTGCCAAGAGAAGCTGAAATCGGGAGTAGCTGCAGAGACTCAAACAAAAAGATGCAGTGCAGATGGTGAGGAAGGAACCCAGCCATGGCAAGTTGCAGATCACAGGAAGTGCCGGCAAAAATACTCATCCTGAAGGTGAAGGGCTCCTTTGAAGTGCTAAAGTTAACAAAATTGCTTTGGAAGGCAAGTTAGCAAGGCTGGGGGTGAGGTAGGCATGCTCCCCTCCTGGCTGGGCTCTGAAATAAAGGAGGGGGTTAAACAGAGAAGACTAGGAGGAGTCTTTTGGGGAGCAGCCTATTTCCTGAGGAATGAAACCTGAGAGGCTACCCCAGTCCTTCGCCAGTAAAAGAACATCTTAAATAGCTGCCTTGAGGTCATGGCAAACCTACAGTGATGAAAAGCCATTGAAAAACAAATCCTATTGGAGGGGGGGTGGAGAATGTGGAAAGGAGCAGCGAAAGTAACCAGGTGATAGAAATGCCATACAGAGATGAAAATTTTGTCCTCGGAACTTGTCATGATTAAAATAAAAACCTCCTCAGTGAGGTAACCATTTTGAAGAAGGAAGACCATGAAGCAGAAAAAAAGAATACAGAAGAGATAGTCACGTGTCTATGGAAAGATGAGCTGAGATTCGGGGTGAAATAAGCACAGAATGAAGACTCAATTGGAAGAAATGCGAGGGAGAGAGACCACAAGATACTAAGGGCATCTCTTGAGTAAACTACTGGGGAGCGTTTGTCCAGGTCCCTGATGGATTTCATAATTGCGATAGAAGGACTGAAGTGTTTTTTTCCTTTCTGGAATTGCAATTTTTTACTAGGAAAATTTTTTTAAATACACACGGTGGAGGGGAGGGAGAATAATGTAACCAAACCCCATGTGCCCACTCCCCGACTTTAGCAGTGATCGGTTGAATCCTCCCTCATCTACACCTCAAGGAATCCTCCATAGTGGGTGATGACCCATTATGTCATTTCAACCCTCAATACTTTAGCATATGTCGCTAAAATAAAAGGAATAGAAGAAATATTAAATACAACACCAGTACCATTATCACATTTACAAATAGATGGCAGTCATTCTTTTAAACCGCCAAATATCCTAGGTTCATATCTTTGTGATTGCCCCATAATTTTTGTAAAATTATGGTTTGTTCAAATTTGAGCATCAAATAGGGGCTATAACTGCAGTTGATTATGTCATGAGTCCCTTTCAACTAAATACTTTTTCTTTCATCTTAAAAATGTTATCTTTCATTGTGGTAAAATAGCAATAACACAAAATGTATGAATTTGATCACTTTTTGAAATGGTTCAGAAGTGTTAAGTACTTAGTTCACATTTTGTACAACCGATCTTGAACTCTTTTAATATTACAAAACCAAAATGCTGTACCCACTGAAAAACAGCTTTCATTTCCCACTCCTTTAACCCCCTGACAACCACTCTATTTTCTGTCGCTATGACTTTGACTATTCGCGATACCTCATATAAGTAAAATCATGTTGTATTTGTCTTTTTGTGACTAGATTGTGTCTCTAGGTTCATCCATGTTGTAGTATGTATCAGAATTTCCTTCCATTTTAAGGTTGAATAAAGTTCCATTGTATGTGTCTGTCACATTTTGTTTCTTTTCTCATCCATTATGGGCAGTTGTGTTATTCTGCCTTTTGACTGTTGTGAGTAATGTGACTGTGATTGGAGGGCTACAAATACCTCTTTGAGATCTGGTTTTCATTTCTTTTGGGTAAATATCAGAAGAAGAATTGCTGGATCATATGGTAATTCTATTTCCACTTTTTTTTTTTTTTTGGAGAAGCTGCCATACTGGGTTCCCTAGTATTTTCACCATTTTTTATTCCCACCAGTAGTGCACAGGACTGTAGTTTCTCCTTACCCTTGCAAACAGTGTTATTTTCTGTATATATATGTATTTGTAATGGCAGTCATCCTAATGGGTATGCAGTGGTATCTTATTGTAGTTTTGATTCCTATCAACTGAGGTATTGCTTGAAAGTTGGGCATTTGCATCTATTAATAGAAATATCTATTAAAAGCTTTCCCTATTTTTCATTTGGGTTTGTTGTTGAAGACTTATAGGAGTCATTGTATATTTCTGGATCGGAATCCCTCATCACATGTCCAATTTGTTGGTATTTTCTTCCAGTGCTCAGAAGCTTTCATTTTAATGTCGTCAATGGCCTCACCCACATAACAGTGCTCTCTGTCATCAGTATTATCCACCCAGTACTTAGGATTCTGCTTTCCAAACACATGGTGGAATTGCACTTTTTGAATTTAACTGTCACCTGGGACTTTCTTTTTTAAAGATTTATGAACTGGGGTACAGGCCAGAGATGTGGGGGGTGAGAGGATTCACCAGAAACAGAGTGAGGAGCAGAACAGGCAGAGTGATGAAGTATACTGCTGAGGGGAGCAGCAGGTGCATCAGGAGAGGTCTGCCACGCCATGTCAATCACCTCCCTGGCTGGGGATTGAACTCTTGCTGTGGCCGTGATAGCTTCATACTGCTGTTCTTTAACCTGTTGTGCCACCAGGGAGGGCCCAGGGCTTGATTTCGAATGAAATATAAGAAGTGATGTGTGTAACTTCAGAGAGGAGATAACAATATAGTCTCCATGTTCTCTTCTCAGTGACTGTAAAAGTATGTTTTTAGGGAGAGCCTCCATCAGCTCGTGACTGTGCCTCAGAACACCTGGATGGGCAGTGGTTTGGAAATATAAACTTTAGTGAATTTAAGCTAAGTGTCTGTTACTATGCCATAGCCTAGTTCTAACTAATATAACTCCTAAATCTTTATCTCCAGCATCTTCCTATACATAGGGATCATAAATCAACCAATTTTTCAAAGCAGACCTCATTTTGGGTAATTTTATTATCTTCAAAATGGCCAGTTTCTAAATGTAAAATGAAGTGTGACTACCGTTTTAATATACCTTTATAAGATCTTGGAACAATGACTTTACAACCCTTTCAACCATGAAATACAGTAAGAAATAATTTTATATTGGGACCCAGTAGACATATAAATCAGCAACAAAAACTTTGTGAAATAATATTTAATGTTACTATGTATGAAGCATGATGTTCTATTTCATCTTATTTCACTTAAAAATGCTTATTGAAAATCACTAAATGGATTCTAATGATCCAGCAATGGGTCTTCACCTGCAGTTAGAAAAGTGCTGATTTAGGATGTAAGCTTTGGGGTGGGAATGCCTGCGTTCAGTCCCGGTTCCTCCATTCACCACTGCTATGGATAATTCAGTAAGATGTCTAACCACAGAGCTGCCATTTCCTGTGCTATGAAACAGGATGCTAATCTACCTGTTGTGTAATTAAGCTACATTATAATATAACATATTAATATTATATCTATATTTATCTATCTCTAGCCATCATATTTCTTGAAACATGTTAAGAGGTCATAAAGTGAAAGACACAATCTAGGTTGAGAAGATAAATCCTAGATTGACTAGAAGATCAGAGGACATAACTTTTCAGGATTAGTGGAAGGACTTATTCATCAGTGCTGACATATCCATGCCCCCACCCCCACAACCCCCAGGCTATCAGCCCCTGACCCCATGACCTCCTCATATGAGCTCACCTAGCACATTCTTTCTATGCAAGCTAAGCTGGTGGGCTCCCCATAGGTGTGAGGTTTGGACCCCAGAATTTGTGCATGATGAGGACCAGAATTTACAGTGAACTTGGAGTTAATCTGCTCTTATTATATTATTGTCATTATATTACATACATTATATTACATATTATATACATTATATTATTGTCTTAGTCTTCGTGTCAGTCTAAATGACTTTGCTGGGGAAGAATACTTCTGGACTCAATATCCTGTTCAAATCACTAGTTCCAGGGCCAATCATAAGATAGTGTGTTCTTTCCGACCATTTGTTGTCTTGTCTGTACAATTCATTATAAGCTTGCAGTCGCGGCTCAATAAATATTTATCGATGGAGGTTGTCTATAATACCTTTACCCCCTTTTTTGTTTTCTTAGACAACATCTATTAATTTTTCAGTTCTCTACTTAAAAATTACTCCCCACCCCCCACCCCACCCCCAACCTGTGCTTTTATCCTCAACTCCCAAGATATCTCTTGGCTTTATTTTCTTTATATTTCCCAGAAAATTTATGAAATTTCATGTTGTCTATTTTTTGCTGGAGTATGAGCTCTGTGAGTGTAGGAGGTGTTATGATGGATTGTAAACTAGAACCAATCACTACTGTTTTTAAAAAAATATATAATCACCTTTATTTTATATTTTTGAAGATTTATTTAGTTATGCATACAGAACTGGGGTACAGGCCAGAGGTATGGAGGGTGAGAGGATTCACCAGAGACAGAGTGAGGAGCAGAACAGGCTGCTCGAGAGCACTGCTAAAGGGAGCAACAGGTGTGACAGGAGAGGTCTGCTGCGCCGCTGTGTGGTCCCCTCTGGGGCCGGGGATTGAACCAGCACTGAAACAACTGCCACAAGCCTACAGTGCTGTGCTTTAACCCACTGCTTCACCAAGGAGGGCCCAATCACCACCAGGGTAGTATTTTGAGATCGCTATATATCTTCCTAGATGAGAATTGAGTGTGAGTATGGACCAGACTGCTCATGTATATGGATGTGTTTCAGTTCCTTTACCTGCCACAGGCAGAATAGGATATTATTTCACAGGATTTTGTGAGGATGAAGAGAAATTCTACATGCAGAGCCCAGAGAGCCAAGTAGGATTCCAATAGTTGACCTATGAATGAGGGTCCCTCTTCCCCTCATTCTCATACAACCTTCAAGTCAAAGAATCAGTTGCCCTAGACATGGCTAGAGAGAGAGTCGCATGGAATGTTTTGTGAGTGGTGAACAGATCTTAGGATGAGGGGATGTTCTGTGGGCAGGTAAATTTGGAGATGGACTTAAAACAATTTATGCATATTTCTTTACAAAAGACTTCTAAGAGACTTTAATATGCTAATACGCCTCATGAATTTTCAAAAAGGGGCTAGAGGTGCAACATTTTTGACTTATTGACCTGAATGATTGTCTCATGAAGCACACTTCCCAACATGCTGAATCCTGATGCCAGAATCCACTGGAGTCTTTCTTTAGGATCTCCTGGGAAGCAGTGGTCAAGGCCGAGGAATAAAGTTGTGAGAAGTGGGCAAGGCTGCCTGCCTCTCCCCCTCATGGGGGTTGCCACCAGTTCTGTGAAGTAAGAAACCAAGGTCCCCAAAACAATTTCATTGATCTTGCAAAGCTTTAGCAGCAAAGCCATAAACAAATACACCCTCTGAACAGCAGTTAGTTGATGCTGGCTAACGAAACCACTCCTCTTGCTAACATTGATTTTATCTTTAACTAGCTATTCTCCCAGAAGAACCAAAGGAGGCGATTTTATTTCTGTTGATTCCATTCTTGAGATCGTTATGTTGATTATGTGTATTCTCTTTTTTCGTGTAGATGTTTGAAATTTCCCTAGGAAACATTTTCTTCTGCCTAAGATTGCATAGAGCATCATTTTAAAGCATAGTAAATGTTGCTGAGTAGAAAAATGCATGCATTACCATGCATTTTTGCAAAGTAAGAGGTTTATATCTTTGTAATTATTTTCAATGTGTGTTTATTGATTTTTATAATACAGAGATATTAACTTGAAAGGGAACAAATTACATACAACAAATTAAGCACTTGCATGGATTAGAAAATCGAGGTAGTGCACTCAAGGCATGACTAATACTAGAGTGTTGCATGATAAGAAGAACTACATGGTTTTACATCACATCTGGGAGAATTTCAGCCAGCCACTTGTGTGAGAAGTTCTTTAACTGAAATGCAGGTGCAGGGTGGCACACATTTATGGAGTCTTATCACTAAATAACACTTTGGTTACTCTTTGATGTTATTTATTGAGTTACTACTAAGTTTCTTGAATGATTTTTTTTTCAAATATTTACTACAAGTTTTAATATAATTCATATGGCATATTCTTAAGAATGTAGCCATATATGAATGCAGAAAAACACAAAGATATAAACTCAATAATCTTGGCATTCTAATATCCAAGACTTGATTTTGGTGCTCATTGGACTAAAGTTGTTAATTAGCTAAATTATTGGTGTGATTAGTTTTACCATCCCTTAATATTTCTTTCAAATGGTGGAGAGGACAGATGAAGCAGAGGCCTGCATTTGGAGATTTTGCAGAGAGCCCAGTGCTGGCCGGACTCAGGCCATGAAAATGTCCACATTGAGAACTGCTTCACACAGACAAACTTCCCTACTTCACCAAGTACAAGAATAGGGCCTGCAGCTAGTACTCCCAGGTCAGGCTCACCTGTGTTCCTGCACTGCGTAAGATCCTGTTCACCACCACTTTCTTTCCTCCCTGGGAATTGGCATCAGTTTTATTGGGGAATTCCTCAATGTCAGCATGGATTTGGTCAGCTGGATGGGAGCAAACACTGTCATTTCCAGGAATGCCTTCAAGATCATGGGGAGTAAAAAGTCATTGTTGCTGCCTTGGGCTGGACCACCTCTGGACTTTTTTTTTTTTTAAAGATTGATTTATTTATGCATACAAGAACTGGAGTACAGGCCAGATGTGTGGGGAGTGAGAGGATTCAGCAGAGATAGTGGGAAACAGAACGGGCGGATTGATTGAAATATACTGCTGAGGGGAGCAGCGGGGAGACAGGAGAAGTCTATGCCGTGTGGGTCACCTCCCGGACTGGGGAGGTGGCTGCAGACAGTTTCACAGTGCTGCACATGAACCCGTTTCACCACCAGGAAGGGCCCAATCTCTGAATGTTGTATGTCTTGCTGCATCTTCCTCTGGGCGGGACACACACCATCAGCAGCCCAGATTCTAGCATCAGCATCATTTTACCACCTTTTTACCACATTTACAGGCATGTCTGGAGGATGACACACTAAGCCTGTACCACACTTCCTGGCAGGCACTCATCTTATTGGTGTTTGGAACCTTTGTCACGAGGCCTCTATCCACCTGTTCCCTGGGTGGCTGACTGGCACTGTGGGCCTGACGGTGGTGATGCGCTGCTGGTCTTCCGCGTTGACTCATCTATGTTTACTAGGAGACCTGGTCTAGACATTCAGATTCTTTTTTAAAAAATCTCCAGGTTTCAGAGAAATAGACAGTATTTGAAAAGTCGAAAAGATAAAGTGAAATAAAAAAAGACAGTGACAAATGATTCTTACCCTCTTAAGCAATGGATCAAAAGCCCCATGACGATGGAAGTGTAGCTAAGCTCAGCTGGGCAAAGCTTTCAGGTGATGGAGTAACTGAAGGAGTTCAGATAGCTCCTCTGTCCAGTAACTCAGTTTTTCACTTTTAATTTGTTTTCCTACTAGTCATGGGTGGACTAATCCTCACAGAGGATTTCAAGATGGGGAATAAAAATTCATCAGGGTCCTGGAAAGACACTTCATGGTCCCCATACCCTCAGCCTGCTTCTCTCTAAAGACTGAAGTTGGAGTTTGCAGAATTCAAGGCCAGGTGGGTAGCAATCCTGCATTTGATCAGTGTTGGGTACTGTCGGGTAAATGGAAGTTATCAGGAGTGTTCTGCCCTCTGCCATCAGCATCCATGACCGACACCTCTGGTCCTATACATGTGCCTGGTGGCAGGCCCCTGGGGTATGGTGTGGGTATGCATTAGTGGGCACATTTGAGCCGGGAGACTGAGTCTATAAGGGAGGCAGCAAAGGCATGTGCGGCAGAGTGGGGTGGAGGCCAGCGACGAGAGAATGCCAGAGAGCCTAGAAAGAGAGAAGATTCACCAGGGGCTGGGAGCCTCCTGACCCCTGTCTCTCTCCACTTACCCCTGTGCCCCTTCTCCCACTGCCAAGCATTTGATTGCTTCACTACAAATGGTATAGACAAGTCATTAAAAGCCTGAAAGAGGGCACCAGGATTCTCCTTTACCCATCTATCTGGGTCACAGAGAAACTGCTGTGACTCTTGTCTTCTCCCCTCCTAAGATGATTTAGATGGTGGCATTTTAGAACTCAAAGGTGGGGCTTGGGAGAGTAGGATGTGGGAAGAAATAAGAGAATTACTTGAATATCTTCTTAGGAGGAATCTGAGGTGTCCTTTAATTTTTTTTTTTTTTATTGTGCTGATGTGTCCCTGACATATCATGACTAGCCCTGGGCAAAAGAAGGTGTGAGAAGCAGTAATCAAGAGATTGGGAGTCCTTGGACCTGTTTTATGGTTTCAGATTGAGAGATGGAACTTTTCAAACAGACCACCTCTACTCTTTAAAAAAATTTTCTTTAATTGAAGTAGCATTGGTTTATAATATTATATGTGTTTGAGGTATGTATCATTCTGTATCAGCATCTCTATGCTACCTAATTATGGTCACTGCTGACACTCTAATTCCTTCCTTCACCGTTGTAGTAAGTAAACTGATCAGGCTTTTTACACCAGTATCCTCTGTGGCTGTCACCTGCGGCCTTGATCGTATGAAGGCAGAAAGTGCTTGGGAGTATGGACACAGGACAGGCCTGCCTGATTGTGGACACCTGAGCATGAGTGTCCACGCATGCATCAGTGTGCACACCTGAGCCCTGAGGTCAGGGTTAGAAGGACAGCTGAGAGGACGAGCAGCATAATTACAGATGAGGCCAGACCACAAGAGAACACCAGCGAGAGCCAGAGAAAGAGTAAAGATTGTGGGGTGTGGGGAGGCTCAGTTGCCTGCCTGCCTGTCTCCCGGCGCCCCCTGTGGGCTCTGCACCTGTTTGTCCCATTACAACCACCCCCATCCACTTTTATTACAGAGACTGTAGACATCTGTTTGGTTTCTTATACCTTATACCTTTCCTTTTGGTTGATTGTATTTCTTGGGTTTGAAAGTTACAGAAATAGCATTAACTCATGAGGTGCACTTTTTTTTTTTAAAGATTTATTTATTCGTACAGAACTGGGGTACAGGCCAGAGATGCGGAGGGTGAGAGGATTCACCAGAGACAGAGAGGGGAGCAGAACAGGCAGATCGACGAAATACACTGCTGAGGGGAGCAGTGGGCAGTCCAGGAGAGGTCTGCCACGCCATGTGGTCGCCTCCGGGGCAGGCAGGGATCGAACTCATGCGGAAGTGGCTTTAGCTTCTCAGTGCAGTGCTTTAACCCGCTGCGCCACCAGGGAGGGCCATGAGGTGCACTTTTAAAAAGTTGTTTAGAATGAGTGTCAATGCTTCTTATAAGTTGGACAGTTCTTATAAGTTGCAAATTCACATTTGCAAGCTGGTTTACAACAAAGCTTTTCACTCTTGTGGAGATTAAACAATGATATATTGGTTTTGCTGGTATCTCACCCTGTCTAGATTTCCCTCCCTTTAAATAAATACGAAAAAGTTTTCTAAACTTTCTATATTGCCTCAAAGTTTATGTTGGCAAATGTGTTTTCTACAGGGTCCTCAATTTACATATTATTTCTCTATAAGTTTATATCAAAATGCTTATTTGAAACGCAGCACTTTTCCCAAAGGCATATTATGCATATAATTGGATTTTCACACAACTCTTTTCATCCATAATGCACATGAAATAGTGTACATTTATATTAAAAACTAAAAAGCAGGCCCTCCCTGGTGGGATGCAGCACTGCAAGCTGGCGCAGCCGCTTCTGAGTAAGTTCGATCCCCGCCCAGAGGTGACCCACATGGCACTGCAGACCTCTTCTGACCCGCTCACTGCTCCCCTCAGCAGTGTACTTCGTTGAGCTGCCTGTTCTGCTCCCCACTCTGTCTCTGGTGAATCCTCTCACCGCCCCTGCTCCTCTGGCTTGGCACCCCAGTTCTGTAAGCATAAATAAATAAAATCTTAAAAAAAAAACCTAACAAGCAATGACTAAAATAACACACATGACTAAAAATATGAAGATTGAAACCTGCATTTTTATTTATAATGATGAGATGCTTGAAGAAAACTATTTTAATTGAGAATTGGGGAAGGGTTTTAGGATCATTAAAGCAATCTATTAGGTGACCCTTTATTACATCAACAGATATCTTTCTATTCACTTATCCAAGTGTACTACTACTACTTACTGCTCATATAACCCAGCCATGATGAGACAATTCTTTGACATCATATATAAGTTAAAGAGCGGCGTTTGACAAGACTGAGTAAGAGAATTGCTGCTGAGCATGGAAGGTCATCTCTAGGTCCTCTACAGCACCTTCAATGAAGATATAAATGAGGTTTCTATGGAGTGAATGATAAAGCCCTCACACCTTAAAGCCCTGTAATTTAAGGTGATAGTATTTAGAGATGGAGACCTTTGGAAGATGAAAATTATGTTTAGATGATGCCTGATGAGATTAGTGCTTTATATGATGAGCAACGGACAGCATAGTGCTCTTCTCTCCAATGTGAGGACAAAGGAGGAAGTCAACTGCAAACCAAGAGGAGTGTTCTCATTAGGAATTTAATTGACTGGCACCTTGATATTGGAACTTCCAACCTTCAGAACCATGGGAAATAATTTCAGTCATTTGAGACACCCAACCTATGTTGGTATTTTGTAATAGCAGTTTCAGCAGACTAATAGAAGGGCCAATTTATAGAATCCTATGAGCCTCTCCATAAATGAAAAAATGTGATTTATAGCACAGTTCCAGGGTTGGGTTTTCATCAAATGGTAAAAGGGAAAGAGTATATTGCAAAGTTTAAGGGCGTAGAAAGGCAGGTTTGGATAATCAAGTTGAGAGTGTAGGCTAAGCAGAGGAAAGGAATGTTCTAGAAGAATTCATCTTGTGGAGGAATGGAGTCTTGGAGAACAAAGGTCACTTTAGGGCTGTTATGCAACAGAGTGGACAAACCTCACTTTACTGTGATACTCAGTTTGAAATTTAAAGATGTATGTGTGTATGTTTCAAGTAAAACCCACACCTTTCAACTTCTCTCCTTTTTTACATGAAAATTTGCTGCATATCTTTCAAGACCTCATCATAAGTCACTTGGTGGTGTGTAATTCTTTTGTTTAATGGTATTTATAAATGTTGGTTCACTGCTTTAGATGATTTTCATAGTTAGTGCTTAAAGAAGGCATCAAGAGTTCTGTGCAATTGTCCAACAAACTAATCTTCCTTAATTTTAAAAACTAGCCTGTTTGCATTAAAAGAAAAAAAATCAAAGACCTGGAACATTCATTGTTCTCAAATGTGAATATATATGTTAGATGTCGGCCCAGACATAGTTTAAACACATTAGTCCCACCCACACTTCACTCCAGCTTGAAGAGGAATGAATGTAGATGGGTTTGCAGAAATTTTTCTTAACTTTTTACAGATATTTCCTTTTTTTTTTTTTGCTGCCATAACATGTACTTTTCTCTTTTGAGCTGCTTTTAAGAATTGCCTGAGATAATGTTCATGTAGGTGCCTTGTGAACCGGTCAAGTTACATGCATGTGTTAATTCTTCTCTGCTACTCAGCTACAATGGCTGTACTCAAACACATGCTTTGAAGGCAACTTTCAGATCCATGGGTTCCAGTGGCACATCTCCCCTGCTACACTACTGGGCTTACTTTTTAGTGAATGCTAAATGCATGTGGCAGGATCCTGACCCCAAATCATTACAATGGATAGACTGTGCGTGCAGAGCTTAAACTATACGTGTGTGCTTGCTGCCACATGATGGATATAACTGCTTGCTGAGAATTTGATTTATTTTCCAATAGTTTAGCATCCCTCTGCTTTTATCTGATATGACTATTTTACAAGCGTGTGTACCAAGCATGGCTTCAAAATTGCAGGTTATGAAATACAGAAAATGGAACAATTGCCGTGCATAGCAGAAATCTTCCTGTTCAGTCTGTGTGCTGTATATTTTAAAGTAAGATGGACTGCTGAATGGTGATGGGGCTTGCCTTGGGCTTCATCATTTTTTCCTTACAGGTGAAAGGAAATGCAAGACTTTCTTCTTCATTTTCAACTTCATATTGTTAGTTGGTTTTTCACAGGCTGGTTTGTGATGATGGGTTTCTGCCTTATCCTTTGTTGGCATAATAAAAACGACATGATGATGGGGGAAGAGAGCAGTTTCCCTTTAGCTTGGAAGCGAGAAGCTGATACCCGTGATGAAAACCTTGCAAACCGATGGGGAGGCTTCTCTCTCTCCCATTTCACTTCAACTCAAATCTCTGTTTTTTCAATAATATACTTACCCGCTGAGACATGCCTCTCGGAAATGCTCTGCTATTCTATATATGCATATGTTTGTGTGTGGAGGAGACCAGCGAGTGGGCAGACGGAGCAGCAGATATAGTAGCAGAGCCACTCAGTTCCTAGAAGGACAGCTTGCTTCGTAGGAGGTTATATTTATTTCGGGCTCTTACCTGAAATATCCCTCATTCCCTCCCAGTCAAAATTGACTCTGGGTTGTGTGTAATTGGTATCTAAGAACAGAGAAAATTGAGGGCTGGTTTAACTCTGATAACACCTCTATTCTGCTGCAGGTTTCTCTTAGCTCAGCTGTGCAGAAGGGATTGCTGGCCGGTGTGGGGCCCTGATTGTCATCATTCGGAGCAGACTCAGGCAGAAGTCAAGTGTGACAGACCCAGGAACTGGTGCCCGTGTAGCGGGAGATGGCATGTTAGTGGGCAGGACAGAGAGGCCCCAGTGGAGAAATGTGCACCTGCTCATTGGCTGTTTCTGGGGTGTCAGTCACCTGGGCCTTTCACCTGGACTAGGTAGCTACCAATGCGTAAAAGTGCTTGCTGAAAACCCAGGCTCAAGCCTTGTGGATAACTACTCCACTTTCATGGTTAGATGACTCCCTGTCAACTTATGTTCCTTCTATGCCTCGGCACTCCCGACTCTGTCCATTTTGGGAACATACTGCCTAGGTGTCTCTTTCTACTGCAGTATAAAAGCCCGAACATTTTTTGAGCTTTTACTATGTTTCAGGCACCAGGCTAAGTATATCACGTTGTCTTCATAACTCTACAAATGAAATAGGTGCAGTCATTGTTTCTGTTACAGAAAGGAAGGTAAGCTAGCAAGAGGGTAAATGACGTGTCCAAGGTCACACAGCCATGAGTGGCAGAGAGGGATTTAATCCTAGTGCTTTGACCTTGGAGTTTGAGTCCTTTACCTGATCCTTGGCATGACATTTGCTGGGATACAGCAAATATTAAATGTTTCTGAGGTACTAAATTCTGGTTTAGGTGCTAGATCAACACCTAATACTAAGACAAAGTATCGTGTTTGGCTCATTTACTCTATTGAGCAGGGGAAGTCAGACGTCAAACAAGCAAAGAATACAGAACATCATAAATGAGGATAAGAAAGCCTGAAGAGCCAGGACCAGGTACTTGAGGAACTGGTAGAAAAAGGAAGCATAGTCTGGGTGGTTAGAGAAAACTTCCCTCAGGAGATGGTATTTGAACTTGAATCCTCATGAGAAGAATGGCGCCACGGAAATTTGTGGGAACAAAGAGCTCCCTGCAAAGACAGAAGCAAGTGGTAAGGACACACTTAATGTGCTCAATGGTCACAGAACAGGTCACCGGAGTGCCCGGAGCACCCAGAGTGCAGGGGACATGACAGGAGACCCAAGCAGGGACAGGAGCAGGAGACCATCACATAGGGCTTTGTGGCACTTGGAGAGTGACCCAGACCCCCTCTCCTGGCTCCACGTGTGGTACTTTGCCCTGACACCATGCTCAACTCTTGCCATTCACACAACTTTGTAATTTTTCACTTCTTGCCACTCTGTGAGACAAGGAGCTCCCGAGGCAGTGAGCATGTTTTACACATCCTTGCGCTCCTGTGCCCAGGTCCGCACGCAGCTCATGGGAGGTAATAACTGTGCTGAACTCTACTGAAAGTAAATGCAACTAAAGGATAAGAATACCCTGGGCCAAGAGGAGCATAAAATTCAGTGGGAATTGTACAGAGGCTATAGGAAGGAAGAGTGTGATGGGGCGATGCCCCCTCCTCTCTTACACTTCCCTTCCACATCCCTTCCCACCTCGATCCTTCCTTTATTCCCTGCCTCCCTCCCCCTTTTGCTGAGGACTGTTGTGCTCCACTGCAGCCAATACTTTCAGGGTGTCATTTTGTAAATTGCTGCTCCAATTGGGTGCAGCCTTGCATTGAGTCAATCGGGGTGTCTTCCACCCCTCTCCCCACACTCGCACCCCTGCACCCAGCCAGTGGCTCTGACTTGAGCCAATCAATTTTTCTCTAGAAATGCTAAACTCTAACAGAATGATACCTGGCTGGAAAAGCAGCTGGAGATGATTTATTCAAGTTGTACCCTGTCAGGTTATCAATTTGCTGTTGCTGCCTTGATCCCCGCAACGACCTTTATTCTTGTCCCTTTTGCATCCATTTTTTAACCTACTCTTTCAATTCTGTGAGCTGTGCTGTAGCTTTTTATTAAATCTCCTTTTTGATTACGCGAGGCAGAATGAATTTCAATAGTTTGTAACCAAAGAATCCTATCAGATACGTCTAATAACACTGACATCTACCCCATCTTGTATGACAGAACTTCCTCAATCACCTTGAACTTTCCTAAAATATCTCTTCCTCCTATGACTGACTAAGGCACCTAGACCATTATTCCCCATAATTGCTAACTCTTAATCAATTTAGGCATTGAGTTTTTTTAATAACCATGCAACAAGTATGACTGGGGTTACATCTTTTCACTCTTTTTTATTCAAAAATGTGGTGGAGATCAGAGGTGCCCCCAGGTAGGCTGCGATTAAAATCACCTTTAAGAAGATAGCATGTGAAGTAAATTGCAGTGTTTCTCTACTTCTCCCACTTTTACGCAAGATGCCAGAAATCTGGCTTACATGGATTTTGGATCTTTGCTTTGGTGGTGTGATATATCAGACTTTGTTTTGACAATACTGGTTTAAGATGTTTATTCTACAGTTCTGAGTTTAAAATGCTGTTAGTTATTGCTGTTGTTGAATTTGCCTGTGGTTTTATTGACCTACCATCAATAAAGAGACTTTCCTTTAAAAGAACATGAGATTCAGATGATTATCAAAGTAGCAATGTAGAAGCCTGAATCTTCAGCCATGGGGTGAGCCTTGAACTAGCAGAAGAGCTGTTCTTCTGTTTTCAAGGAGAAGGGCTGGACGTTATAGCTGGCTATGGGATCTCCCCCCAAGAAGGACGGTCTCTTTTCATCCTCTCTTGACTAAATTGTCTTGCAAATCTTACAGGACACCAAATATAGGGCACTTGATAAGGTCTAGGATCAGCTGGACATTAGCAAATGCTTGTTGGTGGACTGACTGTCCACCTTTGTTCATCTCCCCATAGTGAACAATTGTCTTTGTCTGCTGAGTGCCTGCTCATTTTTTTTTCTGTAAGAACTAGATTTCTTTTGGAAACTTTTCTCCACATTCAAAGTTTACCTGGTTCTGTCTATATAACCTCACTGTCATCTCTGATCTGGCTGTTTAACCCCCTCAGGCCATGGAAATGAAATACAATCCTCAGATTTTCTTTAGAACTTCTGGAAAGAGACTGCCCCCTTCCAGTAGATTTTATGACATGATAGGAAATGGCTGTTAGCAACACTCCTGCATGCAGTGAATGATGGAATTTGTGAGGTAATTTCCTAATAACTGTCTGGGAGCACCTGAATCCAATCTTGAAGGCCCAGAACTGATCTGAAGACTTACGCTTTCAATGATCTGAACCCACATGTTTCCTTATTGCCTCAGTTTGTTTCCCTAAATGAGTTCTGATTGATTAGCTCTGAGAACATCACACTTTACAGAAGAGAGGGCTGGCGCATCTTGGAGAAAGGAACTCCACCTCCAAAGTGCCTGTGTACCTCTCATTGCAGAGTGGAGACCACAGTCAGAGGAGAAGAGATACACTGTCTTCTCTGTTAACTCATACAAAAATGGTGAAGTTCTGTTCAGGTGAGCAAGGAGGGTATCTTGCAAGGCCCCCAAGTGGCAGGAAGAACTTCAGGGCTTGGATTATTACAGAAGAGAAATACCAGCACTGTCAACAAGAGTGATGTGAAACAAAAGAAAAACATCCTTTTCTTCTCCTCCTCCTTTCTTTTTTTTTAATGTTGTAAATATTCACTGGTGAAACAAACTATCAAGAATAGTTTTTTTTTTTTTCTCCAAAGACTAGACTTCTAAGTTTCTCTAAGAGCTGATACTTACAGAATAACTAGCCTAGGAATAAGCTAGCCTAGGAAGGAAAAGTCACCCCTAGTAGGGTGCCATGTCTTTGATGAAGTTTCCCAGAATATGCCTCGAATCTGGAAAAGCTTCTCCAGAACCAGGGCATGTGTCCACCAGAGAGAATGCCCTGGAACATGTCGTGATTTTATATATGCTAGGAATCAACTTGTCACAAACCTAAATTCTTTATTGTTTCACTAGAGTGACAAACCACAGGACCGTTGTCTGCAGCCACTTCCTTTCCCCAGCATGGTCTCACGGCATCAAAGAAGCAGACCAGACTTTGTCTGAGTGAAAATGGAACCACCTATAGAGTGGTCTAAAGGCTATGGGAAAATGAGAATATAAACAAGAAAATGGAAATGCAGAGAAGGCTTGGGACTGGGGTGTACAGAACCAGACACAGGGGGAATGTGTCAAAATGGAAGATAACAAGGATGTTACAGGTGAGACAAGATAATGGAAAAGGTGGAAAAACTCCAGGGAAGTAAGAACTGACTTCAAAAATCCTTGAGTGCTGAGTGGATTAGTGTGGTCAGTGGAAAATCTGGTGATGTTGGAAATGGATTGTTCTAGAAGCTTTCTTAGAGTTAAGGGAAACAGGGTTACCGTAGGAACCCATCCTTTGGAGTTCACTAGGAAACAATCTTCTATATTAAATGGAATGATGGGACAGATTAAAGTGGGGTCCCTACCCTATCACAATTTCCCTTCACTTAGTAACCCCCTCTCCTCCTGCGTCTATGAACTTTGCTTGTTTTTATTCATACTTATGTGTACATATCTGAGTACATTTGCATTAGCTGAGATACTTTAATTAAAAATGAGTGGCTTTTTGAGTCTGTTGTTCCGCTTCTATAGGTTCTTGCCTCCCATCTTTGAGAGAAGGAATGTAGTTTTAAAATAGCAACAAGTCACATATTGCGTTCATTATTTGGCGGAAGCAGATGAAAACGGAATTAGAGTTGACTGGGGTGTTGAACCTCAACACCAATTTCATCTCATTATTAGATGCATGATAATTTATACAAATGGCTTTCCCCAGTGTTTAGTTTCATCATCTGTGAGTCCTGGGTAATAAGGCCTTTCTTTCAGGAGTGTTATGAAGATTAAATGACCATGTGTGTGTCACCTTAGTGTCCCTGACAAGGCTGCCATCTTGAGCATAGACTATAATGTGAATGGTGTCCTTTGGAGTTTTGCAGCGAGAACTCCTGGTCCCCACACCATGCGATTAGCTGAGACCTACTTCACTTTTAGAGCGATCATAAGATGACTTGAGTTGCCTTTCCTTTGGATTTTGACAAGAGCAACTCTTTTTTCACATTTTTGGAGAGTCTTTGTGGGCACAGTGGTAGCAGCTTGTCTACCTGGTTATCGCTTGCCTTCATCTCTGGTTTCTGCCAAGACCTTGTTCGCCATTCAATTTTTCGTAACTGCTACTGCAAATCTGGTCCCTTCACCTTCATTCCCTAAAGACAATGTCACGAGGTTTGCTGTGTGCAACAGATTTTACTGAAGGTTTGGATAACAGAGCAGAGCTCCAGCATGGAATAGAAAGGGCATTTAAAATAAAATATTTGCTTTTACTATTCATAAACCCCCTTCCCAGTCTGGCTCCGGGGAATTCTCATTTGATGTCTTGTTCTTTCAACTCTGGCAGCCTCTCATCTCTTGGGGTTGACTCCCGTAGTACTTTCTAGCTTGTCTGATTCTCAGATTTCCTTGTCCTCCAAAGCCCAAGTCCACATCTGCCATTGGGAAACAGAAACTTTCTTTTACTTGATTACGTATCACATTTAACTCCCACTTCACACTGGGCTCTGGAGTCCACCTTTGCTAATTCTAGAAATGCACATAGGTGTCCATCTACCGTGATGTGAATGCTGTCCCTTCTCTACTATGTAAAAGTGCTGCCATCATTCATTTTGTAAAACAATAGTTCCTCGTCTCCTGATATCTGTAAAGTGTTAAGCCCTTCACAGAAGCTCAGCAAATGGAAGCTAATGATAGAATGAAAATGATAATACTGTCAGTAAAAACAAAGTGAATATGGAGTTTGTCTCTAATGTATAGGGCATGTGGTCCCATTCTTACAGTGGGGGAACATTGCTAGATTCTGGGTTGGCAGCAGAAGAGTTCACATAGCACCAGCTGTCCCAGATGCCATCATTAACAACCGTTCTCACCTACACTGTGTGTGTGGCTTGGGGCTTGTTCTTTGAGTTACCCAAGACACAAGTGATATACATCTCACTATCACAAATGCATCCATGAGAGTAGAAATATCACCAAATTCCCTCCTCAGGAGGTCTTGCCTGGCCACCCCTCCCTTCTCAATATTCCATCTTCCACTTTCCTTCTTCATCTGCTGAACGATGATCATCATTTGACAGGTGATATTTGTCTAGATACCCTTTTGTTTCCCCTCTTCTACAGGAAAACAGCCCCACATGGGCTGTGATTTTATTTTGTCTTGTTCAGTGCTGCATCCCAGGGTCTAGAACAGAGCCAGGCTTGTTGTGAACTCGGTACAGATTTGCTGGATATTTACTGACTGACTGAGGAACTGAATATGATAACAATTGTTCTAGTCTTTTATGTTCTGCTTTATTTTTCACAGAGGGTTTCACATACGTCGCTTTGCCTAACCTTTCCCCAATGTAAGGGCAGGTAAGGAAGCTGGGCAAGCTTGACGGTGCAAGCTCTCTGGGTCACCTAGCTCATAAGCGGTCCATCAGGGGTCCTGAGCCCTACACTCTGACTCCAGCCCTAGTGTTCTCGCTGCCGCATTTACCAAGTCACAGCAAACAAGTGCTATTTGCATAAAACATAACAAATACTTTGCAGTAGAAAGAGTGATGGGAGTGTTCCGGGCTAAGTGGCCCACAGTGTCTCTGCTGTCCCATTATCCTAGTCTAAAACACTTGGCTGAGAGGGTCTTTCCTGCCAAAGTGAGGACAGGTAGCGTATACATCACACGGCACCACACCAGCTGCAGCCTCAAATGTCGAGGCCCTGTGCCAAATGGAACAAAAGCAGACCAGACTCACTGTGAGCCTTTCATGCACAAGTCTCAACTCACTCAACAGCATCAGAAATCCCACAGAAAAGAGCAAACCCCTGTGGGTGGATGGGCTAGGGGCTCACGTTTATCATAATAAAATCTCACATTTGTCAAGAGATTTATAGTCACGACATTTCTTTAACATTTACCACCACATTTGATTTTTGCATTTTTAAAAGGAAGGTTCCTGATTAAAGGGAGACTAACATGAATTTGTCTGCTTTACAGATGAAGAAGCTGAGGCCTGGACAGATTGTGCAATTAGTCTAATGTTAGATTATTCTTGTGGGACAGAATTGAATTTTCTGTTCAGGGTTTCTGAAGTTGGTGCATCCTTCTTTTTATGACAAAAATTGTTTCTCAAAGTTTAGCATGAATATGAATGACATGGAGAGTTCAAATAGTGCCAGAGATTTTGATTCAGGAGGTCTGCAAATTCAAGAATTTGCATTTCTAACAAATTCCCAGGTGACACTGACCGGCACGCTGACTACCCTGGCAGAAAGGTTAGATTTTGCAATTTCCTCTGCAACTGGCTTCTTTTAGCCACCCTATCTCTCGCCTCAACAAATGGGTGACCCCATTTCCTGCCACCCACCCCTGATCCAGCTGCGCCAGCCTCCTTGACACTCCGCACATGCTGCCACCTCAGGCCTTGACACATGTTTTTTTTTTTTAATTGTATGACATGGCTCCAGCTCTCTCTTCTTTAACCTGCTCACAGTTATCTTTGCTATGACACCTTCCCATGCAATTACGCTCACCCCCAGCGCTATCTGTTATTACTTTCCATAATACACCAGATCATTACTTATTTAGTTTGCTCATTGTCTGTCTGCTCACTCGGCCTAAGAGGGAAGGACAAATCTTCATCCTGTCACTGCTGTATTGTCAGCACCTAAGAGATCCCTCGCCAGAGATCCGGCCCTTGGAAATTAGTGGTTGAATGAAAGGAGGGATGGAGGGAGAAGAATCAAGATCTTTGCCATCTCATGAACACAGACATTCTTGTTTACACAGGTGTTTCATCCCTACAGGGAAAGATTTTATTCAAGGTCAGCTGTTCATGAAGGATCCAAGAGCTTGGACAATAGGGGGAAGAGCATGCTCACAGGCCAGTTTCAGAAAGATTGGGCTCTGTCCAGGGCATCCAAGGGGGACGTGCCAGGGCTGAAAGTGAACAGAACAGACAGGGCACCAGGAGAGTCTGCTAATGATGCAGCAACACGGCAGCCAGGTCCCTCATGATGCTCGCAAGCCACCTGGGTCTGTGTGGCTGTGCAGATGGGCATGTGATCTGGCCTCCAAGCACAGCAAGTAGAGAGGAGACAAGATAGCACAAATAACAAATGTTATCGCAGATTCCTTAAGTAAAAGAGGACATTTCATCTGTGTGTAGTTAAGTGAAAAAACTAGAAGACACTTTCAAACTCTTCATATATTTAATTTTGAGAAATTTTTAAATTGTAGGAAAGCTTAAGGCAATCACCCAAGTAAACACCATCTGCAATCAACAATTGTTGCTTTTGATCAGATCTACTTCATTATTTAATGCAATAAGTAAAATGTTACAAAGTTCACATGTCTTTTGCCTGCCATTGGCTGTCTCATGTTCCTCCTTAGCTTCCTAGAAATAACCTCTATCATGAATGTTGAGTGTTTTCTTCCAGTCAGTGGGGACAGATCTATTTTTATGTAGCAATATGCATCTCAAAAATCATCGTGGTGAGGAGAACGTTGCAGAATGAGTTTTTACAGAATAAAATCTTTAATTGATGGTACATACCCACAAAGTAGTGCTCTATATTGTTTATTAAATAGAAACTTTTTAAATTATTTTAAGTATTGGAAAAGAGCACTTGGACAAAGTTTTAGCAAGATCAGCCCTATTTTAGAATAATTCTTCATAAAGGAAATCTCTATAGAAATGAGAGAATAGCCATCTAATACTGATCAGGATAATAATTTTTATTTTACACATTCTCTTGGGTTTGTAAGGGTTTAAAGAAACTTTATAGGGATAAAATCTAGAGAAATATGAATATAGGTAGATTTAATTTTATTCATTGAATAAGTGTACAGTTGAAAGAGATCCTTGGAATGAATTAGATACATGATTGATTAGTGATTAGCTTTATTCATTCTTGTGTCTGGTACTTGGGAATAAAGCTTTCTATAGTGTGTTTGTTTGCAGAACTCTATTTAGCAAACCTTTGCTCTTGGTGACTATATAAATTGGCAATTACATGCACTTTAAACAGAGGAATATTGTGTTGAATTAAATTGTACAGTGGTTTAGGTTGAACCTAGTTCATGCTTGCAAGCCTTTTACTCATTAAATCTGTGCAAGAGCTATAAAATCTTTATGAAGAGTTTTACTCTTTTACAAAACAATCACATTATCAGATGGTTTCTTTTCTCAGATGTGAAAAGAATAAGATATTAAAATGTATTTGAGGACCCTCTCTGGTGGCGCAGTGGGTTACTAAGAAGCTAAAGCCACTTTAGCATAAGTTCGATCCCCACCCTGGAGGAGACACACATGGCTCGGCAGACCTCTCCTGGTCCGCCTGCTGCTCCCCTCAGCAGTGTACTTCATCGATCTGCCTCTTCTGCTCCCCACTCTGTCTCTGGTGAATCCTCTCACTGCCCTTGCACGTCTGGCCTGTATTCCAGTTCTGTATGCATAAATAAATAAATCTTTAAAAATATATATATTTGGGCTGGGATCTCGTTTTGATAGCACACCATCTCTCCCCCTTGCTGGGGACTCTGTCCTGGGCCATGCCCATTGGGCTGTTTCAAAGATCCCTGCCTTTCAGAGGAGGAGAAGATGGTTCCAGGACTCTGGGGCTTTGATCAAAGTGCCTCCTGTAGGCAGGAAAAATTTCTTTGAATGTTCATGTTTTTCTTGAAATATCATAAGATGTTGTATTTCTGAAACATTTTCATTAAAATATATTTTAAATTGCTTCCTAGTTAAATTATTTCACTATTTTATCCCAAAATCTTGAAGTAAAATTGATACTCCAGAGGAGACAAGCCCTGTTTTCTCTAGCATTTTATCACATTTTTCTGGGTTTATGGGAACTCAGGGAGATAAACATGACTATAAGATGTTATGTTGAATCTGTGGAAAAAAGCTGTATTCCATTTCTTAGGCAGGTCATTGCCTAATATTTCTTATAGTTATCTTACCTAGCACAAATACAGGGTTTTTCTGTAAGTTAAATTATTTTCTCTGTGCCTTGATTTGTCCTTTCGCAAAATGGGATGAGAAAAATATTGTGAGTTCCTCTGGTTATACTAACGACATGCAAAATATATTTAATGAGCAATCTAGCATATTGTATGTGTTTTGTCCCTATTTCTGTGACCCGCCACAAGGAAGAAAGACAGGAGGCAGAAAGGCTGAGCAAGTAGAGTTTATTGCTCCCAGGCAGCAGCTGAGACGGAGCCCCTTAGAGTGGGGTCCGCAGCTACTGCCTGGGTTATATAGATTCTAGGTTCAGATTCCAAAGAGGTGACTCATCCCTGTGCCCTGATGCCAGGCCCAGTTAATTATCACCCTTCTATGGGAAGCCCAGTTTATTATCACCTTTATCTAGTCCCACCACGAGTTGTGTTATCGCAGTATGATGCTGGACCATCACAGTGACAAAATGTAGTCCCTGGAAAGTGTTGTTGTGAAAACTAAGTAATCTTACCTTAATTATGTCTGATCAAAATTTTCCTAAAAGAATTTGTTCACAGGATTCATTTCTGTTCTCCCTCTTGCAGAATAGTTATGTTCATCCTTTAGAATGTGTCCTCAGAATCACTTGAGAAACAGCTGATCTATCCGCCTGGCTCTGGGGTTTGTGTGGTCCTGAGGCCAGGTCAGGATTCTCAAATCTGATATTCCAAAGACTGAGGGAGCAATTTGCTAGATCTTTCACATAACTCTTGGGAGAGAACTGTAGTCAATGAGTTAATTCTCAATTAATGACGATTGAGAATTCATACAGATTTATCAAATTAATCCAAAAAATACTGAGTGCTTCCTGTGTGCCAGATGCTAGTCTAAGTGTTTGGGATACAATAGTGAG
Organism: Condylura cristata; assembly: GCF_000260355.1. NCBI lineage: Eukaryota > Metazoa > Chordata > Mammalia > Eulipotyphla > Talpidae > Condylura > Condylura cristata. The sequence goes on along the minus strand of NW_004567127.1, from coordinate 17,836,508 downwards.
TAAAACAGACCTATATCCTTGATATGAAGGAGACAAAAAATAAACCAGTTATCTATTATCTAAGAAAGAGCCCAACTTTTGTACTGAACCCAACTTTTGAGATTTCTAATAAAATGTTGCCAGAATATTCTGTTACATGAGGCATACCAAATGCAAGGCAGTGAGAAGATCCACGCCTTGTAACAAAAGGACACTTACTGTCTGCAGAGCATCACAAAACAGTGACAAAACTGACACCCAACCTGGGCTGATCACTCTGATACTTTTAAACACCATCAGGGGTATAATAGTCCCTGAAAGGCCTTTTGTTGTTCTAAGTGCTAAACAATTATTATGGTTCCCGTGGAGTTTTAATATGCTTATAGGCTTCAAGTTAGCACATCTGAATTACCTATTCTTTAATAAACACTGTATTCCATATGAAAATTAATTTCACCTCCCCCCATTCTGCCAAGTAAATTCAGAATTATTCAAATTGGCTTCAGAAGCAGGTCTGGTTTCCTGTCCCCAGGCTAAGGCATGTGCTTATGTTTAACAGTAGGTTTGACATAAGCAACAGCAGGCAGAAATGGAACTTGGGTTAAGTCAATTCTGTCATTCTGTATCTATAAAACTTGGAAACTTTATATTTGCCTTTTAAAACAGTGAAACAATGTGAATAATGAATGTCTAGTTTTTGTTTGCTAAGTTAAAATTTTTGTTTATACATGAGATATTTTACTGTATTTGAATACTATTTTTCAAAGACATTTGATTTTAGAAAATTCTTATACTTAGTAGTCATTAAACTGTAATTTGTTTATTTCCGAGACAAAATGTGAAGTAGTTATAGGTTTCCCTCCAAATACATAACTGTGATGAACATTATTAACTCATTGTTTTTACTCCTTATACTATGTGTCTTTTCTTTTTTTATTGTTAATTGTATTATTATCAATCTGCTCAATTAAAGAAAATGTTCAGTTTCTTAGTCTCCAGTCATCATCATTATTAGTTTTATTAGTTTCACGATTATTCATAAAACTGTATCTTTTGTATGGAAGACGGGGGAAAAAATTGAGCTGCTTTGAGTATCAGATATACCAGTTGTATTACTGAACTTGAATAAGATTAAAATTTCCTTTTGGGATGTTAGGTTTATCTTCCCAGCAAATCATCTCTTTTGTAACATGCCTAATAACTTCTTTTAAAATAATGTTTATTTTTACATAATTTTGTGCCTTTTTCCATCTCAGTTGTAATCCCCATGGGCTTCCCGCTACCAAATCACCCGTGTGCAATCACCACAGTCCCCCTACCCCCTGGCCATTTTTGATCCCATTCCCCACTCCACTCCTGTAAAATGTCTCTGGTATATAGTTGTTCATTATTATTATTTTTTCCACCTGGTCTTTTATGCTCCTGCTATGAGTGAAACCATCCAGTATTTTTTTCTTTTTGTTTCTGGCTTATTTCACTAAGCATGATCCCTTCCAAACCCATCCATGTTGCTGCAAAAAAGAAAATGCCTAATAACATTTAACTTGCCATTTTTTATTTGTAACTTGTCTAATAATATTATTACCCCCACTCCCACCCCTCTAACTGAAGAACATAATCAGCACCATGTTCTTTAAAACCGGTTGTTCCGGGGGAACTTTTTCCGGCCCCCACCTGCATTCTGTGCATTCTTGTATAGATAAGGTGTAGGGGGCCAATCACTTTGGCCTAAAGCCAGCCTCACCATATTTAGGAAACCATGTAAAGGTCAAACTAATCATGAGCTACCCCTTTGTCCTGAGGCCTGTGCACCAAAAAAAAAAAAAAAAAAAAAGGGACTATGTAATCTGCTCTTCCTTTTGTTCTGGGCCTTCCCACCACCCAGTTGCCTCTGGTGTGTGGTGGGGCCTAAGCTCAGCTTGCATAAAGTTTCCTCTTGTGTTTACAGCAGTGTGGCTGCCTTTTTATGGGTCGTGAGTCCCATTCCGGCATAACACAACCAAAAATATCATTTAGCAAGAGAAGCATCTTGAAATTGTATTTCTCAGGAAATTTTCCCTTGTGGCAAGTCTGGGCAACTTGGTCTAGACTGTACAATTAATCAGTTTGCAAAGATGCTTTTCAGCATTTGCTCCATAAGAGTAATTGTTTAAAAAGAAGAAGAAGAAGAAGAAGGGTCAGTGGCCCTTGGGAGCTTTGCTGTGGTGTCAAAGGTTTGCAAATTAGAATGGCATGGGTAGGTAGGTCTCTGTGAGAAGGTAACATTAAGCAACTGTGCTAGAGGTGAGGGATTTCATCATGTGAGTAGCTCAGGAAGAACACTCCAGACAGGGACTCACATGTGCAAATGTCCTGAGGTGGAGCAATGTTGGAGAATTTTGGAAAAAAAAAAATAGTGAGACTGGTGTGGCTGGTGTGGAGGGAGTAAGCAGGGGAGGTAAAGTCAGAGGAGACTTCAGAAGTCCTGCCACTTCGCAGATGTCATTTTTTTGTTGAAACCCAGTAAAAAACTTTACTTCTGAGATGGTTTCTTCATTCAAATTTCTATAGAGTTTTAGTTGTACCTCTTATTATTCTGCTTTATCCTAAATCCTTGGCTTCTAGTCCCACCCAGCTTTCTGGATCTAAGTTGTTTAAGGGCACTACTGTAAAAAATGGAGTAGTTACATTATTGTTGTATTATTGCTGTTATTCTATATTCCCTTTTGTTATATTATTCATTAGGAATTTATGGAGCATTTACTATGTGCGAGAACCTTATTAAAGAGCACAGTCCTGGACGTTATGACAGCCTCAATATGCAGCCTCAGTGTCTACCACTTGGGCATATTGATCATATTGAGCTGTTGGCACTGGAAAAGCAGCAAATGTAGGGAGAGGCTTTGTCTGAATTCCCCTCCTAGGCCCAAAGACAGATCCTCCAAAAGCAACTCAATTATCACAAATCTCCTCCCCAGAGGAATTTCATCCACCAATAAGGACTGGAGAGGAGAGGAGACACAGGACCTGATATTCTTTTATTTATTTATTTGTTTTTTTGTTTGTTTATTCATTCATGCTTACATGCATAATTTTGTTTGTTTATTCATTCATGCTTACATGCATAAAAGAACTGGGGTATAGGCCAGAGATGCGGGGGTGCGGGGTGGGGGGTGCTGAGAGGATTCACCAGAGACAGAGTGGGGAGCAGAACAAGTAGGGTGACTGAAATACATTGCTGAGCATGTAACAGTGTGGTCCCTAGGAAAAGGGGAAGTTCCAGGTTCCCTGCCCCACCCAGAAGGAAGGTGGAGCTGAGCAGAGAAAAAGGAAAGAAGGAATCAGAGGAGAAGAGAAGGAAGCTGAATGGAGAACAAGGTGTCCTCAGGAAGCCACATGGAGCAGCATATGAGGAAGAAACCGTGCTTGTTTCCTGACCCTGGACTGGTTAAGGCAGATGTGGGTGAGATACCTGTGGGGAGGTGACTATGGCAGTGTTTATATTGATTTTGATTTTGCTCTTTTTCTCTCAGGTTTGTCTGGTCCTTTCTGACCCTTTTCCATGGGTCCTGGCCAGAAGGTCCTTTAGTCTTGTGGCAGGGCTTGCTTTGGGCCAATCCCTTTTGGGTGGACTTTTGCCCACGAGGGGATGGATAACTTCAGGTGTTTGATTTAGAAGTTATATTCTTTGTGTTCCGTATTGTATATTTACTGTATTAAAGTCCCTTTTTATTAAAGTTTTATATGTTTTGTCTTGTTGCGGCGGATGGCAGAACCCACTTAGAGCAGGCAGGTTTTTGGGGCTCTAGGGGTGCCCCTCTCCCTGTCCTCTAACAGAATTGGGGTGCCCTATAACAAGCGGAGCAGTGAACAGGTCAGGAGAGGTCTGCTGCGCCATGTGGGTCAGCTCCTTGGCCAGGAATAGTGCTGTGCTTCATGTTGTGCCAGCAGGGAGGGCCCTGCCATTTTTTATCTAAGGACCCACTTATCTTTCCCCCAATCCTCCTTTAGAGGGCAACATCCCCTTACCCTTCTCCCTATTAAAATGATTCTTAAGCCTGAATTTTAAGTCACCTCTTTGGGTTATTCATTTTCCTTGGAACCTCCTATATATATGAGATTCTTTTGTTGAGGAGATACAGGATGTTGTATCTTAACCCACTGGGAGGTTAATATTGGCAGCTTTTATCTTGATTTTTATTTTGCTCTTTTTGTTCCAGACTTGTCTGGCCATTTCTGACCCTTTCTCACTGCTTCACACTAGGGGGTGCTTTAGATTAGTGGCAAGGTTTTAGGCCTCAGTGGTCCTGATTTAGGCCAACCCTGTATGGCTGGACATTTACCCATGGGTAGATGGGAAATTCTGGGTGCTTCACTTGGAAGTTATATTCTTTCTCTTTCTCGTCTCTTTATTGCACACTAATTATATTAAAGCTCTTACACTAAAGTATGCTTTGTCTTGATGCAGTGGATGGCATAACCTATTTATAGCAGGCAGGTTTGGGGGTTCCAGGGTACCCTTCTCCCTAGCCTGTACCAAAAGTGAGGACAAAGTCCCCTCCCTCCTTTAGTCATTGCCATAACCTTTGGGGTACAGTTATGTTCCTTACATCACCATATTAAACTCCCTAGACGGCCTGAAGCAAGCCTCTAGTATTCCTCAGTGATATTTTTTCTGGCCAGATGAATCATGGAGACATGACCCAGGCCACAGACCCAAATGGCAGCATCCGCACCACCTTGAGCTTGCAAAACATCAAAATAAAATGAAATGACTAGAGAGAACAGGGAAAAGCTGAACAGTCAAAACTCAGATTCTTCTTAAGCTTTCCTTATGAAAACTCTACAGTAAACTTGAAATGGTTTCTCTAGAGCATAAGTCCCCCCTTTGCTCAGAAATACAGGTTTCTTATGTTTTGTCTCAATTTCTGCGACCGGCCACAAGGAAGAAAAACGGGGGGAGGGGGGCAGAAAGGCTGAGCAAGTAGAGTTTATTGCTCCTGGGGAACAGCAGCTGAGACAGAGCCTCTAGGGTGGGGTCCGTAGCTACTGCCAGTGCTATTGGGGAAAGGGTCTCATATAGATTCTAGGTTCAGATTCCAAAGCGGTGACTCATCGCTGTGCCCCCTGATTCGAGGCCCCACTGGTCCCACTGATATCTCCCAGATGTGAGGCCCAGTTTATTATCGCCCTTATCTAGTCCCACCCATAGTTGTTGTGTGATCCCACACCTGGTCGCCCCCAACATCTCATAAACTTAACTTTCCAAACTGCAGCTCTTGTCTATGGTGTTGGGCTTATGGCTGAGCTTGGACACTCAGTAAAACACTTGGAGGCCATTGTCTGCTAAACAGTGGACATGGAGATAATGACCTTGACTTACAGCTACTGCCAATTTTAGATTTTGGGGTGAAAATGCAGAAAGGTAGCGATGCATTAGCTTTTTGAGGCATAGGGCAAGGGGAGAGCCCTTAGGGCCAGGGTCAAATAGAAAAAGCCTCTGAAAAGTTAAGGGAGTCTCCAGAAATGAGGGCAACCATCCCAAAGGACTAATCAAACACCCCAGGACTAGCGCAACAGGACCTTTGGGAACTACACAATGAAGAAAAAGAACTCTAAGATATGGGCAGGGACAGAACAACTTAGCTCTGGGCACAGAGTGAGACCACAGAGAACTAACCAATCTCAAGAGCCTGCTGGATGGAGCCTTAGAGTAATTAGGGAAAGAATTCTGTAGTCTCTGAGGCCAGACTCCACTTTGGCTCCTTTGCCCCTCCCACCAGCCTCGGAGTCCCACTTTATTCCTGTTCCTATTCTCCTCAATAAACTTTTTCTTTCTCTGAACCAATTTGTCTCCTCGCTTGCTTGCCCAAGGTCTGCGAAGTCTCTGCTGTGGCTTTGTGAGACACCAACCCGCAGTGTTCTAGTGGCCCGGTTCAGCGCTGCCACTGCAGCCTGGGGTTGCTTCCTGGCTGGGAGACGAGGCCCGAAGACCTGACATATCCTTTTCATTGCACAATTACTTTTCTTGTTGCTTTTCTGCTTGTGCACGTGTGTGAGGAATCACATACGCGTGCAGGTGGGAGGCTACACTCGGCTTGCCTCGGAGACTGTCCACCCAGCACAGGACCTGTGTGTAATAATCATGCTACTAAGTGCCTTGAGGTTTTTATTTCATTGTAATATTCAAACACACAAGACATCTTCCAGCCAACAATGGGCAACTATCATGTCATATGTTTTTCTTTTTTTTTTTGATTTATTTATTTATGCATAGAGAACTGGGGTGCAGGCCAGAGGTACCGGGAAGTGAGAGGATTCATCAAAGATAAAAGTAGGGGGCAGAACAGGCAGGTTGATGAAGTACACTGCTGAGGGGAGCAGCAGGCAGATCAGAAGAGGTCTGCCGCGCCATGTGGATCAGCTCCAGGGCTGGGGATTGAACTTGCAGTGGGGTAGTGGGGACCTTGCAGTGCTGCATCCTTACCCATTGTGCCACCAGGGAGGGTCCTGTGTCATTTGTTTTTAAGCACTTTGAAGCATTAGCTGATTCTCACTCTGCATTTGGGAAGATGGAGTATTTCCCACACGTAAATGGCTCATTTTTTTACACTTAGAGAGCAAACTCTTGTTAATGAAACAAGTGAAGGACCTGGCCTAAGACTTGTAAGAGCCAACACCCTTCCCCCTACTCCACTTCCCCCCCTCTACCTTCCCCTTCCATGCCCACCCCCCATCTCCCTCTCCCTCCCCAAATCAGACATAGGCACTAGTGTTCTCTGGCTTGGGAGAGCCTGACAGATTCTTCCCACCTGTTGGCATTTGAGTGGCCTCAGGCTGAATTGAAACCCTTGTGTGCCTGCTTGAACAAGAGTATTTCCAGATCACTCTTTAAAAAAAGAAAACAATGTTTAGAGTAGAGGAGGATTTATCCCAGATTGCCTTCAAAGTGTTGTTGAGCAGGGTAAATAGCTCTGATGAGAAAAGATCTCTCTGCCAAGGGGTAACACTATTTAAATTCCACCCAAGAGCTAAGCTCTTTGCATTTGAATTCAGCTTCTTTTTGGAGCTCCCTGGCTTGGGTACTCAAGGATGTCTAGATTTATTCATTGCTGTAGGTTAAGTGATTGCCCTCTCGATTTGCCCTCTTTAAAATGCAGACTCCTTGGAGATATAACACATTAAGCTGTTAATATTTACACCTTAGAGGCAAGGTGTAACATTTATAACATTCTTTTTTCCTTGATGAGGGACTATTCAGGCAACAAAGAGGGACAGAAATGAAGTTTCCAATGAGAGGTGTTGACCAAGGGTAACTCTTAATCCCATCCTGGGGTTCTGGACTTGGGAGTTGTGGGTAGAAGTATTGATTGGCCTGGTATACCGCTGCTGAGACTGGGTGCAAGGGCCTGATGTCTAGAATGCTGAACTGGGAAGTACAGGTGAAAGAAAGAACAAGAATTTGATTGAAGATACTATTTGGTCTGGGTCCTCTGAGAAGCATATACCAGGTTGGAGGACATAAACAAGAGCTTTGGCTGAGGGCATGTCTAGCAAGAAACGGGGAGGGAACTGAGAGAGCTATCAGACCAGGAAGCCCTCTTTCTCATACATGAGAGAAAAATGGAAGGCTGCAAGTGCTGTAACTGGTTGGTCCCCAGGGAAAGGAGAGGTTTCAGGTGCCCTGCCCCACCCAAGGAAGGTGGAGCTGAGCTGGGAAACGGAGAAACTGGAGGGAAGACTGAGGAAAAATGTAGGAAGGAGACCTGGAGGAGGCACTTGGAGCAGAGAAGTGAAGAACCTGTGCTGGCTTCTCAGTCTTAGACTTGAATCGGAAACTTGGGGGACAGAAGGGGACACTTAAAACAGACGTGGGTGAGAGACCCAAGGGGAAGCTGACAATGGCAGTGTTTTTCTTGCTTTTAGAGTTTGCTCTTTTCATCCCGCACTTCATTTGGATGCTATATTCTTTCTCTTTCTTGTCTCTTTACTGCACACTCATCGTATTAAAAATCCTCCCATTGAAGGTCTCACCCACTAGAGTCTGTGGTGGATAGAAAAACCTATTTAAGGCAGGCATGTTTGCTTACTGTATATTCTGCATGAAGTGAAACCATCTGATATTTCTTTTTCCTTTTGAGTTATTTCACTGAGCATAACCCCTTCCAGCTCCACTCAGGTTGCTGCAAATGGCACCAGTTTTCTTTCTTTTTTTAAGATTTATTTTTTTATGCATACAAGACCTGAGGTGTAGACCAGAGGGTTGAGGGGGTGGTGAGAGGATTCACCAGAGACAGAGTGGGGAGCAGAACAGGCAGGTCAACGAAGTACACTACCGAGGGGGGCAGTAAGTGATGAGATGGGTGAGGTCTGCTGTGCTTTGTGGGTCAGCTCCCTGGGCAGAGATTGAACTCTTGCTCTATTGGGATGACCCTCAGGAAAAAGGGTGGTTCTAGGTTCCCTGCCCTACCCAAAAGAAGGGTGAAGCTGAGGGGTGAAGAGAAGAATCTGGAAACATGACAGAAGAGGAAGGAAGCAGGATGGAGAGCCAGAAGGAGACCTGAGGGAGCCACATGGAGCAGATACATGTGAAGAAGCTGCTCTTGTTTCTTGATCCTGGACTGAAGCAGATGTGGGTGAGAGGCCTGTGGGGAGGTTGACTATGGCAGTGCTTATCTTGATTTTGATTTTACTCTTTTCCTACAGACTTGTCTGGCCATTTCTGACCCTTTTCTATGGGTCCTGGCCAGAAAGTGCTTTAGACTTGTGGTGGTTTTCAGGCCCTGCTTTGGGC
>NW_004567127.1:17794038-17825561 GCF_000260355.1 Condylura cristata | reverse complement strand
CTCCTTCTGGGTGGGGCAGGGAACCTGGAACTTCCCCTTTTCCTAGGGACCACCCTGTTACACTTCCACCCAGCAGTTCTTTTTTTCTTCCCTGGGAAGTCTTTTCCCTGGGAAACAAAATACCTTTGAAACAACTTTTGCATAATTTGTTTTGAAAAGAGAAAGTTGATTATGATCAGGGGTTATGTCTTACATAACAAGCATCTGGAAAGAGAAAGTAATATATAATAAAAGTGTTTCGCTCTGTTGACTACATTACCTGAATGCTGGCTTGTATGAAGCACTATAGATATTTGGTCAGGTAGACCTAAGGTTAAAGAGGAAGTGTAAAATCAGCAAAACACAGCTCTGCGCATACCCTGGAACTGTGCCTACTAAATCTTATTCAGTGTGTGTCAGGCTCCTTACATTTTGGTTTTCCCAGAAGATGACTTTGGGATGAAATATTGGAGCTCTTTCAACTGGAACAAAACATTCTCTATTTGTTATACCAATAATGCTTTACTTCTTGCATTTTACTAGTGTTCTCCACCTGAATTCTCCCTATCCACCTGAAAAAGCAAAACCCAGCAATAATTCAAATCCCTGAGGTACATTATGAAAACCACGTGCAGCAAGAATGGCTGCATGCTAAGCTAGGCACCAGGGATGAAACCCCGCATTGTGGTCCCTGAATTCTCTGTATCTCTGTCACATGGCAGTGGTTCACTTCTTTTCCCATGCTTCAGTGTTTCCAATCAAGGAGAGGTGAGTGGACAATAGATGGCAGACCCTTTTGTAAAGGTGCCCTGGGAATGTAGAAGATTCTAGGAGGGGCATTGCTTGGTGTCTGTTGTGCCGTATTTCAGCATGGGCTTAAGTTCTAAGAGAACCTAATAACAAATTCTGACTCAGAAGCAGTGATTTGGGAGCTTAAAAAGATTTTACTTGGAATTTTCTGTAAATGACAGATTTTTGTACCCATTCACCAGTCTTGAAAACATCTTGTACTTTTTAGTTTCCTCCATGATTGCCCTGTTTACTTGCTCCCCCGCCAAAAGACTGCTCCCACATTTATTTTTGAATATCAGAGGAAAAAGTGAGAAAGGCAGTGTTTTATAAGACCTGGGCTATCAACGGCTAATTTCTGCAAAGTGGGAAGCTTTCAAGTCTTAAGATTTGAAACTTGAAACTCAGGATTTAAGCCTAGTGCATATAGCCACAGAATGTAATATTTTGGGAAATCCACTTTACAATAATGTAAGTATGTAATTAAATTGGCAGCAAGAAAAGAGGGGGAACTCTTGGCAAAGTTTGGGAGTCTCTTGATGTAGAGTGCACAGGACACGAAGTGGAAGGCTCCAGAAATCAATTCAACCACTGCCTCTTCTCAAGAGGCAGTCTGTGGCTCTCACCGAACTCTGGAGAAGGTTACAGGACCCGGAAACAGAGTCCCTAAGCATCTTAAGTTGCCTCAACTTTGGAGTCTGTTATTGATGCCAATTTTCAAAGGCGTTTTAGCACCTGCTTGTAGCATAAATGGAAAGGATCAGGATTTTTCTGCCTTCTCGCCATTAGCATGAGATTCCCAAAGACCACCAAGGAGCCGATTTCAGTGCAAAGTACGTGAGGGTCTTTATTGCAAGCTCGAGCCTGGGTTCCCAACATGCAGCGACGCAGCAGCCGAAGTTGAGAGCCCTGAGTCAGGGAAGGCAGGGTTTTTATTACGAAAGAGGGGAGCTTCAGCCCAGCAGTACATTGATTGGTGGACATTGAACAAAGTTATCTTATCTTAACCCGGTTGATCTATGCATGTAAGATGTGACCTTCACTACTCAGACCACATACTTTAGGAGATCTGGCGTTTTTCTGATATGTACTGGTTACTTGTCTACTTGCTAATTGTTGCTAAGGGATGAGCAAAATTAGGGCATTTACAGTAAAATTCGGCCTTGGCGCCTTGTTGATAACTGAAACTTAGGCCTGGCTGGTTCAGAAGCATTCTGAAGCCTGTCATGGCATCAGTTTGGTCTTTCATCATCAATAATCAACATCTGTGGTTTTGCACGTGTTCCTGATGGCGGCACCTGGAGTGTGGTGTGGGCTTGCCTTGAGTGGACACACGTGAGTCTAGAGAGGAGCAAATGAAGATGGCGGCAGAGGATGTGTGCGGGTAGGAGAGATCGCAAGAGAACACCAGAGAGCCCAGAAAATGTGACGATTCTCCGGGGGGGATAGGGAGCCTGGTAGCCCCCCTGCCTGCCCTGCACGTGGTTGCCTCACTTAAATGGTGTAGACAGATCATTAAAAGCCTGAAAGAGCCATCCAGGGCTCCAGGACTCCCGGACTCCCCTTCCCATCTGCCTGGATCATAGAAAACCTATTCTGTGACTCGCTTGTGCTCCTTGGCCTTTTTGCACAGCCAAGTTTTTAATCAGTCCTTGCCATGCGCATGCCTGTTTGAAACTGGGGCCCGACTGCACGGTGTGCAACGTGAGGCTGTTGGAACACTGCGCCTGCGCCTGAAAAGCGCGCCTGCGCTCAAAGTTGCTGACCGCGGGCAGCCCCACCCCTGGGTGCCGATGGGGTTTGACTGCTTCTGGGCATGACCCAGGCCGTCCCGCAATGTCCGGGGGTCCGGTGCCGTGGGACTTGATGGCAGGCGCTAGTCTTTTTATATTTCGCGCCTGGATCCAACGATAGACTAATGTGTAGGCAAAACAAATCAATAGTGTTATCAGTTCATTAGTTAATTATTTGGCACCAGATGGACTGATTGGTTCTAAAATGGTCCAGGTGTCAAGCACGTGGAGACCCTGAAAGACACGAAAGTCAGGAGCCAGCCTGTAGGCCCAGACTCTGTTCCTGGTCTTTGAGAAAATAAAAAGAAGCATCCAGCTACCAGCCGCAAAGAGAGACGCCAGAGAGCTTCGCAGTGACCGGGAGACAGCCCCTGCCTCTGGACTTGCTGCTGCCATCCCTGAAACCCCTGGGCCTGGTGTCTCAAAGAGCCGCTTGTGTTGGTGCAGGCCAACAACTCCCAAAGAGTTTTAACGGTGGTGTTTCTAACACTTTCTGTGGTGACTGGAAACCAGCACTCCTGGCCAGTGCTAAGGCTGCGTATCATCTGTTACTGCCTCCCTGTGCTGCTGCCTTCATTGCTGTCTAGTCCAGTGTCCAGTACTGGCCAGCCTGACCTGCAGACTGTGGCTGCTGGCGTCATCTCAGCGGCCACGCCTGTGTGTGCCTTCAGTTTGGTGAGTTGGGTCCTGGCCCATTGCCTGTTTCCTGAGCCTGGGTGGTCTTGCAATGTGTGCAGATGAAAACCCACAGGCAGTGACTTGTCCTGTTGGTCACTGTCCTGTTGACTTGCTGTGGCACCTCTATAGCCCTGTTACATCATTATCAGTGTCTTAAACAAGCAGTTGATAGGTTCTCTATCATAATTACCCTGCTTTTCCACCAGTCACGATCACCACAATGTCAGTGTGGATGTCAGGCAGCTAGAGGCACTACCCTCATTAGGATATGGAATGGATTCTGACTGCACAGGGAAGTGTTAGAGTTGATTGTTTTCCCATTAGGAAGATGAGTAGGGGATGAGGAAGATGAAGCCGAGCAGGACACAGGCATCATTGAAACCTGCAGGTGGGGGGATAGCAGTCAGTTGGTCTGGAGGTGACACACCACAGAGACTGCTGGAGATTGCAGTGTTTTCTTCTAAGAGGCTGCTTAATTGAAATGAGGAGGTTAAAACTGGAAAGCGTAAAGAACCAATTGTAATCTCTTTGTGGCAAATAAAGATCCCATGAGGACATGCATTAAAGTCTGGGATCAAGAAATAGAACAAGGAAAAGTTTCGATTTCAGGTTTTATTGTATTGACACATAGTTTCTAGCACTGAGAAGGCTTTCTGGAGGGGAGATGCATACAAATAAAATGACTTCATTGTTTTCGGTGTTTGTAGGGGAGGAAGCAAAAGCCTACTATGAGATCAAGAAAAACATTCCTTAAGATTGTCCATATGAATGGATGACATATTTGCATAAAACTCCCATTTTCCAGTTTGCCTTGCATTTTTTGTGTTTAATTTTGTGGTGTATATCTTTTTATCTTTGTAAATTTTCTAATGGTAATTATTTGTTGGTGATTGTGGAATGATCACCCATCCTTGGGGAAGCCAAGAATATTTTTCTTCCTCTTTCCCCTTCATTGGGAAGCAATATACTTCTTGTGACAGAGAGTTGTATCTGTTTTTCAAAACCTGATTCTTCTTCCTCCTGGGCACTCCATGGAGAAGAGTCACCTAACCAGAACTGTGTCTTGAGCAAGAATACACTTGTCATGTGAAATAATAGATTTAGGAGTTGTCAACTTCCAGCTATTAATATTCTAACTTAAACTTAGTCAGCAAAGCTATGTTCCTAAAGTCTGCAGCTCAGCCTCATCTACAGACATACTCAGTTAGGAGTGACCACCTAGGGAGATAGGGGTTAGACTAGTCCAACCTCTATGGAAACAATCTGAAGGGCCCTCAAAATAGACCTACCATATGACCCAGCAACCTCTTTCTTAGATATCTGCCTTAAGAATACAAAACACTAATTTGAAGGAATACTTGCACTTTTTTTTTTTTTTAAGATTTATTTATTTGTACAGAACTGGGGTACAGGCCAGAGATGCGGAGGGTGAGAGGATTCACCAGAGACAGAGTCGGGAGCAGAACAGGCAGATCGACGAAGTACACTGCTGAAGGGAGCAGCGGGCGGGTCAGGAGAGGTCTGCCACGCCATGTGGTCACCTCCGGGGCAGATGGGGATCGAACTCATGTGGAAGTGGCTTAAGCTTCTTTGTGCTGTGCTTTAACCCGCTGCGCCACCTAGGAGGGCTGGAATACTTGCACTTTTAAGTTCATTGTAGTACTACCTGTAATAGCCAAGCCATGAAGACATCCTAAGTGATCAAGGACACATGAATGTATAAAGATGTGGTTTACCTATACCTGTCTATATAAAACAATTGAATCATTGCCATTTGCAACAGATAGCATAGGGCTGGGGATAGCATAGGGGGAAAGGGGGACTATGCTAACCAAAGTAAGATAGGAGAAAGCAAATATTGGGTGATTTAACTTAGGTGGAATATAAAGAAATGTGGGAAAGAATAGACTAGAGCAATCTAAAACAAGCACTTGACATCTGACTGCAGAACTGAGTACCAGGAGAGCTTCTGGGTGGGGGAGTAAAAGAAGGAGGCCCAGTAGACTATGTGGGAGGATTATTGGAACTTTGGTGGTTGCTGTGGTGTGATTATCTACATTTTTATGTATGTAACACATATACAATGTTGTAAACCAATGTTACCTCAATAAACATTAAAAAAGAAATGTTGGGCTCTCCCTGGTGGCACAATGGGTTAAAACACTGCATTATGAAGCTCTCTGAAGCCACTGCAGCATGAATTTGATCTCAGGCCTGGGAGCTGACCCACATGGAGTGGAAGACCTCTCCTGACCCATTGCTGTGGGTCAGCAGTGTATTTCAGTAGATCTGCCTGTTCTGGTCCCCCCTCTGTCTCTGGTGAATCCTCCGACACCCCCTCCCCACACCTCTGGCCTGTATCCCAGTTCTGTAAGCATATGTAAATAAGTAAATCTTTTAAAAAATAACAAAAACAAATGGAGTGGCCCCCACCTGATACAAGCTGAGTTAGTCTATGTCCTGTTCCAGGATTTTAAAGTTTAAGCTGAGAAAGATACAGATCCTTTTCAGTAGTAGTGGATGTACAATATTTAATTCAGGTACCATCAGAATTAAAGGTTAAAAAAAAAAACAACAATGAAAGATGGAGACTGTGAAAACTTTTGTGTGTATGTGTTTGAGTCTTCACCTTTTATCCAGCTTACAGGTCTACCTTTCCTATGACTCAGGCATCATATTTGCTAATATCTTTTCAGTGAATTCCCACTTGTTGCCTCTATGTTAGTTTGGGTTGGTTTCTGCAATTTGTGATCGGAAAGCAGTGGTTATAATACCCTTATAATAAATATCCAGAGAACCAGCCTCCAATTTAAGTAGCTAATAAGATAGTCAAGGACATATGGCAGCAAGAAAGTAAAAACAGTAGGTTATGAGATTTGAAAGCTATCAGTCTAGTGTTGGGTACAAAGGAAATCACCCCATATACCATTTTCTAAGATAGATAGCAAATAATTAAACAAGCATCAGATTGGTAAATGGAAAAAAAAGACCTAGAACGAAGTTTAATAATGATACATATACTTCCTGTGTATGTTATAAGGCAGGGTGGGGACCCCAGGATCCTCAAACTTGCCCCTTCTAAATAGATTCTGCCATCCATTGCATCAAGACAGAACATACTCTAGTGTGTAAGATCTTCCTTGGGGAGGAACTTTAATGAGATTAGTGAGCAAGAAAGAAAAGTCAAAGAATATATTTCCAAATCAAACATCTGAAGTTGCCCATTCCCTCAAGGGTAAATGCCCAGACAAACAAGGTTGTCCCAAAGCAGCACCACTGGGACCCCAAAGCCCCATAAGTCTAAAGCACATTCTGGTGGGAACCTATAAAAAGTGTCAGAAACAGCCAGGCAAGTCTGAGGAGGAAAAGAGCAAAATAAAAATCAAGATAAATGCTGCCATAGTGAACCTTCCTACAGGTCTCTCACCCAATCTGTTTTTTTTTTTTTAATGTTTATTTATGTATACAGAACTGGGGTTCAGGCTAGAGGTGCAGGGGGGTGAGAGGATTCACCGGAGACAGAGTGGGGAGCAGAAAAAGGCAGATCTCTGAAGTATACTGCTGAGGGGAACAGCGGGTGAGAAAGGAGAGGTCTCCTGCACCACGTGGGTCAGCTCTAGCCTGGGGATCAAAATCAAGCTGAAGTAGCTGCAGCTAGCTTGCAGTGCTGTGTCCTTACCATTTCGTCATCAGGGAGGGCTCCAATCTATTTTAAGTACCTCCTCCATGTCTCCAAGTCCATGGTACAAGTCCAAGGCTGAGAAGCAGGTGCTGCTTCTTTACATGTTTTTATGCGCCATGTGCCTCCTCCAGGTTCCCTCCCATCTCTTGTCTCCTCTCCAGCTGCTGCTCTTTCCTTCTTAGTTCCACCTTTCCTTGGGTGGGGCCGGGAACCTGGACCCTCCCCTTTCCTTGGAGACCACCCATTACATATACAGAGGAGACACCTAGTAGAACTGAGTGACTCACACAGTGTTTCACTTGCTAGCTTAAATAGCTAAGACAGGGAGGTTGAGGTAGAAGAGAAAAAGA
The DNA here is from genome assembly GCF_000260355.1 of Condylura cristata. Taxonomy (NCBI): domain Eukaryota; kingdom Metazoa; phylum Chordata; class Mammalia; order Eulipotyphla; family Talpidae; genus Condylura; species Condylura cristata. The sequence goes on along the minus strand of NW_004567127.1, from coordinate 17,818,290 downwards.
GGAAGACAGGGAGCTTTCCAGTGAGCACAGTAAATAAAGACTTAAGGCCTACCTTCTTGCAAAAGAGATCGTGTGTTTGCCTACCTTCTTGCAAAAGAGATCGTGAGAGGGAGAAGCCCTTCAGGAGAGTGTCTCCTTTACACGCGTAAAAAATGGCAAGCTCCACCCAGTCTGTATAGGCTCTTACTCTCTTGCAAAAAAGACATTTTGAAGTGACAGAATTTTGCTTCTCTACACTAGTTTGTAAATTAAATAATGCTATAGTAAATATATACTATTTTGATTGATTTTTCTTTTTTCCCACATTGGAGACGCCTGTGAGTTAATAATGTTTTGAAATAATGAGACAGACCAGTAAAATCTAATTTTAAAAAGTGTTTGAAAGTACATAAAATATATTTCAACATGATGTATAGAGCCAGGTTTAGGAGTGCTAACACCTGGCCAGGAACCAGACTGCTTTTATGCCATTTTCTCCCTTGTTCTTTACATTTCAAGAAAACTGGGCTATTGAGTATTTCCCCATCCTAGATACAATTAGTTTGTCTGCTTAGACAAACTATTTCCCCTGTTTGGAGGTGTCTTTATCCTCAGTAACTACTGAAGAATAGACTCTGGCAACCAAATGCACTGTAGAGCACCCTGTCCATTGCTGACTGGACTAGAGGTGATCAGCTGACCCAAGCTAAACCAATCAGATGTTGATAAAAAGAGAGCTGTTGAGGTAAGGACTGTGGGATTTAGAGTGATGTTTCCAGGTATACTAACCCATGGATGTTCAAAGTATGAGAATAGATAAAAACAATAGGCAGAAATAAATGACTGAGAGAGAAGAATGGGGCAGATATTCAGATTGTAATGGAGATGAGAGGTCTTTGCATTACTGCCTGAAATGGGTTTCCTTACTCTCCCTTAAATACTTACAATAAGCTTGCTTTTTATTTGAGCTTCTTAGAGTTGTCTTCTTCTTCTTTTTTTTTTAGAGTTGTCTTCTTCTTCTTTTTTTTTTAGAGTTGTCTTCTTTTTATAGACAAAATATGACCAAGATGTCAGCAAACATGTTTCACCCCTGAACACCTGTTTCTCCTGTTTGGTGGGTCCCTTTTCTCTGAAAACCCAGCTAGCAGCCAGCTGCCTTATTGCCCAGAGGGTTAAGCTATTCTTGAAGAGTGGATAGTTGATATGAGAAAGGCTAGAGGCCTTTAAGAGCCCAGTGGTAGAGAAGAGGTATGCCAAACATTAGGACAGTGAAGACAGGATCAAAGTGGAGTTTGCCAACCAACAATAACCTTTAAGGATTTATGCAATACTGATATTTGTGATGTTGGCGCCATTTTGTCTAAAGTCAAAGAACCCTCACATGCTGGATACCATGGGGCTGTCACGCTACAAGTTATCCTCTCCAAGAGAGAAGCTGTCACTTTTCCTGGGAATCAGTAATAACCCATTTCTGTAGCACGGCAAGGTTCAGCTCAGGACAGAGGACCACCCAGATCTACCTCAAATATTTCTGCTAGAATTCAAATAAATCACCTTAGAGAACACTGTACTGCCTCACATCAGGAGAGAGAAGTCTATGTGCAAAACAGTGTAAGCGCCGAGGGGCTGGGAGGAGCGGTTCCTAGCATTGCCTCAGAGGCTGTAATGAGGAGTGTCTTCCTGCTGAGAAGTGCCACAACGTGTTTATTGATTGGAGGTGAATGCAGTGAATGTAAAGTTGGGGAGTTCTGCAGTTTAATTCGACATCTGTCATTCCTGGAAGAATGAACAGTTCAAAGTAAAGCCTCATCCATATTGATGTGTAAGAAGAATGCTGGGTTAGGAAAAATGGAGCCCCGGAGATCAGGACTGGGAGAGCTAAGACAGTGGGGGTCTTTCCCGGGGCTTTTTGTGGCACGTGATCCAGGCCAGTTGCCTGGTTGAAAAATTAAGAAAACGCTACACGGAAAGCAGCTCAGATAATACCTGACTTAAAACAGAGATTCAAAAGATACTAGTTTCTGGCTCCTTTCAAATATTAGGGGGCTGGGGGTTTGAAAGTAGACTCCTAATTCCTAGAGAGGAAAAATGAATCGAAAACACGTTCTGGTGTGCGCAGATGTTTAATTTTCCACTTGGGGAAAGGACTGTTTTTTTTAAGGGGAGAAATACAGGGTGGCTGTATTCTTTTTCATTTTGCTCCCCATTTTCCAGGGGGTATAGCAGCATGCCCGTACTAGGACTCCCCTAATCTTGAGCCCCCATGGCTATTAGCCGCCCCTTCTAAGTTGGCATGTCTTGGTGTCCAGCTTCAGGAAGGTGAGGCTGGTTTCAGGTCCTGTCTCAGGTAAGTAATGGGCACTTTGGGCTGCAATTTCTATTCCTGAATAGGCCTCCTATCTCAGAGTCATGCTTCAACAAACACTCAATTAAAAGGAAAAAACCTCTGGGTGATGGAAGGCACCCTATTACTGAGAGGCACGGGATGTTTACTGAAGAAAGCGACTTCTCCCTAGTTACAAGTAACCTAGCGAAGATTTATGAGCCAGTTTGTCCCACAGCGATCAAACCTAAAATGTGAAGTTTAAAACAGTGCATTTTTTAATCAACAAAACAAACTAGGTCATGAGAGTTGCTTAGAATTAGAAATTAGGCAAAGCAGTGAAGTGGTAAGGCCATGATGAAGAGACCTGAAGTGGGTCTTTCTGCAAAATATACTAATGTTAGCATCAGACACCTGCAGATGAGAAGTCAGTATTATTTTTTATTATGGGCCACATACAACTCATGACCATGATCTAAAAAATTATTTTCTTCTCCTTAGAATTCCTAGGTAGCCAGAAGCTAGTCACATGTCCTCAGAGTTTTGACATCAAAGGGCAATTGTGTCTGATTGAGATCTCTCAAATGGCGATATTGTTTAAAGAAATATACTTAACAGAGATGGCAATTTAAAGGCTGTAAAAAGTTGCAGGCAAAGTGAATGTAACATTCTAGCTTCTGACATGCTTGCTACAAGGTACCTCATTGCCAGTAACTTGTCAATTTGGCCTTGCAGAGATTGAGTATATGAAGGGCAAGGGTGAAGGGAATGTGGTTTTCAGGTATGTGAAAAACACCACAGTTAACTCTTTGGCCCCTGGGGAGCTCCCTGTGGTAAATGGGGGCACTGGTTTCGAAGACTGCCATATTATAAATTACGGTCCTTTTTCTCATGTGTGTTTCTTTGGAAACCAGTTCTTTTCACTCAGAGTTTTGTGAATAATAACTGTAAAGCAGTCCTCTATCCTCAGCCCCAAGAGGAATACTTTCCAGATAGGAAGTATTTCTGGTCACCATGCAGCTTCTGAGCAATATCATGTTCTTTACCGGTCTGCTCCAGGTAATCCTGCCAAGCCTGCAGCATGCACACCAGCAGTGTCTTGGGGGCTAAGGAGTTCTGAAAGTGCCCCCCCCCACACACAATTGTGGCACAAGGGGTTAAAGAGTAGCACTATGAAGCTATTGGCAGCCACTGCAGCATGAGTTCAATCCCCTGCCAGGGAGCTTACCCACATGGCACAGCAGACCTTTCCTGTCTTGCTTGCTGCTCCCCTCAGCAGTGTATTTTGTCGATCTGCCTGTTCTTCTCCCCACCCTGTCTCTGGTGAATCCTCTCCCCCCCCCCCATATCTGGCCTATACCCCAGTTCTTATATGCACAAATAAATAAATAAATAAATAAATAAATAAATAAATTCTGAAAGTAGAGGAGGGGTTAAAGCAACACTTAAAAATTTCTCTTTTTAAATTCTCAACAGGTCTTCTCATTGGAGCAAATCAAATAAGAATAGCCTGGAGAGTGAGGATAGTGATACCCATCTAGAAGCAGGGGCGTGGACACCATGGCCCAAAAAGCCAGCACTCCTGTTGCTGGGTGCTTTTGTGGGGAGCAGGCAGGGGCACTAAGGTGAGGAGTCATGGAAGAGTTGAGAGCAGAGCAGTCTTCCGAGAGAGAAAGGCACAGAAATTGAAGATACAATTGCTATCGACTCATCTTCCCAGAAGGCCTGGCTTTGGGAGCATAGCTGTGAAGTTACGGCAGGAACAGAGCATCCATCAACCTCCCTCCTTGTCTCTTCTTTCATTGATCTTCTTGGAACACCCACCAGTGTCTTGCTGGTGCTGGGATCCAGGAATAAAACGGGGAGCAGTACCTACCCGATTCTGTACGTAGGTGGCATTTGGTCTAACAAGGAAGAAACATAAGTCAGAAAAATCACACAAATAAAATGATTGAATGTTGTGATAAAGCGCTTTGTAAAACAGCATTCCAGTTAGGGGACAACATGAGGGTAAACTGCCTCTCCAGGGTGGGTAGGAAACGCTTTTGGGGAGACTGACATACAAGCAGAGATGTCTGGGAGGATGCTGGTGATTTACTGAGATTAGGTGGTGTGGTGGAGGACAGCACACCCTAGATGATAAAATGAAAAAGAAAGGAAAACCCAGACATGTGACAAGCTCAGATTTTGTTATTCACCCTCTTTCATTATGGCCTGTTAGGACTCCTAGGCTTCTACTGGGAAAGCCTTTTAAGGAATTTGGCTTTTTTAGACTATGTGGGACAGAAACCCCACCCAAACTAAGCTGGTGTCTAGAGAGTCGCTGAATTGTGAGTCTGGGAGCAAGCAGCAACAGGGATGGCCCGGATCTGCCCATGAGGTCATTGGGGGCTCCCTTCTTTTCTCCTAGGGCTCTCCACCACCCTCCAGCAGACAGGCTTCTCCAGAGATGACCTGAAATGACCTGGGGATAGTGTTGTTTTCTGTTGTGTCCTAATGTGTATTTTCCCAGATTTACCACCTAAGCATACATGGCATTCATTATTTTGTTCCAGCTGGACTCATTTTTTTTTTTAAGATTTCTTTATTTATGCATAGAGAACAGGGGTACAGGTCAGAGATTCAGGGGTGGTGAGAAGCTTCACCAGAAATGGTGAGGAGCAGAACAGGCAGACTGACAAAGTACACTGCTGAGGGGAGCAGTGGGTGAGACAGGATCCCCTCCCTGTCTGGGGGGTCAAACTCATGTTGAAGTGGCTGCAACCAGCTTCTTAGTAGGATGCTTGAACCTGTTGCACCACCAGGGAGGGACCCTCCAGCTGGATTCATTCTTGGCCAAAGTGCTACATGCCTTGACTTCAGTCCTGTCTCTAGCCAAGGGGATAGGGTGCCAAGGTTATGAGGATTTGTGGGAGTGCTCATGTGCATGCCTTTTGTGAGTGTATGCATGTGTAAGAAAGAGTAAAGTGGGCATGAAGTATGTGCATTTTGAGAATATGTGTGTATGAGTGTGAACACGGGGAAGATTCTGTATGAATGCAGATTTGTGTGTGTGTGCGTGTGAGTCTGTGATTGTGAGGTGTGCATCTCTGTATGAAGGTACAGAGATGAAGGTACATCTCAGTATGTCTGTGTGAATTGGTGAGTGGATAGATATGTGTGAGTTTTACCTGCTGAATTGTGTTCCCCTTCTTCCCTGCATTTCATATGCTGAAGCCTGAACCCCAAGTACCTCAGAATGTGATCTTATTTGAGTAGGTCACTAGGGTTGGTCTTAATCCAATATGAATGGTTTCCTTATAAAAGGGGAAATTTTCACAGACAAACCCATAGAAGACAGTGTGAAGTGATAAAGAAGAGGGTTCTCCATAAGCCAGAGACAGATCCTTCCTTCAGAGCTGCCCCTGCTGACACTTTGGTTACTATCTTCTAGACTCTCGAACAGTGAACCATTACTTAAGTCATTCACTTTGTGGTGCTTTGTTTCGACAGCCCTCATACATGAGCACTGTGTGTGTGTGTGAGAGAGAGAGAGAGAGAGAGCGAGTGAGACTGTGGGCTTCTGCATGTTAGCGTGTGCTTGTATGTGTATGTACACCAGGAGGCGGCCTCAGACACAAATCACAAAGTGTCCAGAATGTAGCCTCCTTTTCTTTATCCAGCTCACGTCTCAAGGCTCATCTTTTACAGGTTCTCAGTACTTAGGAACAATTCAAGCTGCTACTGGTTAATCATTAATCATGTGATTCACAGTAACCTTGAGGGAAAGAGGCTTCCACATGAATCTCCAGTATTTACCAGTTAGCCCAGCACATAGTAGGTACTCAAGTAATCTTTGGTTTGTTTACTTAGCTTCCTACTTGAAGTGTTTACTGTGAAATAAAAGAAATGGAGAAGTACACAAAACAAAACTTTACAGTGGATGTCCTACCACAAAGCAGTGGTAAGGGCTGCGCAGCATAAAAAATTCAGCCTTGCCAGCTTCCAGAAGGCATTGCAACTAATTTGCCTCCCCTTCTGGCATTTTATCTGTATCCTTCAGGGTAGCCATTCCCCTGACTTTTATGGTAACTACATACTTGCTTGTTTAAACACCTGAACTTGCATCCCTAAATAACAGTTTACTTTGTTTGGCCAATAACGAAACAGTGTTCAACCTCACCCATAATCAAGAAAATGCAAGTTAAGAATATGATGTCATAACACTGCACACATAACAGAATGATGAAAATTAACATTACTGGTAGTGGTGACAAGGGTATGAAAACAGGAAATTGCAAACACTGCTAAGAATACAAACACTGGAAAAGTTTCACTTTATCTCACTTGAACTTCCGAGTCCCTGTGATCCCCAAATTCCCCTCATAAGTACAGGCACATGTGCGCTGAAGATGTGCACATGAATATTCATAGCAGCATAATTGATAATGATGATGGGTTGGGAAAAAACACTTTGTGCTGTTTACTTGCTACACCTGATTACTAGGGAACTTGGAGTATCTTCTCATGGTTATTGTTCACCTATAGTATGAATCCTTCGATTGTTTTGGATGACATCTGCAGAGTTTCCTGTTAACATTCAAGTGGAGATGTCAGGTAGGGAGCTGGATACATGTGGAGTTCTTGGTAGAAGTCAGAGACTTGAGAGATGAACACATAGATGATTGGAACAGTGGAAGGGATAAGATCTTGGAAGGGATATGAGTGTTGGCAGAGAAAGGGTCTGAGGTCTGAGCCTTGGTTTGGAAGGAGAAGTCCAGTAAATTGTGATTGACTGGGAAGTAACAAGACAGTGAGCTAAGAGGAAAACCAGCATCATAGGATGTTCCAAGTTCAAGAACAAAATCTCTTCAAAACAGGAAGTGATAAATTATCAAAAAATGCTAGCTAAGATGAGGGCTTCTATGATGGCTAAGAAAATAAAATTGTCAATACAGAAATCTTTAGAAAAGAACATTTTAAGAGAAATTGAAAAGAGCAATTTTAGTGAAATGAAGATATTAACCTGAGTAGAAGGGGCTCAAGAGAAAATGGGAAGTGAGAAGTTGGACATAAAGAGCGCGAACACCTTTTGGTTCAGGAGTGTGAATGGGAACAAGAAATGGAGAGTAGAGTTGACAAGAAGTGGAAGATGTGGGGGAGAAGGGGAACTCAAAGGGGGACCTCTTCTTTAAAAGGGTAGGTTTGCATTATGTTGGCTGATGTGTGTGAGTTGATTGCAGATCCAACAGGCTTATTCTGGAGATTAGTGTTGTCTTCTTGACCAGGCAATAGAAGATGGATTTTACTCAAAGGACTGAGTCAGTCCTTGTTGTCAGGAGGCAACCAAAGTGTAGGCACAGCAGCAGAGGGGATGTCATGTTTGGGTGCAGGATGCAGACATTCTCTTCTGAGTGTTTCTTTTTTCCCCATAAAGTAAGAAAGGATGTTATCTTTTGAGAGGAATGTATAGGAAACGTGGGAGTTCTAAGAAGAGAATGTGGAATATACATGTCTCGGCGGGCAGGAGAATGAATTGACTAGGCTGACATGCTGGAAATTCTGGCCAATGTTAAGACATACTTGACGTTCTTGGTGATTTTGAAGTGAGGTGAAACAGGATTGTGGGGTTTTCTCTGGCATTTAGTGTTAGTTTCAGTAGAGCAGACACAAGGCTGGATTTAACCAGGATTGGGGTTTTGCCCGTTGAGTATGTGGAGGGAAAGATGAGCAGAAAAGTTGTTTTTGTGAGGGAATTATTGTAGGAATGGACCTTGGAATTTAATAAGGGGGAAGGGAGAAGTGAGAACCTGATGGACAGTCAAAAGTTGGGAAGACCAATGATCTGGAGATTCAGGAATTGTTGGGGTTGAGGTAAAAGAAAAACTGAAACAAAAATAACACTTGAGAGACACTTGAAACTGGAAATTCGAATGGCTGAGATTATTGGTCATGAAAGGGGGATGAGGGTAATCATGAGTGAATGGTCCAGGTGGGACACAGGATAATGTCAATGACAGGTGAAAAGATCAAGGATCTGACAGATATTTGTGGCTACTGAACCCGAGAATGTCACAGAGAGGAGTGGAAAGAAACACAGTGAGCAAGGGGCAAATTCTTTCCTTTGATCAGAACAATTAACAGAGAGGAAAATAGATCATTGTAATGAGAACGATAGGATGGCATAGCCGAGGTTTCAGGGCAGAACCAGGGAATCATTTCTCTTCTGGTGTCAAGGAACAAACAACAGCCGCTTGAGAAAGCTGCAGGAGAAGCAGTGCCTTGAGGGTCTACTTGAGAGTTCAGCTGAAATGAGAAAGGAATATGTTCAGAGAAGTTGAGGTTATAGGTGTTTTTAACTCCTGACAGACCATCAGTTCCACAGAATTTAGCAGGGTTTGGTGAAGGGACAGGAGTTTGGGCAAGATTGAGGGATGGAGAAAACTATATGGAGGTCACAGGAATGAAATTATCTCTACTGGTTTTTAAGTTTCTCTAAAAGGAATGGGTAATTCATTTTACATAGTCTTTTTGAGCTGGTCTCTGTCAGGGAGTAGTGGTCTGAGGGGAAAGTTGAATGAACATGGGCATCACACCAGGACTGCCTTTCATTCTGTTGTAAGTGGGCCTGTTACAGGGCAGGGAGAGGGATATGGCTGAACCCCCAAACCTGCCTGCTCTAAATAGGTTATGCCATCTGCGACATCAAGACAAGACATATGAGGCCTTGAATGGAAAGGAACTTTAATGCAATGAATGTGCAATACAGAAAAGACGAAGAATATAGCCTCTAAATCAAGCACCCAAAGTTACCCATACCCTCATGGGCAAAAGTCCACCCAAAAGAGATTGGCCCAAAGAAAGGCCTGAAAACTGCCATAAGTCTAAAGCACTTTCTGGCCGGGACCCATAGAAAAGGGTCAGAAATGGCCAGACAGGTCTAGGAGGAAAAGAGCAACATCAAAGTCAAGATAAACGCTGCCATAGTCACCTCCGCACGGGCCTCTCACCCACATCTGCTTCAACCAGTTCAGGATCAAGAAACAAGAGCCGCTTCTTCACATGTCTCTGCTCCAGAGGCCTCCTCAGTTCTCCTGGCTCTCCATCCTGCTTCCTTCTTCAGTCTCCTTTCCAGATTCTTCTCCTCTCCCCCTCAGCTCCACCCTCCTTCTGGGTGGGGCAGGGAACCTGGAGCCTCCCCTTTTCCTGGGGACCACCCTGTTACTGGCCCAGCCCAGGGGAAAGGCATGTTTACCCTTTAATTTTGCTGGTGAAATTTCAAGACTGGAGGAGGGACCAGCTTTGCCCCGTTTGAAGCTATCTCCATTGACACAGTTACGAAGAAATAAGATTATTTAGGTAAAGAAGCTCTGGGTCAGCCGACTTAGATTTTTGTTTGTGATCTCCGAAGAAAATAGTAGGATAAGATCTTTGCCTGAAAGAAAATTTGTTTAAATCATAAGCAGATGAGAATGCTTTCATACTCAAAGAGTATTCTTGTCCTGGATGTTTTTAACAGCTTAAATTTAACCAACTATAATTCTTCTTAAGCACCATTTTGTTCAATCTTTTGAAACTGAAGATTAGTCTTTCAATGAAAAATCTACATTTCATTGTAAAGATGGAACACAATGCCTTCGGCTCACTTATTCTGTGGAGAGGCAGACTTATTTTGGTAATATATCGTTAGCATATTGTAAAAACAGTGATTGTGGCAAATTTATTTTGGGCAAGACAGACTGAGATTTGCACATGTGTGGCTCAAGGGTCCTGAAAGCTATCTCCTTCACGTCCCATACTCGAGTAATGAAAATTTCAGAGGTGACGTCAGTTATCTTTGATTTTAAATTGGGTGTCTGTGATGAAAGAACCAGCGAGGGGGAAAAAAAGTAATTTCAGAATGAGAGATTATTGTAATTACAGTCAGCAGCAGATCTCGGCACTATAAAGATGTTTCTTTACTTTCTACTTCCTTTGGGAAAATAGAAAATCTTAAGAATTTTCCCATTAGGTCAGACCAGCGGTCATTTCTGCCTCAGATACTAAATATTGTACCTTGTAGAAATTGTATGGGGAAAGGTTATGTTCTCTCCTTGGCCTCAGCTTCTCTCCCAAGCAATTTTCTGGCACGAGGCATCCATAATTATAGCCACCCTCAGCCATCAAGCCTTGACCATTTGACCACCATTATGGATTTTGAATCTGTTCCCTTTTTGTGCCTTTCTCTTGCCATTGCTCTAATTCAGATCCTCCTGGCTTTCAGCTGCGTAATGACCATAATTAGTGTACCCATGAGTATGATGACTTTAGCCTGTTCAACGAAGGGAAGGCTTTTCCGAGGGGTTAAGTTAGGCATTAGATCTAGTTAGATCTGAAGGATGTTCTAGGTTGGGAGGAAGTTTTGGTTTTGACTGAAGGAAGCATAAGGAAAGCAGGGCCCATCTGGAAGGTACTGAACTGAGCAGTTGACCAGGATTCCACATAAAGGAAGATGAACTGGAAAAGTTGCTTTAGCACATGGAAAGTTCTAAAGCTTGCTTTAGTTGCTTACTCAGACAAGATCCCGCTGAGAAAGAAATTGAGGCAGGGGTGGGTGATAGGGGGTGGAAGTCACAGTACAAATCTCTTCTGGAAAAAAATCCTACAAACTGTAAAGGTAGGAAGCGGGAACGATAGCAACAAGCCTGCCATGATCATCTGATTATTTGATCTGCCCGATCAGCTAATGTGCTTCCTAGTCAATGCTACCGGCTGTGCATTTGGAAGTCACTGCAAACTGCCTCTGGTGCCCTCAGCAGAACTTTGGGATGTTTTGTTAGAATAAACTTTTTGTAGTAATTGTAATTGCTGTAGAAATATCTGGCCTGAGGAATCAATTTGGCTGCATTAAAATGTCTTAATTTTTAAAAACTCAAGTCTGATAGATGCCTAAGTGGAAGTACAGGCTCTGACACAAGTTCCAATTTGTCCAGTAATAGGATAGCAAAGCAATCTCCACAAAAAATACTTCGTATTAATGAAGAAAATTGTTTCACAGGGCAAAGATGGCCAGTGGCACATTCCAAATACTGAAATTTGAAAATTCATCATACATCTATTGTGCTGCTTCCTATACAATACCTGATGGAAAGTAGGTATTCAAGGACTATGTCCTGAAATAATGAGGATGACATATCACAGGCTCAAGAAATGGTGCTGAAATATTTACTTGGCTTAATTTTTTAATGGTCACCTACTAAGATTATGCAGTAAAAACAAATCAGCAAGATACTCAGCCTTTTCTCTCAACTTTTAAGATTCTCCAGACTTGGATGAAGAATAATTTGACTGAGGAGTCCATAAAATAAGTAGATACCAGACCCTTGATCCTGGCAAAACCATGACCAATGTATTGGAGACCGCAGAGCCAGAAACAAAGGGGAGGGATATTAACTAATAATTTAATGCATTTGAGATTCTAGAGTCTGTTTACCACAAATCTTTATTTTATTTATTTATTTTTAAACATATTTATTTATGCATATAAGAACTGGGGTTTAAACAAGAGGTATGGACGGTGAGGGGATGCAGCAGAGACAGTGGGGAGCAGAACAGGTGAATCTACTGAAATACACTGCTGAGGGGAAGCAGTGGGTGATACAGAAGCGGTCTGCTGTGCCTTGTGGGTCAGCTTTCTGTCTGGGGATGGAACTCATGTTGTAGTGACTGCAGTAGCTTGGTAGTATTGAGACTTAACCCATTGCACCACCGGGAAGCCTTTGATTTAATTTTGAATGTGCAAATATTACAGTGGGATGATTTGCATGTTGTCTTTTCTCTGGAACCTACTACCTTTCGAGTTTCAAAGCTTTTGCTGTTGGTAATGTCAGGAGAGGATGCCCAGTTTTAGACCAATCATGTTGACAGAGAGCCTAGACTAAATCAGGACAGAATTATACATATTAGCAGCTAGAGGAGTTTGGGGCTTAAGGTTCTCACTCTAAAGTCAGTGCACACATGAAGAATCAGAGTTTAGGACAAAGAATCAAATTGCAGATGGCTTGGGCTGTAAATACAGCAATTCTTACAGGGCCGATAGTATTAGGACAACATCCAGGAAAGCCGAGGTTATGCACAGAGGTTTGCTTTGGTGAGCAGTAACAGCAACAGAGACTCCTTGTTAGCAGGCTCTACTTGAACCTGCTAAAGAGAAAAGACAAAAGGGCTAAGGTGGGAGAATTTTCTTCCTTCAGTACTTGAGAGAGAAAACTACTTATGCCTTCCAGCATACTGGAGAATGGCATTGTTTTTAAAAATGGAATTTGTAGTTGTTATTAAAAAATGTTGAAAATGGATTGTCACTGAAGGTGCATTGGGTTCTTCTCTTGAGAAAGGAGATTCTTCCTTAGATGAGGGGTGCCTGGGATTACAGGTTAAAGGTGCAAAATAAGAATAAATCTTTATCTCGTGCTTCCTTTATATCTCCTCCAGTGAATTCTGACTTTCGATCAGAAAGAGAGGATGGATTTTCTTGCCTTACAGCTTCCGGGGAGACATGCTGTGGGAGTCTCACTGCTTCGAAATAATTCGTGGATGTTTTGTGAAACCTCCTGACCTGGCTGGGAGCCTGGGGCTTTTGAGCATTCAAGAATAATAGGCAGCATTGAAAAGGAGTGGATAGAATGTTTTATTAACTGTAGCTATTTTTATTAACTGGAGTCAGGGGAATATCAGAAAGGATCAAAATTTAGGAATTCTTTGAAAAGCCTTTATTTCACCTTGGTTTTATTTTATATTGCTTCCAAGCTTTACTCCATGGTATAACAGACACTGCATTTTCTGTGCTAACAAATGAGAGGGCCAAGATGAGACTTTGAAATTTTTATTTGTTGTTGAAAGAAGGGAGAATGTGGAGAGGGAGAGAGGGGTGAACAGGTGGCAGTCATTTTTTTGGAGCGCTGTTTCTTTCCTCCAAAATTTATACTGTTCATAATAAATGTTTCACCCTCTTTCTCCTAACCCTACTCACTTTGTAGTAAGTTTTACTGCTACTTTAGCCTGACAGGTATATTTTAGTGTACCCTTCATGGAGAAGCCCCAAATGAGAGCCGCTGGGGTGGAGAGTGAGTTAAGTGTCCTCAGAAACAGGGAGTAAGAATGGACAGTTTTTTTGGCTTGACTTCCATGCTTCGTGTAAGGAAAAACCAGGGGTGCAAAATCAATAACAACACACGTATGTGTGTTGTGCAAAGGTTAAGCAACAGGGAAATCGTGTAAATAATATGAATGTTAGTGCTTAACTCTCATTGATGTCTGGCTAGAGATAGGATGAATGGGTTATTGTGAGGCCAGATAGCAGATAAACCAGTTTATAAAAATGTACTTGACTATAATGCACAGTAAAAAAAATCTAGTGTACAACACTGGGCTCTGTGTATCCACCCACATATATTCCTGGGACAAAAGTTACATAGATCATACTCATCTTTTCTACATGTGATACGCTGATATTTTCTGTTCTGCATTTCTGTTTTACACATGTCCATTCAATCTATTGTTTATTGGGTTGTTGGTTTTTTTTTTTTAAGATTTTATTTAGTTTTGTGTAGAGGAACTGGTGTGGGAGTGAGAGGGGACAGAGACAGAGTGGGGAGCAGAACAGGCAGATCGACTGAAATATGCTGCTGAGGGCAGCAGCAGGGAAGACTGTCGAGGTCTGCTGAGCCATGTGATTTAGCTCCTTAGCCAGGGACCAAACTCAGGCCTCCATGTGGGCTATTGTAATAGGGCTAAAACTTAATCTCTAGGCCACCAGGAAGGCTCCTCCATTCAATTTCTTACAAGTTTCCAAGTAGTGACATATTGGATTGAATTCAGGACCCATGAAAGGACCACAGTGCATAGTTGGCTAAGTAGTGCGGAGCAACTGAGTTAAGCTCCCAAGATCTTTTGTCTAGGTTCAAATCTTGATTATTCCATTTCCTCATTGCCTTAAGGAACTTGATGGGTTAGTCACTTTGGGCTGTTATAACAAAGTATCATAGACTGAGTGTCTTACACAGCAAAAGTTTATTTTCTGACCATCCTGGAGGCTGGGAATGTGATATCTGAACCAGGTTGGGTTCTGGCAGATGACTCTATGTTGTGTAGTCTCATGTGGTCTTTCCTCAGGCATGCACATGGGCAGAGAAAAGAAGAAAGAGAATGAGGGATATCTTTTCACATAACATCAACAATTTAAAAGAATACTTATTTTATTTATGCATACAGGAGGGTATAGGCCAAAGATTGGGGGTAGTGGGGGTCGGTGGGGGGAGGTTAGAGGACTCACCAGAGACAGAGCGAGGAGCAGAACAGGCAAATCTACTGAAATACACTGCTGAGGGGAGCAGCAGGGAGACATGAGAGGTCAGCTCCCTGGCCAGTGATCGAACTTGTGCTGCGATGGCTGCCGATAGCTTCATAGTGCTGAAACTTATCCCCTTACCCCACCAGGGAGGCCCAACACCAATAATTCTTTAGGGCCCGTATGGTCTCATTGAACCTCAGTTTCCTTCTCACAGTCATCTCCAGTTCAGTGGTTTGATATATGAATTTTAGAAGGACTTGTTTTATCCACTTGAATAAGTTATGTAACTTCTCACATCTCAGTTTCTTTCATTAAAATGATATACAGTGTGTATATCATTTGTTTGCTGACTTATTGTTCACCCATTGTGCACCAAGTCTTAGACTAGAGAACAAAAAAGTAGAGAAAAATCCTCAGCCCATAAGAGCGTTGTGAATAATAAATGAAACAATATTTAGCGAAGTATAGTACTCAATAAACATTAGTTGCTGTCATTGTTAATGGATAAGAGACACACCTGGTTGAACTTGAGTCATTCTCCTGGATGCAGAGGAGATATCTCCTGCTGTCATGTTGTGAGTGAGGTACTGGGTACTGTTGCTGATAATGTAGCCTCAATATGCCTGTCCATGTGACTTGAATGTGGCCTTCTGTGTATTCCTCACTCCACCCTGAGCGTCAGGCTCAGGATGTGGGGAACTATGCTGCATCAAGATAAATTGCATGATTTTCTGTAACTGAGATGGATAGGAATCACAGGGATGCATAATCGAGATGGATAGGTAGACATAAACACAACTCTAATGCATTAGATCAGTGCTATAATGACGTTACGAACAAAGAGCTGTGGGAGCAGAGAGCAGCAATGAGTTCTGCTTGAGGGTGGGCAAGATTTTTCAGAAAGTAAGATCTGAACTTCCCTTGCCCTAAAAATTTCAGGTAAAAATTCAAAAGGATGGTGGGGGTACTTTAAAGTGGAGAAAACAGCACAGAAATGCACACTTATGTCTGGGGAAGGGAAGGAGCCGTGGGTGCAGGATCAAGGGTGTGAACATAGGTTTCGGGAGGGGCTGCTGAATAGGAAGGTCAGGGGTTGTCTATGGCAACTCCCCAAAGTCTGAATTCTATCTTAAAAAGAAAAACAAGTTTTCAGGGCAGTGTCCAGAGGCTGGGAGGCAAGAGGCAGCATTCTAGCTAGAGGTTGATTATGATTCAGGCAAGAGGTGATAAGGTCTCAGCAGTTAGCAGTGGGAGATTAAGTGGACCTATTTGAGAGACATTTATGGTGTTGAGTCAGTGACTTGTTAGGTGTGAGAGGTGAAAAGTTGGAGGACCCAAGATGACTATTCAGACCTTTCATTTTGCTAATCAGGGGTCCATTATCTGTATAGCAAATATAGATGGAAGACTTAGTTTGGGAAGATAATGAGCGCTTGTTGGACATGTTGAATTTGAGTTTTTTCATATTCTCAAATAAATGTTTTGCATGAGTAATAACTGATAAAGAAGTAACCATGGACTAGATAATGATACAGTGTTTATTCAACCTATTATTTGCTGATAAACACGTTAACTGAACTTTCAAAAAAAATCATATTTGAAGAAGTTGAGTTTGAAAACTAATTTGAATTTCTGGCTGGAACTGAATTGCCAACAAACTGGGAGGAAGAGTCTGACGTGTTGCCGCTTTCTGGTAGTGCACACACTTTCTTTATTTAGCCCCTCTTACCAGTATCAATTAAACCCCAGTTAAATTTGACATCTCTTAACCTTGCATTGGAGCAAATTCATTGCTACAGCACAACCCATATGGCACAGAGACAGTTGTAGGCATCAGTTCATTGCTTATGTAGAGTTACTGGCCCAGTGCCAACCAGTAATCACTGCTTTTTGTTAATAGACATGTTTGCTTTGCAGTCATTTCTATACACAGGGCTCTGGATTAATTAGATCGAAATCTGTCATCCATCTAAGAAACCACAAGAACACACTCTCTGTGCTTCTGTGGAAAGGGAACAGCAGATTTTGGCAAATTTTTAAAAATGTGTTTGCTTGTTTCCGTAAGAACTTAGCAGACTATTTAAATAACCAGTGCATAAGTAAATTTTGATAATTAATAAGGAACAGAGTGGGTTGGGGGAATTGAATAGATGAGCTCTCAAAAGAATCAAGGTGAGATTTGGTCTGATGATATGAATTTTTTTTTTTTTAATTTTAAAAACACATTTTCTTTGGTATTTGTTTCTTTGGAAGTTGAGAAACAGATTTAGCTTCAGAGTGAAGATTTACAGAGTTCCCCCAGCCATCAGGTCAAGGTTTGTTCAAGTGGAAGAAATAGCCACCAGGTTTCTTTGCTTAGGATTGAGTGGGAAGAAGGGCAGCCTTCTGGGCAGTTCTGCAGCAAGCCCTGCTATGCCTCTACCTTTGGGGTCTGAGCACCTCATTGCCTCAGGCTGAGAGACCCCTTCACCTTCTGCTACATCGCTAATGAAACCTCCGTAGACATGCCTTGTACTAAATCCTTTGTGAAGTCAATATTTCCAGACAGAACTTCTACAGTATGACAGATTCTGTTTATTGTTTTCTTACACAGAAGCACTCAAAGATTCAAATAGTATCCCAGAGTTTCCACTCTATGTGTACAGGTTGGTCTAGTGCCTGACACTGAAGGGCTGTGGATACCTTTGGTGTCAGGAAGTTAAGTGAGAGCCAGTGGAGCAGGATACCTAGAGTTAGGTATCTGTTGCTGTATCTTTCGTCCAATTGTATGTAGACAAGGGCAAATGGCCAAGAAGTACTCACACAAAGCCTATTGGAGCAATGTGGTTTGGGGAAGACATTCTGAGCTAGAGCAGAGGCAGCGTGCAGGTCTGTCATTGTCCATGGCATTCCAGAGCACGAGGTAGAGATCTCACAGGGCCAAGAACAGTGGGCTCTCAGCCTTAAAATATGCACGAGTAAAGTGGCATTGTGTCCTCTGTTGACAAACTTAATGGAATGGGTGTAATAGTAATATGTCATGATAGAACCTTGACTACAGCCCTGTCTTCCCAGTTCAGAATTAGTAATCAAGGGAGAATCAGGTTCTCTTCTGTGTGATCAAGAATCTGAGGCCCATACTTTGTACTTGAATCTACATACAAGGTCTATATGGCAGAAGGATTCATCACATCAGGTTCTTGAATGCCAGTTTATTTTTGTGTGATGGGTGCAAGCTTCAGGTTGACTAGGATTGATTGTACTGACTGCTATCCCATAACTAGAATCCACGGACTCCCAGGGCTAGTTTCTTTTCTAGGAGACCATAATGAGGGGGTGTGAATACTTAACTCTAATCTGTTGAGCAAAACCTTTCTCTTTTCTTTTATTTATTTATTCTCTACATTGTTGTTAATTTTTTGACAGTATTTGCAAATTTTGGTGTTGATATATCATTAAAATGTTCTTGGAGGCATTTAGAATTTCCAACACATTTATCAATTTTGGGGAAAATACTGTTAAGCCATATGAACAGCAACTGAAACAATCAGACAGTAAGTAACTGTCTCAAGATCATCCAGTTAATTAATGACAAAATTCAATATATTCTGTTTAATACATTTTTCATGTAGGTAACATTTAGCTAAAATGAACACTTGGTCATTCTTGATCAACTGGTATAAAAAGATCAAAGAAAGCATTTGGTAGGTGCCAGAAAAGCCAGATCAAGATCTTCTTACAAAGGACAGCATGATTTTTTTGTGTGTGTGCATATAGAATTGGGGTACAGTCCAGAGGCACAGGGATGGTGAGAGGCTTCACCAGAGACAGAGTGGGGAGCAGAACAGGCAGATCGACGAAGTACACTGCTGAGGGGAGCAGCGGGCGGGTCAGGAGAGGTCTGCCACGCCATGTGGTCACCTCCGGGGCAGACAGGGATTGAACTCATGCAGAAGTGGCTTTAGCTTCTCAGTGCTGTGCTTTAACCCGCTGCGCCACCAGGGAGGGCCAGCATGAATTATTTTTGCGTGTTGAGATCTTAGCACTTGGTTGTTGTTCTTTATATAATTTGGACTCTCTCCAAAATGCAAGGTCTGGGGAATCATGAAAATGGCAATGGATGTGAGAAGATGAAATGGGATAGAAGAGAAGCACTGTGTGACCTTGATGGTGGGATATGCCTGGGAACAATTGAGTGTGGTTAAAGAATATACATTATGGGGAGGCACATAGTCACCCTTCCTTTAGGTTTGTCTAAATGACTTCTCTATATGACATCATGATATAGAATCACTGAGATAGCCACAAGAGAAAATAGGTTGTTGTTTATTACAAAAATAGTGGCTTGTCTCTGTTCTTTTGGAGTTTGTATATTATCTACTATTTTATCAGGATTTGACTGATCAGACTGAAGGAAATTCTTCAGTAGTTTTTACTGATGTGAAAAAAATTGTCTCCCTTCTGTCAAAGAAATGGGGGTAGGGGAGGTGAGAGAGAGAGAGAGAGAGAGAGAGAGAGAGAGAGAGAGAGAGAGAGAGAGAGAGAGAAGATATAAGAGAGAGACGGTGTGTGTGTGTTGATTAGAAAAGATATACCTCACAGAAGTGATCATAGAAAGATAGAGCATTGTATTTTGGACCAGATGGAAAACTGGGTTGATTGTGTGTTTGCCTACTTGTGTCTAGAAATTATATACCATAACTAATTAGTGACAGTTGTGGTTGGCTGTGACAGGAGCAAGTTTTATGGCCAATGGATTTTAATTCCCAGACTGCTCCATAGCTAAGAGAAAACTTGCATGTATAATTCTTACTAGCTAGAATACTGGGGCACTCCTGCACATTGTATTTCTGTGGGGTACTCGCTATAGAGAGTAGCATTTCCTAACAACATTTAAAATGGAATATTTCGTACATAAGACCTGACTTGCTGCTTGTCCTTTTAAAGGCTGGAGATCTGAAGGTTCCCATAGATTATGTTCGTGGCCTGCCCTGATGATATATGTGTAAATTACTATGCTCCAAAACTCATTTTCTGGCCGGTTGTTGTCTTATAAAGGTTTTTAGTTTCTGCCACAAATAAAGGATCTGTGGATCATGTAGTGTGCAGTGTTGCTGAGAGTGATAGCCTTGTCCCAGAATCTATGGTTGGCCAACATTGTCCAATGTATGCAAATAAGTTTCGAGAGGCTTCTACCGTGACACAGGATAAAGGGATATTTCTGTAAGGACAGGGTTTAATAAGAAGCCTTTCAACACCAGTTAAAATGCACAAAGGCTGAATGTGTGTAACAAATGTGCCCAGATACTGTGGTCAAGAGCTTAGGTGTTTAGTGCATATGAATAATTAGCATAAGAATATACATTTAATTGCCAATTGGGCTAGTTATTTCTACACTAGCCCCTGCCTCGTGAACTGCTTATGAATAAACAAAAGTTGTGATCAGATTGTTTAGTATTATAGAAATAGCAAAATCCATCAACAGGTTTGGGAGAAATGACACCACACCACACACACACACATGCATGTATGCCATCATGCAGGTATGTATGTGTGCATGCATGTATGTTTGTGCACATGCATATGTTTATATATGTAAGTATGTATGAAGGTAGACAAGGGAGGAAGAAATGCTAATGGATTTAAAACAGGATTTTCTTTGGCTGCAACATATATGTATGAATTTAAGATTATGATTCAAACAAAGGAAAAGATATTTAAACTTTGAGTACAAGAAGTATTAGCGTTTCCAGGGCCATAATGCCTAGAAGCTATTTCTTTAGGCACAGAACAAAGGTGCAAGGTAAGTAGCTGCCAAAACAGAGTGCAAATGGCATCCCTGGTGGTGCAAGGTGGTAAAGTTTCAGTGCTGTCAAGCTATCACCTGCCACTGAGGCTTGACCTGTCAGGCTTTTATGACCCGTGGAGATGTGGCTAAGCATGGGGCTCCATAAACCTAAAAATGTGTTTAGTATCAAAGAGTAAATTAAAAAAAAACTCCTCTTATGTGATTCTGCCTTCACTGTCTTCCCATTGATAGTGGTTCTGACTCACTTCTTTCGTCGTCTTTTCAGCTTAGATTCAAGATAGAGAATGCTTATAGTAAGTGGTCAGGTTCTGATGTGAAAGCATTGTTTAGGGAACTTGGAGAACTAAAGCAGATGACCAAAGAGAAAGTTTCTCTTTAGAAAGTTGATCCTAAGGTCCTCCCCGGTGGGGCAACCAGTTTAAAGCACAGCACAGGACTGTGAAGCTAGCCATAGCTGCTTCAGCATGGGTTCCATCCAAGGCCAGGGGGTGACCCACATGTCGTGGCAGACCTCTCCTGACCCGCCCGCTCCTCCCCAGCAGTGTACTTCATCAATCTGCCTGTTCTGCTCCCCGCTCTGTCTCTGGTGAATACTCCCACCACCGCCCCTGCACCTCTGGCCTGTACCCCAGTTCTGTATGCACAAATAAATAAATCTTTAGAAAAAAATGAGCCTAGTTTCCCAGGAAGTTCCACTTTCAACCTCCATGGTTGGGTATTGGTTTCCACCTGAGTGTCTTCCCAAATCTCTACCCATTCTCATTTCTATCAATGACACACCTTAATGGAGAAGATATAAACCACTAGACATAAACTGTCACAGTTTGTTTCTTTTCTTTTCTTTTCTTTTTTTTTTTTTTAAAGATTTATTTACTCATACAGAGTACCTGCTAGAGATGTGGAGGGTGAGAGGATTCACCAGAAACAGAGCGGGGAGCAGAACAGGCGGATCAACAAAGTACACTGCTGAGGGGAGCAGCGGGCGGGTCAGGAGAGGTCTGCCATGTGGGACAGGCGGGGATTGAACTCATGCAGAAGTGGCTTTAGCTTCTTAGTGCTGTGCTTTAACCTGCTGCGCCACCAGGGAGGGCCTGTTTCTTATTCTAACTTGATCTGTCCTTATCTTCCCTCTTGACTTGGTTTGGAGAGAGGCAGGTCACTGCCTCTTGATTGGCTCCTTTTTACTCAAATGACTGAAACGGTTGATAAAGTCACTACCTAACTTTCAATACAAAACCAATGCTATCTTTCTTATTTTTTTCATTTTGTAACATTTTACCTGAAAGATTGTAGTCTCATTTTCAAACTTTCTGTTTTACATTAGATTTTATGGTACCATTTTCTTCTAACTCACTTACCTGTTGCTTGAAATTATTTCACCTTTTTTCTCCTTCCTTTGACTGTCTTTAAACATCAGTATGTTCTAAATTTCCCTTCCATTGTGCATGTATTTTTCTTGGGTAGTTTATTCATTTTCATGACTTCAACTGTCACTTATGTGGTAACTCACAAATCTTTCTCTTTAGCCACACTTCTGATGCCCTGAATCATTCACATAGCTGTGTGTTATAGAACCTAGATTCCTATTATTTTTCTCTTTCTGCAGACTTGTTTGACTTTCACAAAAATTAAAATTTATGAGTGGGATGTGCTTCCAGACAGAGAAGTAGAATTTTAGTTGGAAAAACTTATGCAGGTAATATTAAAATAGACCCTTCAACATAAATATGAATTGAAAGAATAAGGAGAAACAAGGAACATGGATTAAAATTTGACTCATAGTACTTCTTTCCTTCCCACGACCTTCTTTCTATTGTTTTCTCCTCTTCTATTCTGTACTGATCTTATCCATTCCTTGGTCAGTCCGTCTTAAAGCCAGAGGCATGTGGGGCAAGGAATGTACCCTGTGGAACAGTGATCCAGAGTACTCTGGGGTTCTTCAATAGAGTAGATAGGGTCTTATTAGTTGGGGAGGCTTGGAATGGGGTGTCGGTGCGTACATACAGTGAAGAAGAAAAACACACAGAATGGTGCCTGGTGTCAACTGTCAAAGTCTGGACTGGTGAGGACTGCTTCATGAAGAAGAGAGGAGATGGAGTGGAGATGGCAGAATGGTTATATCTAGGGTGTTAGGTCAAAACAATAAGTATATTCTAGATAATGAGAGGAGAGATATGTGTGGAAAGGAGGAAATTAGACTAAATTTTGAGATCATTCACAATTGAAATTGTGATCTTAGGTTGAACTCATTATAGTTTGATATAGACCTAAGTGTGTTTATGACATGAATATATGTATACATTTATATATTTCTGTTTCTGCCTTCAGTGTATATGTGCATATTATACATACATTCATATGTTTTCCAGCTTTATCTAAGGAAGGGAACTTGGAGCAGAACCCTCTCAATGTTGATGAGCCCACTTAGTAGTGTCTAAAAACTCTGCTATAATCATTGGAACCAGAGTTCTTGGAGAAATGACCAATCTCAGGGCTGGAAAAAGAGCTGAAACATATTATTGTGCTAAAAGGGAAGAAGTAATAAAAGAATTATGAAGACATGCCAAAGATACAGATGCCAGCTCAGAGAGTCTCTGAGTGACCAATTTGAAGGCAATTTAAGCATGAAAATAAATTATAGTATTAGATTAAGATTCATTGAATAAAATAGGAAATCATGAGTCTATACATGTATAAATAAGCAAACAAGTAATGGAAAACTTGATGAAGAAATTGGTACTTACACAGCTTTCAAATACCTCTCCAGAGGTTATTTATTAATTATAAAGGCAGGAGAATAACTTTAGTGGAGAAATCCAGCAGTTAACTATATAGTCAAAGTGAATTTCGTATATGATACCAAAATGCCTCCTTATAGGCTGCAGTGAGAACACAACATCATCTGTGTGTTACTCTTGTCAAAGAAGATTTTCGAGACACATCAAAAAAGTCCAACTGAGGGGCATTCTGCTAAATAACTGGTCTGTGCTCTTCAAAATATTGAGTTAATAAGTTGGAAAGATGGAGAAACTTCCTAGGAATGAAGGAGACAGTCCAGACACAGGACACTTAAATGCTATGTGATTCTAAATGGCACTTTTCTGGTAGAAAGGGCATTATTGAAACAATGGTGGAAGCTGAAGGAGGTCCTGAGGATTAGCTGGTAGTGATATATTAATGTAAATGTCTCGATTTTGTGCTTATACAGGAGAATGTCTTTGTAGGAAACACTAAGTTTTTCTGGGGTGATGGAGCATCAGGTCAACAATTTACTCTAAAATCATTCAAGGACAAAGAACCATGTGTCAGGTGTTTTTTGTCTTCAAAATGAAGATTAACTATATAAGATATAACCTGTGGCTTGGAGCTTGAAGAGAGTCAGAGAGGTTGATGAGTGGGAGCTGCTTAAATGCATTGTGCCAGGTAAAGACAGTCTAAGTCTTTGAGTTGTAATCGCTCACCACTGAGAAAGCTACAGAAGGATTCTTAGCGACTGTACACCTAAGCATTGAGAATAAACAGAACACCAAAGAGAAAGAAAAGACATAGATCAGTACAAAGCATGAGCACGTGGGCATGCCAGACTTAACGTTTCATTGGCAATAGCTAGAAATGGACATCTGTCTCTGTCTCTTCTGTTTCTATCCCTGTCTTTCTCTGTGTCTCTCTCCAAATTTTTATAGTTTTTGAAATGTGATGTGAAAGAAACTTTTGTATGTATGGAAAACCACATAACTGAGCTGGAAAGATTTAACTGATCATCTAATTAAAATTTAGGTGTCTAGGTGGATACACTTCTTTTTGGGGTTTGGCAGATACTTAAGCATATACCCTGAGGGTCCCCAAATAGGGACA
>NW_004567127.1:17792457-17793548 GCF_000260355.1 Condylura cristata | reverse complement strand
CCCCACTCTGTCTCTGGAGAATCCTCTTACTGCCCTCACCACCCTACACCTCTGGCCTATACCCCAGCTCTTATATGCATAAATAAATAAATCTTAAATAAGATAAAATAAAATAAAATGGCATCCACTCATCAAGGACAGGATGGGTCCTGTTTTTGACAGGATGCTTCTCTTTTTGACAGGCAGACAGGAGTTACTTTTATCTTAGAGAGGGTGGACCTGTAATATCTTTTTGCCATATGAAGTGCAAAGCTGTGTGTGTGTGTATGTGTGTGTGTGCAAAGAACTGGGGTATAGGGCAGAGGTACAAGGGATGAGAGATGAGAGGATCCACAAAAGACATAGTGGGGAGCAGGGCAGGCAGATCTACTGAAATACACTGCTGAGGGGAGCAGTGGATAAAATAGGAGAGGTCTGCTGCACCATATATGGGTTACACACTTTTACTTAAAAGAATTTAGCTTCTTTTATCACATACAACCTTAGATGATATTAATTTGTTTCTACAGAATGACCGTTTCTCAATCCCCCTCACACACTGTATCCAGCTATCACTTATCTATGTAGTTATTTAAATTTCACAATTGACAAGCAGCTATGGTAAAAAGGAAAGAAATTGTCAACAACAAACCAAGTCAACCCACCTAAAATCCCATCTAGAAAAAACCATGTGGCCCTTCGCTGTATATACTTGGAATACATACAGACACACACACATACACACACATGTTCATATTATATGTGTGTAGGCATATGTGTATATATATATATACATATATATATATAGTGAACAAATATATACACTAAATACATTGCTCTGCAGCCTGCTCTTTTTCACTTAATAACATCTTGTCATTCCCCTTTTTTTGTCAATAATTGTAGATTACACCTTCTTTCTAATGTCTGCCTAGTCCATCATCCCACACTGTTACAGGCTTATATTATTTTCAGTTTTTGTTATTATTAACTTTAAGTTGATGGATATTCTTGGACATATATCTTACATGTTTGCTTAATCATTTTCTTTGGTAAATTCCTAGAAATGGGATTTCTGAGTCAGTAGTTTGGAGATGCATTTCACAATTGCCAGA
>NW_004567127.1:17786612-17791637 GCF_000260355.1 Condylura cristata | reverse complement strand
TGCTGTGCTTTAATCTACTGCGCCTCCAGGGAGGGCCTTCTTACACTTTTTTTAAGGAATAATTTATACAGATTAAAGTACCCAAACCCGAAGTGTACTGTGCTATACAATTTTACCAAACACACACACACACACACATTCATATCAAGGTGTAGACCTACCTTCCCATTACCGCCAATGGGTCCTCCTTGAGGTCACTACTATTCTGACTTTGTCACCATTGATTATCTTTTTTCTTATGCTTCATGTAAATGAAATCAAATAATATATACTTTGCATGTTTTTCTTTTGCTCAACAAAATTTTTTGAAATTCATTCCTATTGGCTAAATGAGTTTTTACTTTTTTAAGTGTGTGTAGCATTTCATAGAAATATACTAAGTACATTTTCATTTCATTTTCCTGTTGATGACATTTGGTTTGAAAGTTGAAAGTATTATGAATCAAGCTGCTGTGAACATTGTTAATATATTCATTCATTCCTATTGGGTGTATATTAAATAGTGAAATTGTTGGGCCATAATGTTGGTATATGTTTAGCTTGATTAGATTCTGCTCAATAGTTCTCTATAGCAATTGAGCTAATTTACCTTCTCATTGACAGTGTATTAAAAGTTCCAGTTTTTCCACTTTCTCCTCAAAATCTGAATTCCCTATTTTAACCATTTTGCTTTATTTACCACCGAAAACAAAAAATTTATCTCCTCCCTATCTTGGATTAATGCAGCTCTTAATGAACTCATTCATTTAGTAATTTTTGTGTTTAGTTAATAAATATTTATTAAGGAATTGTTATGTGACTGGTATTGTATTAAGCCTTGTGGATAAAAGAACAGATAAGAATAACCTCATAAGGAACTAACAGTGTAGCAGAAAAGACAGATTAAAGCACAACATCTGATAAATGCAACAATATAAGCATACACTTAGCAGAAGTATATGGTCATAGAGATAAAACAGCTAATGTTAGGAGGGAGTGAGAGGGATGGGGTGGGAAAGACGATCCTAAAGAAGAGCCTTGGGATGGAGCTTCCCAAAAGAATCAGACAGGCTTTCCCCAATATTTTCCAATTGGGTATCTGGCAACAAGTACTTTCTGTATACCAATGACTAAGGGTTAATCAAAGTCTGTAGAACTGCAGAAGTCTATTCTCATTATTTAAAGAATACAGATTATTTTGAGTTAAGAGTTATGAAATCCCTAGTAGCTGAGGAAGGTTTTGTACTTGCCAGAGACTTTATTTCTGCTTTGAGAGGAAAACTCATCACTCTAAGTTTCTGCCCTGTTCCCAGGTTAAAGAAAGGGCAGTCCTTGCTCCACCTAGTAGAATGTACTTGGGGGTTATCATTCAGGAATAGATTATCTTAAACAAGTCCTATGTACAAATGTCATCTTTACTTTCAGAGTAAAGGGGATTACCTTTAGTCTGTGTGATTTTCCCTACCATTCTTCTTTTTAATGTCCCAGATTCTTACAACAGGATAAATATCCCTAGTCTACCCCAGTTCTCTTTAGAATTTAAAACCATGCGAATTCTCCATACCTCTGTTATTAAGTTGATTTTTCTTTCGCTACCCATGTGATACTGTTTTGATTACTCCATCCATTCAGGGAGAACCCAGAGAGGTAGGGATTTTCCCAAGTGCTCCCTAGAAGACAATAATGATTGCTAACATTTATTGCATGTGTGTTATCCTAGATATGATGCTAAGTGCTTTACTTGTCTCATTCTGGTTTATTAGGTGTAAATTACATTATCACTGTGCTCATTGTATAGTTGATTCAACTGAGGCACAGAGAAGCAAAGCCAGCTTGTTCACAGTCACACGAGCAGTAAGTGAAGAAACTAGGATTGAACCAGGGAACTCAGACTCTGGAACAGACGCTAGATCCCTTCCTCCATGATGTGCAACTGGAGGGTTCTTGGGGACGTCATCCTGGACAGTAATGGCAGCTGTACACAGACAGGAAGATAAAACGCAGTCTGGCAATTTTGAAGAACCTTCAGCAAGAGGCCTGAGGGAACATGGTAATCAGAGCGAGAAGAGATTGGAGATGAAAGCTGGCAGGGGCCAGACCTGGGGTGAAGTGCAGTTGGAATTCCTATGATGGTTTTTCACTGGAGGTCGCCTCTCCCTCTGCCCCATCACCACACACCAAACAATATTTAAAGTGTTTCATCATGCCGCTGAATGAGCCATTGGGGTACACTTGCCAAATAGCTGAGCGTTCACGTTTCCTCGAACAGAGCCAGAAGAATTACTTGAAACTGCGGCAGACCCAGGTTTCAGATCTGAGGGCTCGCTCTGTGCGTGCTTGCCCGGTGAGCTCTGTTTAATACACCCATCTGCTGCTGAGAAGGAGGCTTTCAGCTGAGCTGCGGACAGTGTGCTGCTGGGCCCGTTGAAAAAGCCCAATCCTGAATGGATAAAACCCACGCAGTCATCCTATGTGTACTGTCGTGGGCGACGCCAGTTTGGGCTAAAATAGGATTAGCTTAAAAACGCACACACTGAAGCATTTGTCTGGTTAAATAATTGAACAGGTCTTGCGTTCCTGCTGCAGTCAGTTTCAACAGAAACGCTTCTCTGGGGGGGCTCTTCTTGTGAACATCATCAGATTACTCGTGTGGAAGGCTTCCTGGTGCCAGTTGGATGGGGGGAGAGCGGGTGGGTGCTGGGTGGTCCTGGCGATGATGGGAAAGGAGGCTTGCAAAGTATACCTTTGGGGAAAATGCAAACTTTTCTTGCCTGCAGAGTGTGTATGTTAGTATTCAGAGACTGTTGGCCCATTGTTTGCGACTCCAGCTTTCTCAGCAGAATGTGTGGCAGATGGCTTACATTTGCATTAGCCTTCTGGAGAAGGAATTCGCTACCAACAACATAAGCTGCAGCTTTTCTTTTCAGAATTTACAACAAATTGGCCAGAATGGCAATTTAAAAAAAAAAACATTAGCATCACTATTTCCACATTCCCTTTCTGAATAGGGTAAATGATTCCCTCTCTAACTGTGTCATTTGCACTCCCCCCCCCCAAATGTTTATTAAAATGATTTAGGTATTTCATTATGCAAAATGACTTTTATAAAAAGACCTTTCTTTTTGCCCCACAGTCACACATAATTTCTTTTGTCACTTGTTATAGAGTGGAGTTATGTGAAGCTAGGACATATTATTTGTTCTAGTCTGTATTGGATAATTTATTACATTAAGAAACCAATAATTTTCAAATATAATCAGATTTAAGTTTTTAATAAGATTCATCTTCCCATTCACACTTGCTTAATTTAAGGATATTAAATCTGCTCAGGAATGAGCTGCCTCTCAAAGCCTTGTGTGCCCATTAAAGGGCTTTATTCCTGATGTGTTAATAGGATTTAATTACATTACCGTCTTCATGCAGAGTCACAGTGCAATAGTTAACTGCGATAAGCCAAGCAAACAACAGCCTAAAAAGGAAGTGGCATTATAGTAGCTGGTTTATCGGCTTAGAAAATCAAGACGATTATTATTTTAAAATTGATGGTTGCATGCATTTGCATCATGTTTAGTTCAATGCTGAAGAGAACAAACTTTTTCTTTTCCTTTAGAAAGAAAATCACTTAAAAGGCCACCCACATAAAAGGTGAACAATAAACACTTAACAGAAACTACTTAATTGCCATTTATCCTTTGAATTGCAATGAGATTTTTACTAACGACTACAAAGAGATTTGTTTCAACAATTTGTCCTGCTATTCTTTTGTTGTTGTTGTTGTTGTTGTTGTTTTTTGACTATCACATCCATGATTTGGTGTTCAGTATAATAGCTGTGTTCCTTATTAAAAAAGTAATGATTTAAAAATCACTTTTAAACTTTTTCCCTAACATTTGCTCCTGCTCTTACCCCTCCTGCCCCAACTCCTGTATCCCTTCATGAACTCCCCAGTTACTTTATGTTGCTCAGAATCGAGGGCATATGTGGCCTGACAATAAAGGAATCAGGATGCAGCCCACAGAAAATTTTGTCAATTTCTCCATCAGAATCATTTGCATCGATTGGAAGTGTTGACTTCTGTGAATTTTTGTTTCATGTGAACTTGACAGAACCCAGTACTTTTACTCCACCACAGATGCCTGTGAAATATAAGAATGATTTTTAGAGCATTCCAGTGAATTTTTTAAACAGGGAAAAAGAAAAAGAACCCATCAATATGCTATCTGGTTGAACTTTTCACTTCCAAAGTGATTGACAACTTCTGACACATTTTCTTGAGAGATCACAGACCTGACAAACAAAATTTGAGATGATAAAATATAGTCTTGCTTTACTTTATTAAAAGTGGCTATGAAGATGGGGAAAAATGGATGAAAAGGCATTGGAGCTAATTTTTTTTAAACAGTCACTGCATACATTGGGTTGTCAGGACAGATTTTTTTTTTTTTTTTTTTTTAAATTCTAAGCCAAATTAGAGGCAGGTGGAGAAAATGGGCAGAGATCTGTGCCTACACCATTTTTTCTGCTTCTCTCAGAGGCATTCCACTTTCATCGCTTTTATCTGCGGGCTCTTATATACATTTTTTAAAGAAGCTTCACTTTTCAAAAAAAGTTTGAAAAATCAAAGAGCGCCACTTAATGCCCATCCGTCTACTTGTTGATTTACTACCAAGGCTCCAGTGCAGATTCTCCAGTTGGCTTTAAGAACAAAAGAACTGGAAGCTAGTGGAGGCCAAGCCTCTGTTGAGGCGCTGTGCATTTTCCTGGCCCACTGTACCCTCTCTGTTCCCAGTGACTCGAATTAAGATTGCTGACTCTTTATTTGGGCTGAAGACTGTGATGCTTGGTCTATCTTCCATTTTTGTTTCAAGATGTCTTTTCTTATGCCTCAAGTTGGAACTGATACTATAACAGGGCGGTCTCTAGGAAAAGGGGAAGTTTCAGGTTTCCTACCCCACCCAGAAGGAGGGTGGAGCTGAGCAGAGAAAAAGGAAAGAAGGAATTAGAGGAGAAGAAGAGAAGGAAGCTGAATGGAGAACAAGAAGGAGA
>NW_004567127.1:17765396-17784367 GCF_000260355.1 Condylura cristata | reverse complement strand
ATTATTAACTTGTGGTCAGTGTTTGATTTCTCCTCTCAGGTGTAGTCCCCATGGTTCTCCCGTCACCAAAGCACCAGAGATCCATCTCCCCCATCCCTTGTGCTCTTCTTCCCTCTGTTTTGATCTCCCTTCTTCTCCTTCCCTTGCTGTATGTCTCATCTATGGTTAGCTTGCATGTTTTGTGTGGAAAAAAAAAAAGCAGTTTTAATTATACACATATATTTGGGAATTCACAAAAAAACAAAAATGAAAACGTGGCTCTAAAAGGTGGTCAGATAATTGAGGTTTACAATTGACCTACCCACATAAAAGGGGTTTTTCGATTTCTGGGCAGGGAAGGCACTTGATGGCAAGGTGGAGAGTGGAGATGCTGGGCGCACAAACCTCTCTAATGCAGATGAGACTCTTCCTGAAGAGTTGGCTAAGGATGACGCTCTTCCTGGTACGTCATCTTTACAGATGAACATTTTCTTTGTAAATTTCCCTTATAAAAGGGGAACTTTCTACTTCATTTTTGGGTAGTTCTACTTCATTTTTGGGTAGTTGGGTAGTTAGGGTAGTTGCTGGCCATCAATTGTCTTTTTCTCAAAGTAATCCAGTGTGGCATATTTTGGAGTGACATATTCTGGTTCCCTTCACTAGTATGTTCCTGTCAATATTTCTATTGACTCAAAATCATAACATATGGGTTTGACTCATAGAACCTCTTTTTCACTTATCTATTTATTTGATATTCCTTCAACTCTCAATTACTGCATATTCCTACTGTGTTCTCAGACACAGAGGTTCACAGTAGGAACACAGACACATAAAAAATGAGGAATGTGAGGGCTGGTCAAATCATGGTGTAACATTGGGTGCCAAACTGTTACAGGGTAACCTCAATGTGAAATGGGTTGGCCTGACTCTGGGTTCTCACCTGCACACTTAAAATGAACTTACAATGTGCTACAATTGCAGGCATGTGCAAAAAAAGTTAGTAAAGGGTTTATTTATAAAAATGGGAAATGAAAAAATGAATAACTCAGAGAGAAAGAGATAAATTGGTGAATGTGTCTTACCAGTTTTGCTGAGCTGGAACCCCAATAGCACACTGACTGCTGGTGAAAAACAAGGATCCCCAAGATTTTCATGTCTGGTTATATTGTTATATGGCAGGAGGGAAATTTAGATACCAGGGCTAACAAGAGGCAGGTTTAGTGGCACTGGTGCTGACCCAGCAGATTTGCATGCAAAGGCTGAGCCCCCTTTGTAGGAAATCAGGGACTTATGTGGACTTTCAGTTCAGTTTCTACAAAGTTCTGGGTGGGTTTGCCTTGGCAGCTGTGCATGGTCAGAGATGATGTGGTTGCACATCAAGAGTTGAGTAGGACAGTTGCATACGAAGGCTGAGTAAAGGATCAGTAGTCATGTCCTCCCCTGCCACCCACGAGCATTCTGCCTCATGACAGTACATTGTCTAATATGAAGCAAGATTCACACCAGGGACAAAGCAGATGCCAGGAAGTGAGCAAAAGGTTGTTACAAGACCCCCAAGCCTGCTCATTTCTGGTCACAATGCTTTAATATTCCAAACCTGGCTTTTTAACTCTACCCTCAATTCCTAGCAATCCTCCCTTCTGTGATGATGACAGCCTCTCCATGTGTCTCTCACTCACATGTTTCTCCCTTCTTCATTCTCCCTCAACTTATGTATCTACCTCACTCCTTCCTCCTTTCCAGTTGCCCCCCCCTCTCCTTCCCCCCCATTCAGGAAGTCTGGCTCATAGGATATGCTGGGGGTTGTAATCAAAGCCATCCCTCAAATGGGGATGAAGAAATGGTTTCTGTTCCCAGGAATGCTGCACTGGGGTACTTTCCCTCTTCGATGGCCAAGCTTCCTACAGCACTGACACTAACTAAATGAAGTATAGTTTCTGCTATACAGTTTACTTACATAGTTATTGTAAATAGAGCTAACAATGTTCTCTCAGAGTTCATACTTAATGAATCTAATTTGAATGTACCCATAAGAGCACAGGGAGACATAGCCATACAACATGCAACAGTTTTTACAAGAGATAAGCGAATACTGCGAAAAAGTTATCCCTGTGAGGGATAAAAGACTACCTTATTATAATTATGAGAGTCATGTATGGGTAGGGGAAATCTTTCCATCTTTCCATATCCCTCTGGCTTATTCTAGGCTGGCAAATAATCAAGTATGAATCAGACAAGATTGACAAGAGAAAGAAACAAATTTTATAATAACACATATACCACCTGTATACAGGAAAGACCCAGTAAGGCATCCACATGGCCTCAGTTTATCACCCTCTATAACCTCAATGGAGACAAAGAACTTTTAAGAATGGGCTAGGAAGATCAGCTTAGGAAGTTGCCAGGATACTGTAGAAAACAAGCACATGGCAATTGTTTGGATTTTGTTCTCTCTTCTCCACTGATAAGAGTTAAAAACTTTAGGTTTTCCCTATACAGTGAGGGAGTCACCGTTATGGAGATTTTCTTTACATGCATAAAGATGTCTTATAAAAGAATAACCTGCACCCAGCCCTGAGAGTTCCTCCTGTGAAATAAGCCTTATGCAAACACCCCATAATTTGTGGGTAACAGTTTTTGCTCCCCTATGACTGCCACACAGAACAAAGGGCATGTGGAGAAAGGTTGGTAGACGAGTTCACTGCAGGGCAATGCATTTCTCCTACCCTGTATTCTTCCATGTTGATGACAACCTGATAATTATTTGCATCCTACACATCTATTTGAATTATTACCCCCAGTGTTTTGCAATTCCCCTTTTCAATCATTCTCTTTTCTTCCTTCTCCATCTTCCTCTCTCTGGAGCTTCATTTTAGGGTTGTGTTTAATTTGATCACTTTGCTAAGGTTCTAGGAACATTTCTTTTGGAGTTTTTCATAGCAGAGTATGTGTGCACACACACACACACACAGTAGCTTGCATAGGTAAAAAGGTAAAGAGAGGCATGTCATATGTGGGTAGTGAAAAGTTTCCTGGAGTGGTTGAAGTGCAGAAGCTTGGTGGGAGAAAGGGGAGGGTGGAGGCAGGGACTAGCGTGGTGATGGATGCCTGAGAGAACCTCATCGAAGGCAGAGGAATTCTGGATTAGGGGTTACAGCTGCACCTTAATTTTAAAAATAGGCATAGTTCTAGAAAGGAAAAGTACATTTCTAAGCTTCTCAATTGTTTTTATCAATGAAAAATTTGAGTTATTTGTAGAAAAAAATTTGGTTTTAAGGTATTAGGAAATCATACTTAGAATCTGCTGATGTCTATTTGCCCTTTTCTTTCTTCAAGGTCAGTTCCATGTGAATTGCCAAATTTCTGCAGTGATCTGTAATTTTCTCTGAAGTTTTGTGGTTATAGCAGATGCTATATTTTAAATTTTGTTTAAGTACCATTAAGTACCATTATAGATTTAAGTACTCAAAATCTATAAATTAGACTAAGAATCATCACATACTCCTTCAGATTGTTTTTACTTTTCTGGGAGGATCTACCACTCATTAACTTTATTACTTACTATTAATTAAAGGTTTATGAACTAATATGGTGACTGAGATTTGTATCCACTTTTGATGAACATTATTTTTGTTCAGAAGATACGGTTGTTAGTGGAAACAGTGAGGAGCACCCTGAGACCCCCAAACTTGCACACTCTAAATGTTTCTACTATTTGCTAGAAAAACACAAAACACACTCTTAGTGTGTAACATCTTTAATGGAGAAGAACTTGAATAGAATTAGTTGCAATACAGAGAAGAGAGAAAGGAGCATGTTTTCCCATGGAAACACCCAAAATATCCAGCCACTCAAGGCTGGTTCAAAGTGGGACCACTGGGGCCTGAGAGCTGGCCCAAGTCTGAGGCACCTTCTGGCAGGGAACTTTAGGAAAGGAGCAGAACGGCCAGGCAAGTGTGGAAGGAGGGAGCAAAATCAAAGTACAAGTCAAGACAAAAGCTGCCATTTTCAACTCTCCTCGGGTCTCTCACTCATGTCTCTTCCAAGAGTCTCCTCTGTGTACCTGAAGTCCCCGACACATGGCCAAGGCTGAGAAGCAGAACAGCTTCTTTTTTACATGTCTCTGCCCCTCCTGTCTCCTCCAGGTCTTCTCTTCCCAAGTTTTCTCCCTCAGCCCGTTTCAGCTTCCTCTCACTGCTCAGCTCTAACCCTTCATTAGGAGGGGCAGGGAACATAGAACCTCCCCTTTTTAGATAACACTATAACCCTAAAGCTTTTGATCTAATGCCTTGTAAGACACTAATTAATTTTATATGTAATTAAATAATGTTCACATTTCTTTATTACATTTCTTATAAATACCCACTCCACAAAGTTCTCTTGAGTTGGTTACCCTCTTACTGTTTTCCACATTAGTGCTCAATAAATTCTCCCACAAACTTCATTCCATTGATGAGTCATGTTTTTTTGTTTAGTAATAGTACACTTTGATAATATAATTATGAATTCTTTAGAGGTTTTCAAAAATGAAAATATCAGAGCTGCATATCTAAAGTGTCATTAGAGTTAATTTATGAATCACATTTGGTAGTGCTGATTCATTTTGATCTAAAATCATACTTTATGGTTTGATAATCCTTCTTGGTTTATAGGTAGCTTTGTATAATATTCATTTTTTTTTCCCCTGTGCAAATCCAAGCTATAAGAAGAGCTAAAAATTTCTTACCACTGAGGATAGGCAGAAAAATAGCACTGTTGTGAGTTTTGAGGAAGCTACAAAGTAAGACTTTCTTAAATGTTTTCTTTAAAGGCAGCATTTGGGGCTATATCTGTAGAATTTCCAGTGCCTACTCTGGGTTTAGTTCA
Organism: Condylura cristata; assembly: GCF_000260355.1. Taxonomy (NCBI): domain Eukaryota; kingdom Metazoa; phylum Chordata; class Mammalia; order Eulipotyphla; family Talpidae; genus Condylura; species Condylura cristata. Next base: position 17,779,522 of record NW_004567127.1, on the reverse strand, counting down.
ACTCAACTAACTTTTATTGAGCATTTATCCTGGAATAAGCAATGTGATGGGACTAGAGATATAAAGATGAATGTGTTGCAGTTGTTGGATTAAAGGAGTCTGTAGCAGTTATGAAGAGAATAATTGGACATTATTCAGTATTATGGACCGTAAAGTTCACGGTGGAGAGATGAGGGAGTGGGCTCAGCAGGAGAAGGTTCATAGCTCCTATGAAGACTTTCCACAATGTATTAATTTCCTATTGTTGCTGTACAAACTGCCACATATTTAGTGGCTTAGCTCAGCAAATAGATTCTACCCTCTACTTTTCTACAGCTGATATTGCTTTTTAATAGTTTTCATTTTACAACTCACCACAGGGTGAGAAGGATCAGTATTGATCATGGGTTAAACCCCTAATTGCAGCTCGTAGGAGACTAGGTAAAGGAGTTAAAATGAGGTGTAGACACTATCTGGTGCTCAGTGTTCCTGCTCCAGTGTCCAGTGTGGTTCATCAGGTGGCCCAGGGTTGGCCCACTATCACTGAGAGTGTAGCTATGTGTTCTGAAATCTGGCAAGAGAAGATGTTTCAGCTTAAAAATGAGTTTCACTGGAAGTCTGAATTCACCTTACAAGGAAAAAAACATGGTTTAAAGTGACATAGTTGGCCTCCCTGGTGTTGCAGCAATGCAAAGTTCTCTCCAGCCACTGCAGCAGGAGTTGCATTCTGGGCCAGGGAGCTGACCCACATGGTGCGGCAGACCTCTCCTGTCCCACCCACTGTCCCGCTCAGCAGTGTATTTCAGTAGATTCACCCATTCTGCTCTCCACTCTGCTTCTAGTGGATCCTTTCAACTCCCTTGCCCCTGCATCTCTGGCTCATACCCCAGCTCTTGAATGCATAAATAAACAAATCCTTAAAAAATTAAGAGACATAGTTAATATTTTTTCATTTAAGCCAACTTCTTGTATGTGTATATATGTAGTTTCAACATAATTTCTACATATATTTTTAGTGTTTTATAGGAACAGATTGAGAAGTGGCTCTTATAGACTTTTGCCTGGATAAGTTGGTAATAAGATTGCAATTTTAATCATCACTGCCCAATGCTACTTTTCTCTTTAATTAGCACTGAAGTGAGGATAAAAATTAGATGAATAATAGTCTGGCTCATAGAATTTGGACATAATCTGCTGATCTGGTCTCCAGTAAGGTCTTGCCTGCTGTATCCTTCCATGTGGCTACATGATACCAACCAAAATTATTTAACATTTTAAGTCACATGATAGATGTTTCAAGGAGTGTGACGGTAATGACATTCAATTCTTGAGTGCCGAAAATGCTTCTTTTTTTTTTCTTCTTTGGTTCCTTCTGTTTTTCCCTCTCCCTCCTTTCTTTCCACAGATGTTTAAGTAAAATGAAATGCCAGCCATATTGCTATGCACTGGTGACGCAGTCATACATGACAGCTACCACCTTGGCATTTATAGAAATTAACTGTGTAAGGACAGACGTAATTACATAAAATCTTGACATATTTTATTAGGAGAGTATGGGTCCTGGAGAACAGAAGAGGGCTAAACAGGGATCTCTTCTCTAGTTTGGATTAGTTCTGAAGCAGTGGCATTTAAACTGAGCCTTAAAGAGAGTGAAGAAAGCAGGAGAAAGGGTTGGGAGGCGAAGGTGGTAACAGGCAGTGTGTAAGAAAGATGTCCAGGAGCGAGGAATGGCAGATGCTGTATCTGGAGTGGGAGAAGACCTGGCAAGTCCAAGGAAGAGGAAGAGTGTGCAGACAGCCAGGGGGCAGAATTGGTATTTCATACGGGGTGGTTAAGAGGCACAATGTCAGGTGTCTGTCTGCTCCAGTCCTGTGTGGGGGTGAGAGGCGCCTTAGGGCACCGCAAAGTCCTGGGGCCTTGACACTGGGGAGGGGCAGGACAGATTCATGCTCTTCAGAGATGGCCCTGCAGCAGTGCGGACAAAGAGTTAGGGAAACACAGGTGTAAATTTAGGGGGACCAGTGGGAGGTGGGAAACTATTTAGCTAGAGACACGGACAGGGAGGGCTGTGAGAATAAAAGTGGGTAACTGCATGCAGATCCTCCTGGGTGCTGTGATGGTCTGTTGGGGTGGGGGTGAGACAAAGCAGGTGACAAGGACAGTGCCCAGTGTCTGTCCAGGGTCCTTTCTTTGGTCCTGACAGTTGTCAGCATCTTACCTACTTTGCTCTTTGAACAGCATAAGGAGTGAGGCACCTTTAACAATTTGCTGCCTAGTTCCTCCCTTGCTTTTATCAGGAAGGAGAGTCATGCCATCCATAACCAATTCACCGAGGTTTCATGCGTCATGGGTCAGCTTCCTCAGTCACCTTTCTCTCGACCTTCTCTCCCCCAAGCTCTAAGTTCAGGAGGGGAGACGTCTTCATTCATCTTCTTTAATTTGCATCACTTAAGTTGTGAACCTTCAGGGGTCACACAGACTAATTTGAGTTCTTGTCTGGGAGTCAGACCCTGAGGTTTGTTTTCTTCTCCTTTCCTTCTGTTCTAACTTCTCTAGCTAGAGCCACCTCTAGTTTCTAAGAGTGTAGAAATTGTAAGCTGCAGACACATCTCTGGGAAGTTGAGTAGAAAATATTCTCGTCAATCAAATCACTTTAGAAATGTAGAAGCATATTTGTAAGGGTTCATTTGTAAAATGAGTAATCCGCCTACCTTAGATGTTGGATTTCCTGCCCTCCCTTGCCTCTCTCTGTCTTGATTGTGAAGGCTGTTCTGTGCGCTGGACTCCTCCATGAGATGAGGTTCTGGAGTGGACTTGGGTAGAGCAGAGTGGCCTGCATCTCAGTGATGGCTGACTTGTCCAACGTCAGAGGTATGTGTCCAGCGTTGCTGTTGGTAGAGAGACAGCCATAGAATGAGGAGGAGGCGAATAAGGTTTTCAGACTCTAGGGAACTCCAGAGTTTTGTGGAAAGAATTTGACGTGAACACAGGGGAGGGCCGAGCCAGGGAGGTGTTCTCTGACTGACACTGTCTTGTTGTACCACCTGACTGGGGAGCGCAGGAGATGGAGTTTGTAGAAGACAAAACTGCCAATGGAGGAATGGGACGAGAAGAGGATGACCGCATCCTTGGAGGTCAAATTATGCTTTAAACACTCGAGTGCTTCCAGGGCATTGTTTCTCAGATTGGGGATTTCATGTTATTTAAATGTGGATTCTGACTCCAGAGTGTTGCTGGTGGTAGTAGGGTCCTGAGACCCTGCCTTCTGACAAGCTCCAGGTGCTGCCAGTGCTGCTGGGCTCTGGTCTGTTCTCAGTAGCGAGGCTCTCTACGTTACAGAACACAAACGACTCATAGGGAGACTTGGTAGAAACCTTTGCTCAGAAGCCTGAGATAAACTTCCCACATGTTTCTCAATTTGTAGTTCTGTAGGATATTGAAAGATTAACTTTGGAGTCAGTTTCAGGAGCAATGCTATTTAGGAACTGTGTAACCTTTCTGCATTATGTAACCTTGCTTGGCCTCAGTTTTCTCACCTGTGAAATGGCAATAATAATAGCACTTATTTAGGAGGGGTGCTTAACTCTAGTTTTTCAGTTTGAAGAATGTGGGCGGAATAACGGGCAGTAGTTTTACTGCAGGACTTCTTAGGACCTTTCATTTGCTGCACTGATTCTCCAAGAAGGAGGTGAATGGCATGTCCCAAACTGATCTGACCAGTGAACTTGTGATTTTCTTGGAGTGTCTGGTGAACCTATCAGTTTTAGAAACCCCTGATAAAGGAAGCTTGATGTGGTGGTGGAAGATGAATTGTTTTTAGACAAGACCATATAGCTGGAGAAGTTCTCCAGGAGCGAGTCTAGAAGGAAGGAGTGCGGCAAATGGCCATGGCCAGTAGAGCATTTGGGCAGTGGCATGGGGTGGGCAGGGGAGGGTGGTCAGAAGAAACCCCTTGAGGTTGCATAGACCAGAGACTCACTGGGTGTGAGGGTTAGGAAGAGGCAGGAGTCCTGTGAGACTCCGCCCTCACCCCCCCCCCTCCACCCCAGGAGAAACAGAAGGCCAGGGAAGAGAGCCATGTGTTTCATTTTCCATTCTGATTTAAATTCTGCTGCTTGTTGCCCACAAACTAACAGCATGCCTCTTGCGTCTCTAGGGCATTTTACAGTAAAACCACACATTTTCTGAAGTTGGGTCAAGATGGAGCATATGAAATTCCTCAAGTGTGAAATTCCACTTAACCCCATTAATGCTTATAACCCTGAGTAGGTATTGTTTATAATTCACTTCTAGTTACCAGCGGATATTTGCATTGGCCAAATCTTTTCAGTTCTATCTCAAACTAAGTTTATTTTAGGGAAGAAAATTTGCTTTCTTGTCAAAAAGCTGAGAAATCTTCACCCCCTCCCATTTTTATGGTGAGAGAGATAGTATTTGGAATTTCATAATACTTAGGATAGCAAAGCCTTCTTTTATAAAAGCCTGCTATACTTTGCCAAAGGTTTGACATAATGATCTCATTTTATTCTGGCAAACCATGAAATGGGTATTATTTAGCATAGCTATTTTTTCCCCTTTACACTTGGTGAAGACAGTGGGGATGGTATACAGTTTCATATGCAGATCTATAGAAAACTTACCTTCCCCTGGGAATTTTCTGCTGTTTTTATTCTGAGCTTTCATACATGGTTGGTGCTAAAAATATTAAAGCAATTATTTGAATTACAAGGATAAACCCATTTATGTGTAAGTGCAGTTACTGAACCATGCTTTCAGTATAAGGAAACTGGTTGAGATGCAGCTGGAATAATTTTAGCCCCCTCATTCTTGCTCCCAAATTGCATTATATACTGTAGCTTTATTTAAACACATCCACCCACATCCACACTCATAGCAACATTAAGGTTACATGATTCAGCATTTGCTTTCGGTTTAAAATATTTTTAATGGCCTTTGAGTTTTTCTAGAGTAATTATTCTAGTTAATATCTGAGACTCCCTTGGTAAAATACAAGCTATACATCTTTTTTGAGTGGCCATTTATGTGCACTCTGGGATGACTGTGTCTCTACCGCTGCTGCAGATGAGGAAGTCTGCTTTGGCTGCTACCTAGATTTTAATTCTTGAGTCTGTCACCCTGCTTTGCTGATTGGTTTGGGAATCAACTTTTCGGACTTTGTTCATTATCAGTAAAAGTCTCCACTCATGGAAGATTTACCTAGTCTTTCTTTAATCTTCTCAGTTCTTCTGTAAGGGCAGGATTTTGGGCCCTTTTTTCAGAAGGGGAAACCTCAGCCTCAAGCATGTAAGCGGCAGAATCTGAGTCCATTTCTGCTGACCCTAGTGCCAGTGTCATGTTAAAAGCCACTGCCTGCAGCGTTGACAGGTGTCTGAGACTTTCTTGGAGAGTTTTCGTTACCTGGAAACATGAAAATATGGCCTAACATCAAATTTAACGTTGAATCTTTATTGTCCATATTTTGTTTTTCCTATACATATGAAATGAAAATAGAAAATCAAATGATGAATTTTAGATGATAATTTCATCTTTTAGTTTTATCTTTCAGTTTCAATGAAGGAGTTGGCTTAGCTTTTGAGCTATAAACATATCAGATGAATAGTGATGTATGATAGGTTGGAGGTGGAATGAAGGAAGCTGTATGTTGGGTTCAGAAGTGACCTCTCTAGATTTCCTTTTTGGCTGGAGAACCTACCCCTACCTCTGAGTATGTTGGTTTTAAGTCACAGCATTCCCTTCTCAGAAGAAGCACTTTTTATTTCACCTGAAGTCTTTCCTTCATCTCTACTTTGGGCCAGTATGATTTTTTTTTTTAAAGATTTATTTATCTATATATACAGAACTGGGGTACAGGCCAGAGGTGCAGGGGTGGTGAGATTACTCACCAGAGTCAGAGAGTCAAAGTGGGAAACAGAACAGGCAGATCAATGAAGCACACTGCTGAGGGGAGCAGCGGGCGAGTCAGGAGAGGTCTGCTGCACCATGTGGGTCACCTCTGGGCTTGGGATTGAACTTGCACTGCAGCAGCTGCCACTGGCTTGCAGTGCTGCATCCAAACCCGTTGCACCACCAGGGAGGGCCCCCCAGTATGACTTTCTTACAAGGTGACAAAAGGTTTTACTTTGCCCAGGACTGTCCTAGTTTTAATACTGAATGTCATACATCCCTGGAAACCCCCAGCCCCAGGTTAACTAGGGTGTTTGGTCACCTTGCCCCAAGGGGATGAGACAATTCTGTGGTGCAAAGAATAGGGCTAGTTCTCCTGGGGATCCTGTTCCAAGAAAGACCCATCATTGCTCAGCCTCTTTCTCTGCTCAAGCCTGTTTCCTTCAGTCTCCTTGTCGTGAGAACACTCCTTAACCACCATCCATCACTTTCACAAGAATGTTCAAATTCTTCTAAGGCAGGGTTCATCTGGGGAAATACCAATACCCTGAAGTTTAATGAAAGGTCAGATTAAACAGATGAAGGATGACATCAAGAAGGAAGCACTGAGTGACCCAGGGATTAGTGACAAGTACCCCAGATGGGGCAAAAAAGGAAACCTAGGACCAGGGATGACTGAAGAAACTATATGACCTGGGAAGGGAGCTGCAACATGGTGGGAAAGATACAGCAGAGATGAAGCAGAAAGGGAGGAAGAAAAACATCCTGACTTTCCCTTTCCCCCCGAACTTTGCTACCAACCTCCTGGTGGTCAAAGCCAGGAAGAAGCCAGTGAAGAAGGCTGGACAGGGTCTCCCTGTCCCAGCTCCCTGGACACAGAGCAGATCAGAGCAGTGGTGGCGGGGAAGCACCTGAAGCCATGCTGGGAAAGACACAATAAATGTCACTGTTTTCTGATTTCTGACTGTTTCTTTTGCAGGAATTTGTTAGTTGTTTTCAGCTTAAATTTATTTTCTTTTATTTATAGATCACATGTTCTTATTCTAGTGATTTGTAGCTTCTCTCTCCTTTTTTACAATAGTAAAAGTATATTGTGTAATATCATTATCACATTGCAAACGCTAACTGCCCCATAATATGTTCTTGATTTTAGAATAATGAGCTTATGTTTAGTCAGACAGAGCACTCTTCCATTAGGAAAATAAACTCCCAACTCCCTTAAGAAAGAATGAAAGAAAACATGTCATTTTACACGCATGGAGTGCTTTCTTCTACAAGGAGTTCCATTTCTCTGCTTGCCCGTGATCATGGAATCCATGGTATTTTCTCCACTTATAAACATATTGCTGTGATTTGGATGTTTGTTGCTCTTTCAAGTTCATGTGTTGAAATTAAAACCCCAGATCTGATGGTATTTGGAAGTAGGGTCTCTGGGAGGTGATGGGCTCATTAGGGTGACCCCCTCATGAACGGGATTAGTGGCCTTGTGAAAGAGGCCTCAGAGAGCCCTGAGCTCTGGGCCATGTGAAGCAGCAAGAAGATGGTTGTCCAGCTGTGAACTCAGAAGTAGATTTTCACCAGATTTTGAGTCTGATGGCGTCTTAATCTTAGACTTCCATGCCTCCAGAATTATGAGAAAGAAATTTCTATTATTTATATGTCACTTTGTGCTATTTTTCTTACAGTAGCCTAAGTGGATTAAGTATCAAACCAGTCACCTTCTTGTTTGAATTTCTTTCTGCTGATGGAGAGAACATGAAGTGTGACGTGAACAAAAGATATGAACCTTCACAGATTGTGACACTTGGCCCAGATTTATAATCATTGCAGTCAAATCACATTTCATGTTGGGGAGTATTTCTGACTTGCAGAAGATAGTATAAAATCTTGGCTCTCCAGTGAGGATGTGCTGTGCATGTGTGTGTGTATGTGCTGTTATGACGAGGCTCCTTTTATGGTCCAGCTCTGAGGAAGAGCAGGTGATTGTTAGCCCTGAGGATGGAGTGCCTGGAGAATTACAGCCACAGTGTGATGCTGGCCAGCACCACAGCTGGGAATCAGACCTATCTGTGAACAGACACACATGATGGTTTGATAGCTGTAGCTGCATGATCTTGGGGGGAAGTTACTTAACTTTCTGAAAGCTTTCGGTTCATCTGTAAAGTGGGATTAAACTAGTATTTGGATTTGTTGCAAGGATTAAATACACTAATGTTTTGTGTCCTGCTGATGGTAAGTATTCCATAAATAGTGCTAATGTGATTTTTTTTTTCCATTATAGTGATTTGCTGGAATCAGTGTTGCTTCTGAAGTATTTCATGTGTATAGCTTTTACACACCCTACCGCTTTCCATACCTTTTATTGATATAGAGATTTTTGTTTCTCTTCAGGTTGTAAATAAATGATTTCATCAGAAGTTCATAGCCACTCTGTAAAGACATCAGAAAAGCAGCATAAGACCCTTGATGAAGGCAGCAGTGGAGGGTTTGGAGTTCACATCTCATTGGTGTTACTTCTCAAAGTAAGATGGGCTTGCCTAAACGAAGGTATATTTTCTTTTTATCTAAAGACAGTAATTTCTCAGGTTTTCTTTTCAGAACCTTCTGAACCAAAATTAATCCACACTGTTCTTCCGAAAGGAACAAAGGGGAAAAAATACATGATCTCTTGTTCATAAGAATTGCCAGTGCTTTTTTTTTTTTTAATTAAGTGAGGATGGATAGTTTCACTCATCCATTCTCTTTTTAATTTCCTATGTTCAATTTGATTAAGATGTGTTTCTTGAAGATATGTGCTATCTGGTTCTTGTTGTATAAAAAGTTTAATATCTTTCCCCCTTTTATTGGACTAGTAAGGCATTTGACATTAAAAATAATAGCTTTGAATTTTCCTGTTGCTGTCTGCATTCAGTAGGGGGAATATTAAGAATAGATGGGAAAATTCATTTACTTCTTTCTCTGAAGGGTCCTTTCAAAGCTTTATACTTAACATGATCTACTCTGTAATCCACAGATGCATAGAATAAATAAAATAGAATGATACCATAAGTTCCTTAGTGTCTAATCAAGGAAATGAATGTCTGTTAAAGAAATATGGTTACTGATCTTTTAAAAAGTCACTGAAAACTTTTTTCTTCCCTGAAGTGAGCATATGAATTTGTTCTTAAGAAAGTGCAATTGCAAAAGACTAAGAAAACAATATTCTGTTTCACGATTTGAAACTGCTACGTTAGTACGACCTCTGAATGGTCTCCTATGCCATTTCCCAAATATTTGTTTTGGGCAGACTTAGATTTGAACAGAACTTCCAACATTTGGACACTAGTAGAAGAAAGAAGGAGAAGCAAGCAGCCTGAGCATTTTACACTAAAGGACACCAGCATCCCAACTCAGCTTCCAGTCATGTTGGAGTCAGATGGAGTAGAACCTCTCAGGTTAAAACCATTTGGGGCTTCAAACAAGAAGGGTGGCTCACTAAGTCTGTATGCTTTCCCTTCCTCCCAATTTGGCTCTATAATATCTTAGTGATTCTAAAGAACTCGGGCTCCAAGTAGAACCACAACCCCCAGGTTTAAATCTTGATTTCTGCAGTCCCAACTTTATTCTCTGTGTGCCCATTTGCGTGTTAGCCCCTTCCAGCCTGTCCCCTGTGGTTCTCACCTCTACTGACATCCTCCTGTGGTCACCTTCTGGTCTGTCTGACCCATACAGAATGCAGAAGTGACGGAACATCAGTTATAGGAGTAGGTTGGAGAAGACTGAGGCTTTTGTTACAGTGGCTCTTACATGTCAGGTCACGTGTTTGGGGGGATGCCAGCAGCTGTGTGTGAGCAGCCCGACTTAGGCAATCACTCAGCAAAGACCCGAGGTCTCTGCCCAAAAGCTGAAGGAGTGAGGTTTGAAGTGGTTTCCCCAGCCTCAGTCCAATATTTACATAGCTGCGGCTCTGCTCAGCATCTTGTCAGCAACCTCACTAGATCTCAGGCCAGGACTACCTGGCTAAGCCACTTCTGGATTTCTGACCCTCAGAAACTGTAAGCAAGAATACATTTGTTCTTTTAAATTGTAGGTTTCAGGGGTAATTTATTATGTAGTAATGATAACCAATGCAGTTTTCTTGTCTCTTGGCAAGTGGAAGGAATAGTAGTAATAATACTCCCCAGGTAGTAAGTTAGATAATATATTAAAATGGCAAGAGCTAGGTAGTCAATACATAGAGCCTGTTATTGCTATTAGCTCTCTTGAGTCAACCAGTTGATTCTTCATTTCAATCTAGAAATAGTATATATGTACACCTATCTAATATTGCAGTTTTGCCAGTATCATAGTATACATATGCCTGAGTGTCTACATCTCCATTTATCAAACATTATTCTCTCTGCCAGCCCTGCTCTGCTTTCTCATGGGGTCTATAGAAGGAGCGGATTCAGCTATCTTAAAAAAAAAAAGTTTATATTTGCATAGAAGAACTGGTATGTAGGCCAGAGAGGTTCAGGGGGTGTGAGAGGATTCACTAGAGACAGAGTGGAGAGCAGAACAGGCAGATGCATTGAAATATACTGCCAAGGGGAGCAGCAGATAAAGCATGAGAGGTCTGCTGCACCATGTGGATCAGCTCCCTGGCCAGGGACCAAACTTAGGCTGTTGTGGTGGGTCTTTGAGGTGGTAGTGCTGAGACTTAACCCCTAGACTACCAGAAAGGCCCCAGGATTCAGCTGTCTTATCAAAGTTTCTGTTGTGTCTCAGTCTTGTTGTGTCTTAGGCACTGGATCCAACAAGCTTGCAATATAAGTCCCAAGAACAAGAAAAATATTTTGGAATGTCACTTTTGCAATTAATTTCTCTTTATGACAAATTTTTCCATTTTAAAAGGAGATGGAGAGTAAGTCAGACAGAAGAAATAATAGACTTGAATAGAATCAAATCAAAATTTACCTTTAGCAAAAAGGAAGAATGTTCTTTGATCCTTTTCTACTTTGCTTAAATTTACTTTAGTGTTAGTTATCAGTATATATTTGGAGCAGTGGTTTTGTAGTATTGATTTTCTTTTCTTGGAAAAGGAAAACACAGCTATTCTCAAATACTTATCAGAAAGGCACTCCTGCTCTTTTGGGAAATTCTCTTTAGTTTTAGCTTATAGCACCAGGAATGCAGGAGAGGAAGGAGCACCTACATTTTAGCCAGTATGAGAGAACTGACGCTGGTAATCAGTGGGAAAAGCAGATGTCTCAAGTGGTTCTCACATCCTGGTTATTTTTAGCATTCATAGCTTTTGATAAGCATGTTATTTTCCTTCACAGATAGAGGTTTTGGTCACCAATGGTCTTTCTGTGAGGAGTATAAAAGATAAACAAAATGATTTTTTTCATTGTGGGGTAAACTGAAGTACTAAACAATTATGTTATTTATCTCAAATTAGATAAAACTAAAAGCCAGGTTGTTAACTGCCACAATAATCTAAGAGTTGATAATGCTTCATCATTATTACTGCTATTATTTTTAAGCAAGCACATGACAAATGTAGTCGACTGTGGAGGTGGTAGACTTAGTTTTGTGAAAGCGGTACTGTTTTTATTTATTTCCTTCAATTAAATGCATTCAGGTGAATCACATGTGATACTTATGAGTGCCTTTAGTCTTCAAGTCTTTGGCTAGCAAAGAGGCTTTGAAATGTTCTATGGGTAAAGGAAAGTAGCAGATTTATCAGATAGACTTAGAGGGAGGTGATGTAAAATAGGGACCCAGTAAGCAAGGGGGTTCTCTGACCTTTCCCGAGTTGTTCATGGACAGAGGACTTGATTGCTTGTGCTTGGAATAAGCCTGAAGACCCTATTTCCTTTCTCTTCCTCTGAATCACTGCCTAGTCATTAGCAGGAAGATGCTTGCCTGAGGCCCAGGGCAAACAGGGATGAGTTGCATGACCCTTTCACTTGTATTAAGCAGATACTGTAAATTTAATCATTCTTAAATCATGCTGTGCTACAGCATATTGATTTGCTAATTAGAAGTTGAATGTTATTTTAGAAACAGTGTCCAGCCAGTTCTGTTATTATTAATTTGTCAGAACACAAAGGAAATCATCCCATATCTTTCAGTGTTCTTCCAGATGGGCAAGTAATCAAACAGGCATCAGACAGATTGATAAGAAGAAGAGAAAACAAGTTCAATAATAACATGTATACCCCGTGTATACATGGGAGAGGCCCCGCATGACTGGGTGATTCAGAAACATGACCTCAGATGCCATGTTAATAGCCAAGACAAGGGACATTGGCGTAAAAAGGGCATGGCCAGTAGGGCCTGGAAAGCAAAGTAAACAAAGGCATGCGGATTTAAATGCTGCCTTCTCCATGTAAAAGAGATAAGGAGACTTGGCGAAAATCAACGTTTTGCCAAAGTGGTGTATCTTGCTATGGCAATTTTACTTCTCTGAATAATAAATTTCCAGTTATTTTAATCAACAAATTCTTACATTTTAATGTAGTGGGAGACTACACTTATGCAAATATATTTGTATATATGAACCTCCCTGAATCTCACATAGTGTCTTTTGTCCATATAGCTTTGTGCTTACCTAGAGGTATCTTTAAGAGACTACTACCATTGTAATGATGGATTTAAATCTCTTGTTCAAGTACTTTGACATATGTTATCTGGGAAGCAGCCATGTATCTTGAATAAATTCACAAGACTGCTACTTCAAGTGGTTCCTAGACAGGGAAGCTACAGGGAATTGTATTTTCTAGAGTAACCAGCAACTTCTAGAAACAGCTGATAAGTAACTCAAACAAATGAAATTAGAAATGAAAGAGGAGATGTTGCACTAATACCAACCAAAGAGACTACTATGCACAATTATGACAATAAATTAACAACCCTAGAGCAAGTGAATAAAGTCTTAGAAATATATGACCTACCAAGACTGAATCATGAAGAAAGAACTTCTGAGCAGAGGAATTACTAGTAAGGAGAGTGAATCAATAATCATAAATCTGCAACAAAGTAAAAATCCAGGGCCAGCAAATAACACTAGTGAATTTTACTAAACAGTTATAGGCGAATTCATATCAATTCTTCTAAAGCTTTCCAGAAGACAAAAGAGGAGAAAACATGTCTAAACTGAGACCAGCATTATCCTGATACCAGTACCAGACAGGGAACTTCAAGTAGAAAATTATTTGCCAGTACCACTGAAGGATGTAGATACAAAATCCTCAGCAAAATCATTGCAACCTGCATTATTGTATTAAAAGTCTCATACACCATGATCAAGTAGCATTTAATCCCTAGGTTGTAAGGATGACTCAAGAGCTACAAGTCAATGAGTATGGGACACTGCATAAACAAAAGGAAGGGCAAAACACATATTTTTACTAGTTGCAGAAAAAGTATTTGACACAACTTAGCATTGAATCATGATAAAAGCTCTTAACAATGTGTATAGATGGAAAGTATCTAAATCTCATGAAGGTTATATATGAGAAATCCATAAATAATATAATAATGACAAAATACTTAAAGTTTTTCCTTTAAGTAGGAGCTTTCCTTTAAATACTTTTCACAGTAATAGAACAAATAGAACAAAATAGAACAAATGGGTAACCAATACAATCTTGAGAATGAAGAAAGGAGCTGGAGGCATTACATTACCTGATTTCTAACTGTTTTATAAAAGTATAGTCATCAAATCAGTATGGTACAAACAAAAACATATATCAAGGGAATAGAGAGAGCCTGCAAATGAACTCACGCATATGTGGTAAATGAATTTTATAACTAGGAGTCAAGAATATACAATGGGGAAATGATGGTCCCTTTAATAAGTGGTTCTGGGAAAAGTGAATGGCCTTTTGCAAAAGGAGAGACTGGATCACTGTCTTACACCATAAAAACTACTCAAAATGGAGAATTGAATATAAAATGTGAAATATAGAATTCCCAGAAGAAAGCATAGGAATTAAGCTCCTTAATAATTGGTTTGTTTTTGGTCAGGATCTCTTTAATCACTACAGATATAAACCTTTTATTAGTTACATGTGTTGCAAAATCTTCTCTTAATTTGTTCCTTGCTTACTCCCCTTTGTGATGGTGTATATTGATAAGTAGAGTCCTTAATTTGAATGTGGTCAAAATTAACTTTTCTAAAAGGAAGAAGAGAAAGATGGGTGGTTTTCTGATAAGGTAGAGAGATTCATTTATTGCTGTGATTTTATTTTATTTATTTATTTTTTAAAGATTTATTT